>NC_042997.1:121586999-121646999 GCF_006345805.1 Octopus sinensis | reverse complement strand
TACAGTAGAAGTCACTTGTCCACGGTGCTGCGCATTGGGCCTGAACCCGAAACTACTTGATTGCCAAGTGAGTTTCTTATCGGTTAAATCCTGTCTGTGCCTAGATGCTTTTTGTTGTTTTTTTTACTGACCTACATTAAAAAAAAACAAGAAAAAACAATTCTGTTGAAATTTGAAATGAGAATTACGAGATTCGAAATTACGAAACAGACAAAAGAATTTAGTATGCTTTTCATCCATGTCCGTCCTCTTACGGATCTCAAAACTGACATAACGAACGATGTAAAACCCCGATTAATATTCTAATTTTGAATGACTGGACTTATTTAAAATATTCAGAACAAGTTGTACTAACATCATTTATTCATATCAACTTCTCTGTTCTATATTAACCAAAACTTGCTCCTGGATGATTGACAGTAGTAAAATGGAATAGATTGAGGAATAACTTCTGAAAAGAATTACCTTATTAAATATGATTGTGATCAACTCTCCTTGCTTAAATTCCAGAATAAAGTGACTATTTCAAGCAATATTCCCTCATAGCATTTGTCCGTAGTCTGACAGCAGCCAAAAGGCATCGAAACGTGCTATCATATTTAATAGCAGTAAGTTTTTCACACTGGAAGAGAAAAAAAAAAGCAGACCACCCTCTGTTTAAGTTAATGAGAAAAACTGTCAAAATAAAGATGAATTATTTTCGGCTGTAAACTTAACGAGCCATTGTGACTTTATCTTCTTGAAATGCTTCATTAGTAGCCTCAGGTTGCATTGAAGTTCTTTAGATTCTATCTTAAGAACATGTTGCTACTGCAGAGCTATAATTACTTCTTATAATTGTTTTATCGTTAAAACAACTACTTTGTGAGGTAAAAAAAAAAAACATTATTTAATACCAGACCAAGTAAAAATATTGAAAAACATTTTTGGTTGATGGAAAAATAGAAGTAAGAACTTAAAAAGACAAAACATTACTAGCGTAACTATTAGATTTTAAATCGAAACGACTGGCCGATGAGGGAACATTATATGACCTCACACGACCTCCTAAGAACAATTCTCATATTCCCCATGTTGAGAAAAAAAATAGAACCCATTATATAAGATAATTTAGATTTTTTTCTTTCTCGTCTCATAAGGAGAAGGATAATAACACACACGATTCTTTCCTGTATGGAGTGGCGCTATCATTAAAACTTCATTTGTTATTCGCTGTTATTCCTAAACGTGCTTTAAAAAATAATATTCATATTTAACGCACGCGCACAAACACACTCTGTATATATATATACATATACTTTGTACCTTTTCTTTTTTTCCCTCGCCCCTATCTATTCTTTTATCCCTCTGCCTCTACCTATCTCCTTTCTCTCCACGTGAACGGTGTTCGGCCCAGCCTGACCTTTCTTTCTTGGTTCGACTACCATCCGTGCAACATCTATATTCCTCCCCATACCTGTCATCTCTTATGTACCTGCCGTAAGTCTTCACTTCCACACTCACCAGCTTAATTTAATTCGTCCTTAGTCGAAAGACACCTGTTGTTAATGCCTTGTTATTTGCATTTGTATTTGTGTACCATTTTCCCGTTTTTTTCGTCCATGCTTTCGTATACATTCGCTGCTTTCTTCCAAGGAATCTAGTGCACTTAGCTTAGTTTTTTCTTGGGGCTGGCCAGATTGCAGCAATCTCGAGTATAACCAGCCGAAATTGCAAAGATAATCTGGAACTCGATTGAGGAAATAAAACTCCGAATGACCCATCCTTGTTTTTTTTTGTCCTTTTTTTGTATCATCTGTCTGGATGTTTTGCGTTCTTGTCCCATTTTTTGTATTCCTTTATCTATCTATCTCTAATACAGTTCACTCTATAGCAATCTTCCAGCCTTGTCCCTGGTTTGATAATACCTCCCTCCCACTCCCATCAGCCTCAAATGAGTGTAAAGTGTCACATACCTTCGCTTTCCGCCTAATTAACCATTATTTTTAAACCTCCTCCTATGCATTCCAGACTGAAAGAAATATGATGAGAAACATTTAATCATGAGTTTGACGTTATTCCTACTCCACTGAGTTACTCATATTGGTTTCAAATTTTGGTACCAGACCAGCAATTTCGGGGAAAAGGAGTAAGGGTTACGTTGACTCCTGTAACCAACTGGTACGAATTTTATCGACCCTAAAATGATAAAAGGTAAAGTCAACACTAGCGGAATTTGAACTCAGTACGTAAAGACGGGCGAAGTACTGCTAAGCATTTTATTTTTTAACCTTGTGCGTAAACGATTCCGTCAGATTACAGCCTCACCATGACTGCTCCATATGTATAGTTATCAATAGATGAACACGGCTAAGCATTTGAGGTCTGTGGTATAGTACCGCAGTACTTAGCCTGTATATTTTTGTTAAACTGACGAGTATTATTTTATCGAGTCTGGCAGACAGCTGTGGGTGATGAACTCAGAAATCAATGCGTGTCGATCTGTAGTTTTTTTATAGCCTAGGTCATCCTGATCAAACCGATTTAGTACTTTTTTTCTGTAGATACTCTCTTTATTCTTTATTCTTTTACTTGTTTCAATCATTTGACAGCGGCCATGCTGGAGTACAGCCTTTAGTCGAGCAAATCAACACCAGGACTTATTCTTTGTAAGCCTAGTACTTATTCTATCGGGCTCTTTCGCCGAACCGCTACGTTACGGGGACGTAAACACACCAACATTGGTTGTGAAGTGATGTTGGGGGACAAACACAGACACACAAACATATACAGACACATACATATATATATATACATATATACGTCGGGCTTCTTTTAGTTTCCGTCTACGAAATCTACTTGTAAGGCTTTAGTCGACCCGAGGCTATAGTAGAAGATACTTGCCCAAGGTATCACGCAGTGTGAACGAACCCGGAACCATGTGGTTGGTAAGCAAGCTACTTACCACACACCCACTCCTGCGCCTAGAGTTAGAGTATTTTGGACCATATAATTCAATATATCTGGTTAATTTTATTTTCTTTTGTTTCCATTTTTCTTTTCTTGTTTATTATGTCATCAGGAAAATAAGGGTGATGTCGCTGTTCATAACATTTCGAGGGATCGCGTTGAGGATTTTACGCTGGCCGGTTATTTTACATGTACTATGTGATTGCGACACTTGAATTTTACTCCGATAAAAATCTATCGAAGCTCATTCAAATTTAGTGGAAATGAAGACGATACATCTTATTGTGTCTTGGAAGGAACACTACACCAATAAAAATAACACACGCACACTGGTTTCATGTTAGTTAATCAGTTAAATATCTAACCAACTATTTAATCGATCATTTGTTTAATGTGTTGATTAAACAATCATTTGGCAGGGTAATGAGCCGCTCAAGACACAACAAATCTCTTTCAACACACGAATTCACATCAAGAATCATGCAAAACAAATACAAAATTCAAGTATATGTTAAATACTTGGATGTTAAATACAGCCACTCATAGACGTTGGAGTAGCTGTGTGGTAAGTAGCTTGCTTACGAACCAAATGGTTCCGGGTTCAGTCCCACTGCGTGGCGTCTTGGCCAAGTGTCTTCTACTATAGCCTCGGGCCGACCAAAGCTTCGTGAGTGGATTTGATAGACGGAAACTGAAAGAAGCCCGTCGTATATATGCATATGTATATATGTATGTGTGTATGTGTTTGTGTTTGTGTGTTGGTGCCCCGAACATCGCTTCACAACCGATGCTGGTGTGTTTACGTCCCCGTAAGTTAGCGGTTCGGCAAAAGAGACTGATAGAATAAGTACTAGGCTTACAAAGAATAAGTCCTGGGGTCGATTTGCTCGGCTAAAGGCGGTGCTCCAGAATGGACTCAGTCAAATGACTGAAACAAGTAGAAGAGTAAAAGAGTAAAAGAGTACTATCAAGAAAGAACGAGAAGCACATGTTTACAATTCTATAATGAACTGTCACTGAATAAGTTTAAGATCAGCGAACAAGATGCAAAGAAGTTACTTTAGAGTGGATAACACTTTGCGCCAAGAAGTTAGAAGATAACACTTTACACGAAAAACGAGAAACAAAACTAGACAGACAAGGAGAAAAACAGAAGTACTGATTCAAAAGTCTCAAGTTTTAAAAGCAAAATCATAAAAATCCTCGTGAAATATTTATTAATTCTCTTCTCTTTTTATACTTTTGTTCTCTGCTATCACATGAACAACGAGATAAGGAAATAGTGTAGAAAAGGCGGCGAGTTGGCAGAAACGTTAGCGGGCCGGGCGAAATGCTTAACAGAATTTCCTCTGCCGCTACGTTCTGAATTCAAATTCAGCTGAGGTCGACTTTGCTTTTCATCCTTTCGGGGTCGATTAAATAAGTACCAGTTACGCACTGGGGTCAATATAATCGACGTAATCCGTTTGTCTGTCCTTGTTTGTCCTCTCTGTGTTTAGCCCCTTGTGGGTAATAAAGAAATAAAAATAGTGTAGATACGAAGCATTCTTCCCAACCATGTGTCCTAGCGTTCAATCCCATTGCGTGGCACTTTAGGCATGTGTCTTCTAATTTAGCCTCAAGCCGACCAAAGCCTTGTGAGTGGATGTGATCTGCGGAAACTGAAACAAACCTATCGTATACGTATGTGTGTGCGCCTGCGTGTATGTCTGCGTGTGTATGTGTGTGTGTGTGTGAGCGTGTTTGTCTTCAACATCGCTTGACAATCGGTGTGGTTTGTATACGACCCCGTAAATTAGTGATTCGGTAAAATAGACCGATAGAATAAATACTATAGTTTTAAAAATGAATACAGGAGTCGATCTCTTCAACTGAACGCTTCAAGGTGCTGCCTAAAATGGCGGCTATCCAGTGACTGTGACAGGCTAAACATGAAAGATAGCATTTGGGACGAAGTCAACGGAATTAAATCGTTGATAAAGCGTGTGTGCTGCAAAGTGTAAGCCTTTCTCTGTTTATTTCTTAAATACATTTATATACATATATATATATATATATGTGCAATTTTATATGTGTATGTTGTATGCAAAAATTATCATTATTATTAGAAATCTTTTACCCTTATTCAATTTTGGTTCATATATCAGATTTTGAAGGAGACGATTTCCCACAGTTTTGATGTTCGATCTCGTATAAATCAAATATATTCATGCTGTGACTCATACTGTTAGATTTCACATATATAACATAATGAATTGTAAAGCTCCGAATAACTGAGGCTATCCATGCAATTAGCAAATTAAAAATTTCTTCTGGAGGTGTTTGATATTTTAAAATATCAACAACCAAGGAACATAAAACCAATATCAAAATAATACCGATATTATCAATAAATTGAAATATTTTGACAATAAAATCGATGCAGATTGAAGCAGTTCTTGTCTTTCAAATTGACTAGCGTAGCTAACGAGCAAGTTTCGATCGCCTTACATCTCTTCAGAGATCCATATGCTATTTAGTTAGCTAGACACAAAAGCCATCGCTGTATATAGAATATATAAGGAATGTAAATAGAAACATTATTGTTCCTAAATCTTTCAACGAGAGACATTCAGTAGCAGTACTTTAGAGTAAAGATTATTTGCCAATATAATGTGGCAGTCCGGGTTGGGACGAATGTTACTGTTGTTTCCTAGAACTAGACAACAGTAACATTCGTCCCAACCCAGACTGCCATATTATGTTGGCAAATAATCATTACCATAAGGAACATAATTACGCTGAATACGACTATCAACAAATGACTACGGGAAAACATCCAGCGGGAAAGTTTTGCATGCTAAATACACATTCTGCAGAGTTTCACATGTATAATATGAGCTGTAAAACCTGAAATAACTGAATTTATTTGTCTTATAGTCAGGAGAGGAAGCAATAACTCGACTCTTAACAGTGACTCAGATCCTGGGAGAAGAAGAGACGAAGGAGTCCTTGAACCAGAGATCTGCCTGACTAAAAGTAAGCCCCTTGCACATTACTGTATCGAATCGTATGAAACATAGCCCCGGATACCCGATTTCCGTGACGTATATATGACTAAAATCGCAATATCCGCCCTGAACAGGTGGCTTAGTTGTTAGTTCGTGGGTTCGATTCCAAACCAAGTGTCGCGTTGTGCTCTTGAGCAAAACTCTTCATTTCACGTGGCTCCAGTCCACTCAAGTATAAAAGGGTAGGTGACCCTACGACGGACTAATCTTCCAATCGGGGCACGGGTAAATGTTGACCTGCTCGCCTAGCCAGCGGAGTGGCATCATTCCGAAGCTAAAACGATGCGAAAGGCATTGTGTCCAGCGATGTGTAACAACATCCGATCGTCTGGTTGATCACGGTCATATATCACGAGATTTATGACTGAAATCACAACGTCCCTCCTGAATGGAGACTTACTAATTTACAGCTAATTGGCCTGGAGCTATTTGAAATGGAGTGTTTGGGTCAGGAACACACCGCATCGCCCGTTCTGGGGATCGAAACCACGACCCCAGGACTTATTTTTTGTAAGCCTAGTACTTATTCTATCGGTTTCTTTTGCCGAACCGCTAAGTTACGGGGATGTAAACACACTAGCATCGGTTGTCAAGCGATGTTGTGGGGACAAACACAGACACAAAAACACACACATTTATATATATACAAATATACGACGGGCTTCTTTCAGTTTCCGTCTACTAAAACCACTCACAAGGCTCTGGTCGGCCCGAGGCTATAGTAGAAGACCCTTGCCTATGGTGCCACACAGTGGGACTGAACCCGGAACCATGTGGTTGGTAAGCAAGCTACTTACCACACAGCCACTCCTGCGCCTTAACGAATCTGCACATCTACCGTTCTTGAATGGTAAATATTTTCACTGACATCCTTTCTAGGTCGATCATATTTTATTCAGACCCATAAGCACAGGTGTAGCCGTGTGAGTAGACGCTTGTTCCTGAACACACGGTCCTGGGATCAGTGGTGCTATATGACACCTTAGGTGAGTGGCTTCTAGTAGAACCTCGGCCGACCAAAACCCTGAGAGTGAATTTGGTAGACGGAAATTGAAAAGAAGCCCGTCGTATACATCCGTTTATGCTTGTATACCTTTGTGTCTCTATATCTCCTACCGCTGCTTGACAACCGGTGATGGTATGTTTATGTTCACTTAATCAAGTGGCCTGACCACTGGAGTAAATGGAATAAGTGCTAAGCTTAAAAAAATAGTAGGTACTAAGGTTGATTCATTCGAGGCGGTGTTCCAGCATGGCCGTAGTCTAATGGCGGAAATAAGTAAAAGATAAGCGGTGAAAGATTATGAAATGTAATCACTTTTTGCAAAGATGCTATATTTTCGATTTTATGTTCACTTAGCTGCTATACTTAGCACTTCAATCATCAGCTTAGAGACAACCTTCACGCTGTTCTTTCATGTGTGACTAATCAAAATAACACACTGGAGCAAGCACTGGTGATTAATGTGTAAGAGAGAGAGAGAGAGAGAGAGGAAAGTGAGAGAAGGGGAGAGAAACAGAATGAGTGTGTGTGTGTGTGTGTGTGTGTCTATGAATACATGCCGTTTCTTCCAAAGCTACGTCTGGGACTACATTATATATATAGAAAATGGCTGAAAGATAATGGTAGGGTGATAGGTGATAGATGAGGTGGGGGAGAGTGTACCGTGTGCTGATAATAACAATGGCGAGAATGATGATGACGACGATGAAGATGATGATGATGATGACGATGATGATGACGATGATGATGATGATGATGATGATGATGATGATGATGATGAATAGATGACGATGATGAGGACGACGACGATGATGATGATGACGATGATGATGATGATGACGATGACGACGATGACGATGATGATGATGATGATGGTGATGATGATGATGATGACGACGACGATGACGATGATGATGATGATGATGATGATGATGATGATAGTGGTGGTGGTGGTTGTGATTATGATAATCATGATCGTGATAATCAGGAGGATGACAGCGATGATGACGATGATGTGGATAATGATGATCACGAACACTATCATCATGATCAAGATAATGATGATGATGATGGGGTTGTAATCAAGAAGATTAAGAAGATGGTGGTGTTTTATGTGTTGCTGTGGTTGAAAAACGTAGAGGTTATTGTACGTATGTATGTATGTATGTATCTACGAACGCATGTATATATGTATGTATGTATGTCTGCGTGGCACCTTGGGCAGATGTCTTCTACTATAGCCTCGGCCCGACCAAAGGCTTGTGAGTGGATTTGGTAGACGGAAACTGAAAGAGGCCCGTCGTATATATGTATATAATATATATATATGTGTGCGTGTGTGTGTGTGTGTGTGTGTTAGTTTGCCCATCTCCCCCAACCGATGGTGGTGTGTTTACGTCTCCGTAACTTAGCGGTTCGGCCAATGAGACGGATAGAATAAGTACTAGGCTTACAATGGATAGGTCCTGGGGTCCATTTGCTCGACTAAAAAGTGGTGCTCCAGCTTGACCACAGTCATATGACTGAAGCAAGTAAAAAGAATAGCCATTCTTAGACTCTCCTCTTCGGTTTTCCCAGTTAACTGTATCGCCATTTACTATAACCGCTCTGATTATTTCAATCCCGCAGCTGCCCTATTTCAACTGTGCCTTGTATGCATGTATGCCTGTATGTATTTGTTTATGTACGTACTTACGTATGTATGTATGTATGTATGTATGTATGTATGTGTATGTATGTATGTATGTATGTATGTATGTATGTATGTATGTAAGCTTCTTTAGAACCGGTAAAAAAGGTAAGTATCAAACTTGATACTCACTCATATCTTTACTAGAAGCTCTACCAGACGTGAAACTATTTTAACAGAAACGTCATGTTTTGAGTTTACTCTTTAGCGCGCCGAACAAAATTCTTAACCGTACTTCGTCCGACTTTACGTTCTCAATTAAAATGCTGCCAAGGTGGACTTTGGCTTTCATCATTTTGTGGTCGATGAAATAAGTACCTGTCATATACACTGCAACCAAATTTGCTGGCCTTCAGTATTAATAATTATTCTTTTTTGGAGATACAAGGTACCCTTTCATTGCGCTATTCTGAAGCTCATTGCGTACTTGAAATTGATAAAGCTGCCAATTGAAATTGTGTTGGGGATTGTGTTCGCCAATAAATTTTCTTTATCCGTTCACTAATAATAGGATTTCTCTCTGCCAATAATAAGCCCCTCTATTAGACAGAGGAGACACACGATTGGATAAACATTAACGGAGAAATAACTAAGATGTCGTCCAGGGAATTGTTCTTGTTATGTAGAGAGACGAAACTAAATCCAGAAAGTTAATTAGTTCGTTTCAACCCATTTAATTCTATACAAGAAATTAATAAATTAATCTATTTTATTAGAAGGATGCTCGATTTGATATTGATTGGGAAATAAATCGGTCCTTCTAAGTGTTACATTTATTTCATGAACCCGAACAGCAGCGGCGTTCCTTGTGGCATTTCAAACTAAAAACTAACTACAGCAAAATTTGTAACAATTTATTCCACGGGTCTTTGGTTTTGATAGATTGCGCTCTCCTTTTCGGGACAATCACACTGTTGTATGTACACACACATACATATATTTATATGTGTGTGCGTGTGTATGTGTGTGTGTGTGAATATATGTGTGCGTAAGTGTGTGTGTGTGTAGGTACAGGTGTGGTTGTGGTAAGAAGTTTCCTTTCTAACCACATAGCTCCTGGTTCAATCCTACCCTGAGCAAGGCCGTCGATTTAGCAGACGGAAATGGAATGAAGCCTAACATATATATATATATATATATATATATATATATATGTGTGTGTGTGTGTGTGTGTGTGTGTGTGTGTGTGTGTGTGTGTGTGTCTATGTATGTATTTGTGTGTATGTGTATGTATGTATATATGTATATATATAATATATATATATATATATATATATATATATTCCCACATCTCCACCACCCAACACGATCACACCACCATACCACACAACATATCACATCACAACACACCACCACGCACACATCAAGATCATCAGCCCTCTTCCACACGCGCATACAAACTCTCTTATACACACGCACGTGCACCTTCATTTTGGGATCACCTCCACTTTATTATCTACCCTTCTTCTTAGCTCTCCTGTGTGACCCTTCTGCCCGGACTTCGCCATGATAGATCGCTAGCCACTACACATTCTTTAGTTACTCTCCTCGTTTCTTTCTGTGTTCCTTTCTGTGGAAGAGCGTAGGTTCGAAACGCTAAAGACTTTTTCACTTCCCGAGCGTTATACTAATACATCTGTTTGTTGTCTATACCGCCTGTCTTCGTCCTTTTTTTGTGAATTCTTCCTATATATATATATATATATATATATATTATATATATATTATATATATATATATATATATATATATATATATATATATATATATATATACATGTATGTCTGTGCGTGCGTGTGTGTCTGTGTTGTCCACCACCGCCTGACAACCGCTGTTGGCGTATTTAATTACCCGTAACTTAGCGATTCGGCAAAAGTGACCAATAGAGTGAAGACCAGGCTCTGGAAAAATAAGTACTGTGTCAATTCATTCAAATAAAGTTCTTCACGACGGTGCCCCAGCATGATCACAATCTAATGACTGAAACAATTAAAAAGCTAAGGTGGACCGTTTCATTAAAAAAATATTTGCATGTTTTGGATTTAAATTGTCATTGACAATTTCCTCGATTTCGATTCCAAAGGAATTCCTTTGTATCGACATCATTGACTATCCTGTCACGAAGAATGGAAACATATTTTCCTCGTCTCAGTAATTGTCCGAAAACCAAGATATATTTTTTCAACAGCGAACATTCCCCTCATCATTTACAGATTATAAAAGCGGAATATGGACCAGCACAATAAATATCTGTAATGTTTTGCAATATTTATAAGGGATTGAAATTGGCTAAATCGTTAGTACGTCAGACAAATATTGAGCCATCCCATAAATAATGCGGTTTTTTCAATTGCATGAACTAAAAGTTGGAGGGGGATGGAATAAACAGGTAGTAATGTTTCCTTGTACTTATTCTTAGTGCAAGTTTTGAAGAGTGCAATTCGATTTTAACAGTTATTTTTCAAAGCTATAATGGAAGTGACAAAGGAACATTTTCGACATATTTTGCTTGATGAGTTCAATAAAGGCAACAACGCAACGGAAAGTGCGAGGAATATTAATGCAATATATGGGGATTGGACAATAAGCGTAAGCCAGTGTTATTGGTGGCTTCAGAAATTCCGAGCCGGAAACTTCAGCCTAGATGATGATCCTCGTCCTGGAAGATTTGTAGAGCTCGATAAGGGGATCCTGCAAACTCTGATGGAACAAAATCTCATCGTAACTGTTGCGGAAAAAGCTTGGATTTGGTCATTCAACCAATCATTCAAGTCAGCTCTTGAAGAAAAACGACCATCTTTGGTTTCAAGACGAAAGATGTTTTTCCATCAGGATAATGCTCGGCCACATACAGCGAGGATGGCATGCTAGGGCAGTTTGAATGGGAAACGATCACCCACCCAACATATTCGCCGGACATTACTCCATCTGATTATTATTTATTCTGCAGTCTTCAAAATCTTTTTGACAGAAAAAAATATGAATTCTTTGGACGAGGCCAGGACAATACTGACGGTGTATTTTTCGTCACGGACAAGTGAATTTTGGAAGAGGTGTTTTGCAAGTCTACCAGAGAGATGGTAGTGCATTGTAGAAAATTAAGGAGGGTATATTTTAGATTAAAAAATAATTATGTTTACCTTAATTTTGAAAAATAAAAGAAGTATAAAAAAAGACCCCGCAATATGTATGTGATAACCAAATACATTTCGTCTATCTTTATGTTCTGAGTTCAAATTCCGCTGCCGTCAACTTGGCCTTTCATCCTTTCGGGGAGTCGTTGAAACACTGGGGTCGATGTAATTGACGTCAGCGTCTTCTTTTCTCCACCAAATCTCAGACCTTCTGCCCAAAGTAGAAAGGAATAATTACTAATGAGCATGTATATATGTATGTATGTATGTCTGCGTGGCACCTTGGGCAGATGTCTTCTACTATAGCCTCGGCCCGACCAAAACCTTGTGAGTGGATTTGGTAGACGGAAACTGAAAGCGGCCCGTCGTATATATGTATATATATATATATATGTGTGTGTGTGTGTGTATTTGCCCCTCTCCCCCCAATTGATGGTGGTGTGTTTACTTCCTCGTAACTTAGCGGTTCGGCAAGCGAGACGGATAGGATAAGTACTAGGCTTACAAAGAATAGGTCCTGGGGTCGATTTGCTCGACTAAAAGGTGGTGCTCCAGCATAACCACAGTCAAATGACTGAGGCAAGTAAAAAGAATAAAAGAATAAAAGAATAGCCATTCTCATACTCTCCTCTTCGGTTTTCCCAGTTAACTGTATCGCCATATACGATAACCGCTCTCATTATTTCAATCCCGCAGCTGCCCTATTTCAACTGCGCCTTTTACATTATTATTAAACAATTGTGCCAAAGAGATACCTCATATCATTGTCAACCTCTTTATTTTAACTGAACCTCCATTTAGAACAGATCTGCGACTACAATTATTTCTTCATACTTGAATTCCACATACTCTCTTTATTTCTACATACACACTAAAATACTCATATATAGACTTTACTCATTTGCTGTTACTGGGTTGTCATTGAACCATTTTCACTCACAAGTGTGTCAGCGCTAAATAACATGTAACATAACATATAATTCACAAATCTTCTGATCGAGCAATATTATCCATGCAGCATTATTACTAAACATATACGGTGCGTAGTTGGACATATATCAAAATGTGATGTATGGATTGTAGCATCATTAATGTATTGTGTTTCATTCAACGAGATTTTGTTTCATTTGTTTTGTTTCTTTGCCATTTTTTGAATCTTTTCTTTTCCGTTTTATTTCATTTTATTTCATTTAATGCTGTCATTATATATCCGTAATGCTGTTGAAATGGTTTTCATATTATTCACATCATTCTGCAACCATTAGGTCTGAATTCAGAGAATAAAACAGAACATAATAACAGTGTTTACTATGACTCTCCTCAGCTATTCTACTATTCTTCAATATTCCATTCTCTGTCTCCATCACCATCCTTCTCTCTTTCTCTCTCTCTCCCTCTCTCTACCTTCTCTTTATTTTTCTCTCATTATCTTTCAATCTCTGAACATTCATCTCTTACTTATTTTGTGCTATTTCCTTCCTCACTTCTAACATCTCCGTATCGTTAAATCATTTCTTCGAGTCATTATTTCTCCTCTTCATGCTTTTACATTTAACTTTACTCTATTTCTGACTGTTTTCACTCTTATAATTCTCTCTCGCTCTCTCTATCTCTCTCTCCTTCTCTCTATCTCTCTCTCCTTCTCTCTATCTCTCTCTCCTTCTCTCTCTCAACCATCTCCCCACTATCACACTACTCTCTTTCTACCGTTTCAAACTAACCATCTTTCGGTTCTTGTTCATTCGATTCCACGCTTGTTATCGCATCTCATTTTTCTTCCCTCTTAGCTAAATATGTTTCTAAATCACCCTCATTTTTCTTGTTCATCTCGTTCTCTCACGTTTCCTACTCTTCAACCATTTAAACATCTTCGTTCAGTTTAACCATACTTTTCAACGAACTTCTCCCATTTCTTTTTCTATATAACCTTCATTCATCATAATACTGTGTATAGATACATTATTTATCAATGATTGCCTAGCCATCTATTTTAACAATGCAGCTTTCTTCTACCAAGCTAGTAGAAAGGGAAAAAAACTAATAGAGGACATTAAAATATATATATATCATCTTAATACTATTATCACCAAAAATAATACTATTTTCTATTAAATCAAACACTGAATTCCAATTAATATATTCGGAGTCTATACAACTGCGAGCTCTCAGAATCATTCGATAGTAGGAGGTAAATCTATTTCCGGATTTAGTTCCGACTTTCTAATTTCTAATTTCAAATCCTGCTGTGGTTAACATTGACATTTATCACTGAAGGTAGTAAATATAAATATCAGTAATACCGGGTTTATTTAGCTGATATTACCTCTTCCTTTCCAGACCGTCGTCTTGTCACAAAAAATATAATCAATAGTGCTTGTATATTTTAAGGGAAGAAGAGCTGGCAGAATCGTTAGCATGCCGGGTAAAATGCCTAGCGGCGTTTCGTCCGCCTTTACGTTCTGATTTCAAATTCCGCCGAGGTTGACTTTGCATTTCATTGTTTCGGAGTAACAGTTGAAAACTGGGGTCGATGTAATCGACAGGCCTTGTTCCAAAATTTGAAACCAATACCTTGCTTCTAGAGGTTTAAAGATTTCAGAAAGAGAAATTTATTTGGAAGAAGAGTAAAAAATATTCACTATAAAATGTACTAAATGGTAAAGTTGTCAGCCGTTTTGTTATCGACATTGCGCAGCTTATTGATATTGTTGGTGTTGCAGTAACATGACATGTTACGAGGGTGAGTCAAAAAATAATGCCATTTTGTTTAGGACAAGTATAATTACCAACACAGGAACATGTCTCATACATCAAAATGATGCTGGATCTCTGTGGATTATATCCCTACTTCTCAACATAGTCACTGTTTCTCTCAATAGCAATGTTACAACTTCGAATGAGTGCATGTATCACTGTCCCGTAGAATTATGTTTACTGTTCTTTGAGTCAATTCTTCATTAAAGTTTTCACTTCTTCGTCACTAGAATAATGTTTGCCTCTCAGTCCCTTTTACGTGGCACCGAAGAGATGATAGTCTGAAGGCGCTAAATCTGGTGAGTGTGGAGGTAGTGAAGAAGTAGCTCAAAGAACAGTCAACAGAACTATACGGGGCAGTGATGCATGCTCTCATTCGAAGGTGGAACATTGCTATTGAGAGAAACGGTGACTATTTGGAGAAGTAGGGATGTGATTCACAGAGGACTAGCTTCCTTTTGATGTATGATACATGTTCCTGTGTTGGAAATTATATCTGTCCTAAACAAAATAGCATTACTTTTTTACTCACCCTCGTACATTGGTACGGCAATACTCACGAGAAAACAGAACCGACAGTTCGTACTCTATGCCATAATTTGAAACCAATATTTCTACTATTCTTTTAAGACGGCGAGCAGACAGAATCATTAGCTCATTGAGCAAAACGCTTAACGGTATTTCGTCTGCCGTTACGTTTTGAGTTCAAATTCCGCCGAGGTCGACTTTGCCTTTCATCCTTTCGGGGTCGATAAATTAAGTACCAGTTACGCACTGGGGTCGATGTAATCGACTTAATCCGTTTGTCTGTCCTTGTTTGTCCTCTCTATGTTTAGCCCCTTGTGGGTAGTAAAGAAATAGGTATTCCGTCCGTCTTTATGTTCTGAGTTCAAATTTTGCCCAGATCTACTTTACTATTCGGGATCGATTAATCGACTTATGCTCTTCCCATAGCTTGTGCCAAAATTTAAAGCCAATATTTCCAGTTCAACATATTTCATAAATGGCGTAGAGTATTGGTGAAATTTAAGCAGTCAAGTGTTCAGCAGATTTCCTATTCTTCAATGAACTTTCATTTCATTTATTCTACGAATAACTTGGATGCAAGGGCTGCCCAATAGATAAGGATCTTGCTGAATAAACATGAGGATTCTCATTGGATCCAGTTTTAAGGTGTCTTTGGCAGTGCATTTCATTATAACCACAAGTTTCTTCAAACCTTATGAATATATTCGGCTTGACAGTAACTGCGTCGAGAACCTTTGATGGACTGATGCCTTGGTTTCAAAACTAGTAACCTTGTTTTACGCTATTACATATTCCGTTTGAGAATTACTTTAATGACACACATCATACATGTGAAATACTTCCTTGCTGATTCAATGACTAGTTTAGTTGACCGAATGTTTGGAAAGCTCAGCGTCGAAATCAAAGGAAACCCCTGAACTATTTAATATTAAAGACCTTCACAGAGGTGTGAACCGTAAATTATTTCATTCGGACAGAAGAATGCCAATGTTTCATAGAAATACTTTTCTTTTACTTCAGTTCATTTTATTGTTTCAGTTATTGGACTGCAGCCAAGATGTAGTACAGCCTTGAAATAACTAGACAACGGTATAACTTTTTAGTACTTAGTCTAATATCCATTTTTATGCATCTCTATTTATTGAATGATACATCTTTTAGTTACATTACTTTATGTGTTACATAGTTTTTTGCTGACTTAAAGACCTTAAGTTATTGACTCAGATTTAAACCGGTAAACACAGAACAACCACTCGCACACATATACATGTATACACGCACACACACACTCACACATATATGCATACGCACAAACATTACACATGCGCAAACACATGCACATAAGTGTATGTATGTGTATATATACAAACATATATATACACATACACATGCACACATACGCACACGCCCAAACACACACATACACACATACACACACATATTTACACACATTCACAGACACATGCGCACAGGCACACACATACACACGCACGCACATATGGGCTATATATTAATATACGCATAGCAAATTTTCCTATCAAAGCTTTAGTTAAGCCTGTTAGGATTAAACAAGCATCGTGTGATCCTTAAGTTAGTTTCCTAAACCCACATAGATGGTGCTCATGTGACCAATTAATAATTATATAGGAGGAATTATTGTCTGTACAGATTTCCATTCGTTTGAGCATCGAACACATTGGATGTACTTCACTCTTTAATTTCAGATCCAGCTTATTTAGAACTTATTGATATCTATCCTTTAGTTGATAAAATAAGCACCAGTAATATTTTAGGGTCAATAAAATCAGCTACAGTATCTTTTAAATAATAAATGATAAATTTAAATCCTCTCGGAAGCACCGAGTCTTATTCACAATTGTAACTTCTGCTTGAACACGAATTTATGCGGCTAATGCACTTGGCATTGAAGGTCACGTAGACCAATTTTCAATTCTCTTAAATATAATGCTTTTGTACCTAGTTGAAATAAACAAATATTCAGAGCTTATTCAAAATGCCACAAATCGTATTAGGAACTGCTTTTAAAAAGAGAGAAATAAAGGGGGGAAAGAAAGAAAGAAAGAGAAAAAGAAAGAAGTATAGAAACAAAGAAACGGAATAATGGAGAAGATGGAGAGACAGGAGAAGAAAAGCTTGTAGTCAATGGACGGACATTTCTAAGATGTGGCAAAGTTTTGCATTGATGTATTCCTATTTGAATGTCGATTTTTGTTTTAGCTTATTTTATCCATTTATGTTATGTATATCTCTTCTTATGAGTATTTCGACTGATGCAATTGTCAAAATACACATCGCCAATCCGATTATGTGCAGCATTACACATAAGAGATGAATGCATGTTTTTAACTTCATGTCACCATAAGACTTGTATTTTTACTTTATTTTTACAAAATTCAGTAGTAGTGGTAGTAGTAGTGGTAGAAGTAGTAGTAGTAGTAGTAGTAGTAGTAGTAGCAACAGCAGCAGCAGCAGTAGTAGTAGTAGTAGTAGTAGTAGTAGAAGCAGCAGTAGTGGAAGTAGTAGCAACAACAGCAGCAATATTAGTAGTGGCAGCAATAGTAGTAGTAGTAGTAGTAGTAGTAGTAGTGGTAGTCGTGGTAGTAGCGGTAGTAGTAGTAGCAGCAGCAACAGCAACAATATTAGTAGTAGTAATAGTAGTAGTAGGTGCATGATGACGTTGTTGTAGTAGTAGTAGTATTTGTGGTAGTTGTAGTATTTGTAGTAACAGTAGTAGTTCTTGTGTGGTGGTGGTGGTAGTGATTATAGCTGTAGTAATTGTAATACTATTATTCGTAGTAATAGTAGTAGTCGTAGTAGTAGTAGTAGTAGTAGAAGGAGGAGGAGGAGGAGCGGTGGTGGTGGTTGTAGTAGTAGTAGTAATGGCATTAATAATCTCATAAAGGAGATTATGTTAAGGGTGTTGTTGATGATGATTATGAAAATCAGCAACAGCAGCGGCAGCAGCAGCAGCACTGGGAGCGGCAGCGGCAGCAGCAATACGATTCTGAAGTCGTCTGCGGTGGTGTTCGTGGCAAGAGCGGGTGTTGTTGATGGTGCTACTGAAGATGGTGATGATGATGATGGTGGCAGCGGGTGCTGGCAGCAGCGGTGACGACGGGGGTGGTGGTGGTGGTGGTGGTGGTGGTGGTGGTGGTGTTGATGGCACTGAACGTGGTGATGACGTTGCTGACAAATCTTTCTCAAATCCGCCGATCACTGCCAAACAAAATATAATCTCCAAGAATCATTTATTCTGTTTAATTAATCAAGAACGAAATTTTTCTTTTTGTTGTTTTTTTTCGAAATATTTTCGAAAACAAATTCAAAATCGACAAAAAAAAGTGCACCATAAAACTCTGTATTCTTCAGATGTTAACAAGAATTTGAGGACAGAATTCATTCGAGGTTAAAAAGATTACATACATGTGTATTTGTGTGTGTGTGTGTGTGTGTGTGTGTGTGTGCATCTGTGTGAGTGTGTGGGTGGGTGTCTCTGTGTGTGAGTTTGTGTGTGTGTATGTTTGTGCCTGTGTGTGAGTGCGTGTGTTTGTGTGTGTTTGTGTGTGAGTGTGTGTCTATATGTGTGTGGGTTTGTGTGTGAGTGTATGTGTGTGTTTGTGTGTGTTCGCGTGTGTGTGTGTGTGTGTTTGTGTATGTCTGTGTGTGTGAGGGTGTGCTTGTGTTTGTGTATATCTGTGTGTACGGGTGTGTGAGTGTGTGGATTTATCTGTGTGTGTGTGAGTGTGTATGGTTGTGCCTGTGTGAGTCTGTGTGCATTTGTGTGTTTGTGTGTGTGCGTGTGTGTGCGTGCTTGCGTGTGTGTGTGTGTGTGTGTGTGTTTGGTTTTCTTAATCAATCAAAGAACGCGGAAAATATCGGTCAAGTCATAAACATTCCACTAATCATTTGTAATTTTTAGAAATTAACGTTGTCATTACATCGTAATGGACATTACAATCAAGAAACCAAAAGCACACACACACACACACACACACACACAAACACACACACAAATAAAAAGAAAACAGAAAAAAACAACAGCATCATCCTATTGTTGCCCTTGATTAAGTTCAGTTAATTAGTACATTTCTGTAAGTACAACTTCACTCATCGGCTTTTAACACATTCTCCAACTAATGTGTACTCGTGTGTTGGCGAAAATGGTCGAATAAAAGATGACGTAAAAGAAGGAAGAGGAAGAGAAGGAGGATTGCCACAATGATGATGATGACGATGACAGCAGCGGCGGCGGCGATGATGATGATGGTGATGGCGGTGGTGTCAGTGTTGATAGCGATGATGATGATGACGACGATGTCGATGCAGATGTTGTGTATCATAAATGCTAACGACGAAAATAATAACCATCATCAACGTCGTTATCAACATTGTCATTACATTATCGTCTTCGTCATCGTTGTCACCATCATCATCGTCATCATCATCACCATCGCTGTGATCATACTCATCATCATCATCATCATCATCATCATCATCGTTTCTTGTTATCTTTATGTTTATTCTACTGACAATATTGCTAGATATCATCATTATTATCAATAACAGTCATTAATTCCATTCATCTTTACTCTCACTTAATTGACTCTTCTTCTTTTTCCTCCTCCTCCCTCTACCTCCTTCTCCTCCTTCTCCTTCCTCCACTTTCTCTTCCATCTCCTCTTCTTATCATAGTTGTTCCTCCTCCTCCATCCTCCATCGGCCTCCTCCTCTTTTTTCTTTTTCTTCTTCTTCTTCATCCACCTTCTTCTTCCTCTCCTCCTCCTCCTTCTCCTTCTTTTTCTTCTTTCAACGTGGTGGTAAACAAAAGAAATAATATTATTATCATTATTATTACTATTATTATTATCATTAATATTATCTTTATCATTATTATTATTATTATCATCATCATCATCATCATCATTATTATCATTATTGAGTGAGAGAGCAGTGCATGCTATCAAAGTGACACTGGGATAAAATATACGAAGCCCAGTATACCCATCATGACTACCCGTCTGATAAGGGTACATTAGACACATGCATCTCAACCATATGTGCGCGACATGGTGATCTCATATCAAGATAAACAGCACATGACCTTGCAGGTGGGGCCCAGTTAGAAATTTCTTCTGGTCGAGTAACCCATTACGCTCAAAATGTCCCTGGATAAAAGTTGTTTAAAGATGTTGAACGAAACACCCATATTTCCAGAGGTGAATTATCCAAATCCCAAAGAATCCCTCTCAACACATGGCTATGATGCTCCCCCAGTACTTCTGCTCGTGATCAGAGATCCACATATCCTAAGCCACTAAGGAACATGCTCAACTGGTTAAGGTCAAACAACTGACAAGCAAATCTGTGGTATTGAGCAGAATATTTGCTCTAGCCCATCTTTTTATACCAAGACAATGGTACTGAGCAGAATATTTGCTGTAGCCCATCTTTTATACCAAAAAAAAAATTATTATTATTATTATTATTATTATTATTATTATTATTATTGTTATTATATGAAAACTCACAGCTTATTTTGCTGGGTATGATGCAAAGTGTCAACTGTCCACAGCCAGCAGACTAAGATGATACCTGTTTATTGGTCATGCTTCAACAACCCTGCGAAGAATTCTTGCAGTTCCAAGCAATGCAGTTTTTTGTAAGTGTTCTACCATCACACTTACACCGATCTTTGTCAGCCATGTTGGTAGTTGAGTGCTGATACTTCCAAGTGCGCCAATTACTATTGGTATCACGTCTACTCTCTTCATTGACCACAACCTTCGTATTTCCCACTTTAAATCGTCATAGTTGTTCTTTCTTACTTCTTTCACATTAATTATTATTATAAATATTATTGTCTTTGCACAACTTCTAACGCTGGAGATGTACCACAGTGTCAGCTGCTCACTATCAGTGAACTAAGGTAAGACATCTTATTTTTCGAGCACCAACCGGACTATTTGTTCTATGTACTTCTCAAGATTTTTACTCACTGTGCCCAGGGCTCCATCAATTATTGGTACCACTACTACCTTTTTCATCGACCACAACTGCTTTACCTCCCAAGCTAACCTGTGATACCTATCGACTTTTTTTTCTTCCAGCTGGGGAAGACATTTTCATTGAAGTGCAGAAAACTTTACAAGGCTACAGTGGAATCAGATTCGTTCTGTTACAGTTGATGGAGGAAAAAACATGGTTGGGGTAAGGCAGGGTCTGGTGGGTCAGACTAGGACTACGCTGGAAGATATTCAACTCCAGGGCGCCCTGTTTATACACTGCATTATACATCAACAAGTACTTTATGGGAAAGAATTAGATATTTCTTGTGTAGTGAAACCAGTCGCTTCGGCAGTAAACTTCATTGGGGATCTATGCATTTAATCACCGATGGTTCTGGGCTTTTCTTGAAAAAATTGATTCTGAACTTTGTGACTTGCATTATCACACAGCAATAAAGTTTCTCAGCAGGGGTAAAGTCCTGTTGCGTTTTAATAAGCTCCATAGATGAATAGATATATTTTTCACTGAAAAGGATAGAGTTGATTCATTTCTGTCACATTCTACTTGGCTGTCAAAATTGTCGTTTTTTGGTTGACATCACGTCCCAAATGAATGAATTGAACTTGAAACTTCAGGAAAAGGATAACCTTATTTGTGATCTCTACAGAATCATCAAAGGATTTCGAAGAAAGCTATCAGTGTTTGAAGCACAAATGGAAGAAGGAAATCTCTCATTTTCAGTGTTTCAAAGAGATTCGTGCTGAACTCGCAGAAGATGTAAACCTCGAGTTTTTTTGAGAGATTTTAAGATCTCGATAGAATTTATTCTGTTCCAGAATCCGTTTGAGTGTAACCTTGATGCCGTGCCAGTTGAACTACAGTTGGTGCTCATTGATTTGCCAGCAAAATGACTTCTTGAATGATATTACACAGAGAAGGAATCTTGTAGAATTTTATCGCTGCTTACCTGATGATGAGTTTTCAAAGTTGAAGAAATTTGCCTCTGGTATGGCATCAGTGTTTGGAACAACTTATGACAGTGAGAAAAACACTTTCAAGATGAAGTATGTGAAGTCAGCACATGGAAAGAAGTTGACTGATGAACATTTGAAAGGGATTCTCTTGATTGAATGCAGCAACTCCAAAACAAATATTGAGGATATTCTTTTTTCTTTATTGACCACAAGGGGCTAAACATTAAGGGGACAAACAAGGACAGACAAACGGATTAAGTCGATTATATCGACCCCAGTGCGTAACTGGTACTTATTTAATCGACCCCGAAAGGATGAAAGGCAAAGTCGACCTCTGCAGAATTTGAACTCAGAACGTAGCGGCAGACGAAATACCTATTTCTTTACTACCCACAAGGGGCTAAACACAGGGAGGACAAACAAGGACAGACAATCGGATTAAGTCGATTACATCGACCCCAGTGCGTAACTGGTACTTATTTAATCAACCCCGAAAGGATGAAAGGTAAAGTCGACCTCGGCGGAATTTGAACTCAGAACGTAAAGACAGATGAAATACCTATTTCTTTACTACCCACAAGGGGCTACACACAGAGAGGACAAACAAGGACATACAAACAGATTAAGTCGATTATATCGACCCCAGTGCGTAACTGGTACTTATTTAATCGACCCCGAAAGGATGAAAGGCAAAGTCGACCTCGGTGGAATTTGAACTCAGAAATTAAAGACAGACGAAATATCATCAAGCATTTCGCTCTCCGCGCTAACGATTCTGCCAGCTCGCCGCCTTCAATATTCTAAAAGCTAAACACCAGTTCCACAAATCTCATCAAACTCTTTTTGCTACTTAGTTTGTGAGATTCGGATATGTGTGCACTGGGCGTGATATAAATATTTCATTGCTGACGTCACCATCCTTGATAACTTTTCTTTAAATAGATATGTTGGTTTGTCTTTATTTTTTGTGTATTCATTGTACAGTATTGAACAAAATGGCTATGCGGCCCTCGCACATCATTCTCACAGTTATACAGCCCGACGTGCAAAATGTTTGGTGAACCCCTGCCTTAGTAAAAAGGGTTGTGTAATTTCCTCCTGAAATACAAGGTTCCAGTTTCAGTCTCAATGTATGGCTCTTTGGGCAAATGTCTTCTACTATAGCCTCGGGCCGACCAGGTGTGTATGTGTGTGTGTGTGTGTGTGTGTGTGTGTGTGTGTGTGTGTGTGTGTGTGTGTGTGTGTGTGGTGTGTGTGTGTGTGTGTGTATGTGTGTGTGTGTGCGTGTGTGTATGTGTGTGTATGTGTATGTGCGTGTGTGTATGTGTGTGTGTGTGTGTGTGAGTGTGTCTATTTTTGTTTGTCCTCCACCACCGCTTGCCAACATGAGTTGGTGTTTTTATGTCCATATAATTTGGTGATGCAGCAAAAAGACAAATAAAATAAGTAAAAAAAAAGTCGATTCATTCGACTAAAATACTTCAAGACGGTGCCTCAACATGGCTGCAGTCTACTGACTGAAACAAGTAAAAGGTAAAAGATAAGATATAATATATCATTTCATTGCATGTAAATCCTCATATTTTATGCCTGTCGTTGTATTGTCCCCTTCATCCGTCGCCCTAGTGGGAAATCAAGGAAATCATGATTGTTATTAAGGCGTCGAACTGGCAGAATCGTTAGCACGCCGGACGAATGCTTAGCAGTATTTCGATAAGTTCGTTGGTGACGCGCGGACATGCGCTATCCCAAACTGAACCATCCACAACAGCCTCCTCATTATTGAGTGAGAGAGTAGTGCATGCCATCAAAGTGACGCTGGAGAAAAATATACGAAGCCCAGTTCACCCACCATGACTACCCGTCTGATAAGGTTACACTAGGCACATGCATCACAACTATATGTGCGCGACATGGTGATCTCATATCAAGATAAACAGTGCATGACCTGGCAGGTGGGGACCAGTTAGAATTTTCATCTGGTCGAGTAACCCATCCTGCTCAAAGAGTCCCTGAACAAGGGTTGTTTAAGGATGTTCAACGAAACACCCATGTTTCCAGAATTCAAACCCCAAAGAATCTCTCTCAACACATAGCTATGATGCTCCCTCAATGCTTCTGCTCGTGATCAGAGATGCACATATCGTCAACCACTAAGGGGATTGCTCAATTGGTTACGGTCAAACAACCGACAAGCAAATCTGTGGTATTGAGCAGAATATTTGCTGTAGCCCATCTTTTATACCAAGACAAAACAATACACATGATAACACTTCCAATCAGTTAAGATCAGAAGCCACGAGAACCACTACCTGGTACTGCATCAGGGCATATTATTATTATTATTATTAATATTATTATTATTATATTATTATTATTATTATTATTATTATCATCATTATTATTATTATTATTATTATTGGGGCAGTGCTTCCTGACTTCTTCAAACGAGAGCCACTACCTGGTACTGCATCAGGGCATATTATTATTATTATTATTATTATTATTATTATTATTATTATTATTATTATTATTCAGTAGTTTTATTTTTATAGCGTGCTTTCACTTCACTACCGAGCGCAGCTCTGTGTGCCTTGGGTATGTGCTGTGATTTGTTGTGATGCTCTGATGGTTATTGTATGGAAAGTGTTCTGCGTAGGATGTGTGCAGTGCCTAGTAGTGCAATTTTCTGTATGTTATATGTGTTTGTAAGTCCTGGTGTTTTTGTAATGTATTTGTCTGAATATTTTTTTATCATGCCTAATGCACCTACTATGATATTGTTGTGTGGCTTCTATCTACATTTTCCTGGTGTATTTTTTCTTTTAAATGTTCTATTTCTATATTATTATTATTATCATTATTATTATTATTATTATCATTATTATTATTATCATTATTATTATTATTATTATTATTATTATTATTATTATTATCATTATTATTATTATTATTATCTTTATTATTATTATTATTATTATTATTATTATTATTATTATTATTATTATTGGGGCAGTGCTTCCTGACTTCTTCAAACGATTGGAGGTTTTCCTCGGGACATCTCACACTTTAGTTTTAGTGGGTGACTTGAACACAAGTTCGGATGCTTGCCTGGATAGGGATGGGCTAGCCGATAGGGGTGCAAAACCCTCACAAACTTGCACAGTCGTTTCTCTTTGGCTGACAGGTACCTACTGGATTTGCCGAATGTGCCAATGTGGACATGGGCAAACAGAACTAGGTCTTTCAGAGCGTATTTAAATAAGATTCTCTGTTTTAGCCAGAAGTTAAAAATAGCATAGGTTGTCGACAGTTCAATGTCGTCGGCTGCACAGACGATAAATTTGTGAACTACACGGTTGGCCTAGATACGGTCCGTAGACAGGGCCCCGGGTACTGAAAGCTGAATGCGTCTTTTCCGGTGTGTCAAGCATTCAGAAACCTGGTGACTATGAAGAAGGAGATAGCGTGGTGCACGAGATTGAAAGGACTGAAGACAGATATTTTCTTCTTCGGTCAAGGTCGCATCAACTTTTTCAAGTTCCACTTGAAAATAAAGCGAGTGTGGAGAGGGAAGTTCCTATCCTCCGACCCCACCCAGTATTTTTGATGAAAGGTGCATGAATGTAGCGACGATGGCCTCTGTGAATGGATCTATTATGAACATTTGCTTATAAACCGGAGGAGTTGAAAAGAGAGGACACCCGCCGAAGCACCCCTGGCGGTCGGGGTAACCAGGGTGTGTGTGGTTCCTGGGTAGTCACTGTGAAGAACTCCTTTTGGGGGAATTTTACTTTTCGTTATTTCGTTGATTGTTTTTTTGTTACTTATTGCATTCACGGCATTGTTCAACACCCCACTTGACCCTTGTATTGCACTGTCCCTAATTGTTCTGTGTGGTCATTATCATTTTTTTCTCTTTCTTCAAATTTTCTTCCATTTCTCACCGAGTGTTTTCCGTACACCTAGGGCAGAGAAGCACATTGTATGCATTCCCAGATTACATACGCAAATTCACAGGTAAAATATATATTTAAAAAAATTAATAAATAAATAAATTCATAAATGGATGTTGTTTTCACAGCTATGATGTTCTCAGTACATGAGCCTTTCCAGTTAACACGATTTTTTGCTCTTCTTGTAGGGATGGTAAGCCTGGTATCATTTTCAAATAGGTTTCATTACCTTTTTTATCATTCCTAGAGATCCTACAATCACTGGTACTGTAGTCGCCTTGAGATGCCACATTTTTTCAATTTCTATTAGCAAGTCTTTATATTTACTGAACTTGTCAAATTCTTTCCCCGCTATATTGTGATCGCAAGGAATACTCATGTCAATTAATAAACACATCGTTTATAATAATATCCGGTTTATTAGCTTTTATAGTTTTCTCGGTCTGTACGGGGAAGTCCCATAGAATCGGCACATTTTCTCCCTCAGTCACAGCTTCAGGATGGTATTTATACCATTTGTCAGCAGTTTTGATTTTATAATGCCGACATATTGTCCAATATAAATACTGGCCGACTCTGTCATGTCTTGCTTTATATTCTATAGGTGCTAAGACTTTACAACCTCAGTTTAGGTGGTCTATAGTTTCAATTTACTATTATTATTTTTGTTTGTTTGTTTGTTGTGGTAGTAGTAGTAGTAGTAGTAGTAGTAGTAGTAGTAGTAGTAGTAGTAGTAGTAGTAGTAGTGTTTCAAGATCAGGAAATTATCAGTTATGGAATATAATTTGCTCAAGGGCATCTTGAAATCACACTTTTAACCCGTCAAAAATATCGAAGCAGCATTGCATGAAACATTTACTTGTCTGGAAGGCATTCAATGTGTGTGTGTGTCCGTGAGTGCTCACACACATACACACACACATACACTGAAGAAATAGTTTGAAGTTATTCGGAGCGGTAGGACCAGACTAGACCTGGGCGGATTTTAAAAGGCAAACAATGCTTCTCCTTTAAACATTATCTTGTTATACATTATGAATTTTTGCTCTAAAAGCTAATTTTCGGAGAGAAGTACCAGCAACATCCGGTCAAATGAATTCGATGTATATTTTCGTTTTTGTCCATTGAATCGATCAATTTAATCATAAGAGAGAGATGTGGAGGTTAAGAAAGAGAGAGAGAGAGACATTTGCAGCTGGTTTGTCGTTTCCTTTGACTAGGGTGGAATTTCTATAAGCTGCTATTGTGTTTGCATATACTCCACTGAACTTTTCGCTCTCAGTTTTACGACGGACTTCGACTGAAGTGGCCGAGATGTCTGGGTGTCTGTTTAATTATTTTTGTTCTTTGTGTTCTGTCATTCTTTTTGTCTATAGACCGGTAACTTCTCTTCGATAAGACTTTCATGAGAGATAACAATGAACCTATGCATTTATTAAACGCATTGTTTGGTTTGAAATTGGTGCTTATACAAACGCCAGCACACAACCAACACATATGTTATCATATATCCATGAATATACAGGTATGTGTGTATACACACACGCACAGACACATATATTAATAGTTACCGCCAAGCTAACATGGCAGTCCAGAACAATAGGACGAATGCTGCCGTATATTAGCTCCAAGAGACAATCGCCTCTAGCTAGCTATGTGACACACGAACCTGTGTCCATTATAACCTTCGAACAGGGGAGGTCAGTCGCTTCCCTTTGCTGGTCTGGCATCTACAAACTAGCTTCAAGGTATTTGCCCCTTCTCCCCTGTTCGAAGGTTATAATGGACACAGGCTCGTGTGTTACATAGCTGGCTTGAGGCGATGACCTCTTGGAGCTAATCAACGGCTGCGTTCGTCCTATTGTTCTGGACTGCCATGTTAGCTTGGCGATAACTATTAATATCCAGTACCGCTACTGTAGTCTCATTTAGAAAGACTTAGAAATATTAATATATATATATATATATACATACATATATATATATATATATATATATATATATATATATATATATATGCACACTTGTGGTTTATATGGAACAGGTAAGAGTAGTACATTCTGGCGAGCAATGAAGCCGTATTGTATTTTAGTAAATGCTTGTAGATTCCTATATAAACACAGCCTGCTGGAAATGTAGCATTATAGCCTACTAGCTGTACTATTCAGCACTGCTACGTTGAAACTAATCCAACATAGGTTTCATCGACTTCCCGTTAACCGAATACAGTAAAGGCAGTGGAGTTCACAGAACACAGTCGTGGGTAAAAGACGAAGACTAACCGTTGTGCAGAGTAGTGTAAAACGGCCTAATTCAGGGTATTTCACTAGTAGCGTATCCAACAGAAGGCAATATATGCCATTGCATAGTAAATCAACTTCCCATTAGTGTACATGACCACCTTGTATATACAGTTCTAGATTTAAGAGATGAGGAATTATGTGCATTATTTACATTATCTACATTTTACGGATATTTGTCCTCATTTTTTTTTCGGCTGATATACCCTCTAGCCTTCATCAGGTGTCTAAGGTATTTTTCGGTGATGTTATTATTATTATGGTCACTGCTTGGAATCGAACTCGGATTCTTGGTGTTAGTAGCTCGCGCTCTAATCCACTACGTCATATGCCCGTGGGCATTTATGGAGTGAATTTTAAGGACTTATAAATCTAAAGGATAGGAAAATATTAGATTTAAAAGCCTTTAAAATTCACTTCACAATTGCCTACGTAGTGGTTAAGAGCGCGGGCTACAAACCCTAAGATTCCGAGTTCGATTCCAGGCAGTGACCTGAATAATAAAAATAGGAATGAGAATCCGGTTTCGAAATTTCCCCAAGACACCTGATGAAGGCTGGGGAGTATATCAGCCAAAACGTTGTATTAGCAACAAACAAAATGAGGACAAATATCCATCAAATGTAAATAATGTATACCCTAGATATGTTCTATTGGAAAATACCTTTGTTAGGTGTTCAATATGATCTTTTTAGTTTACTCTCAGGTTGGATCTTCGCATCAGTAATATAAATAAATGTTACAATCCCAGTATGATCAATATCAATGTGGAATATGAGAACTCTTAACAACGAATAAAAATTCATGGCCCTGCTGTCTGAAATATATTGTAACACAAACGTCTTTTTCTTACAAACGCTTACCCGTTGTAGGATAAAACGAATAAGGAGGAGGGAAAAATCGATTCCGTAGACCCAAGTACTTAACAGGTATTTTATTTTATTGAACTTCCACACACACACACACACCGAAAGAAAAAACTGCAGTTGACCGCGATGGGATTTGAGCTCAGGACTTACAAAAGTATGTACATACATACATACTTTTCTATATACTTTTGTTCGACGTGCTGACTATTCCGCGAGCTCACCGTCTTGAAGCTACTGTTTAATTACACCAAAATAATCCTTGTTATGTTTTTTCTTTCTGTTTTTCTAAACATGCTTTGAAAAGAATATTTAATTTGATTCAGAATAATATTACAATATTTGAAAAAAAAAACTGCCATGGTATATTATCATCTTGGGTGATGTTTCTATAGTGAAGTTTGTTCACAGACCTGTATCTTGTAAAAAAAAAAGCAAGAAAGACAGAAAAAAGAAACCAACACGTAATCTATTTAAGAGTTGAACTAAAACCGCCGGCTAAAATTTTGATCATGCGAAAATATTGATTGAGCTCTTATAAAACATTTCAAAAATTGATGTGAACGTTGTGGAAGTTTAGTCTAAGAAGTGGCAGTGTGAAAACGTGATGCCTTTTATATATTGGAAATTCACTCATTTCTGTTGCAGACAGATCAGAGGTGTCTAAGCATGCTTATGAATTCAAACTACAATTACCTCAGCTGTCTATCTCAGAATGATATATTTTCAATATAGAGCTACAAATGTTTACATGACATCCTGTATTGAAACCAGTGTACGTCTTTCTACGTCCTTCTCTTTCTCTTTCGCTCTCTCTCTCTCATTCTCTATCTATCTATTCCACCTATCTCTCAGTTTATATCTCTATCCATACACAGACAGAGATACATAGGTATGTATGTATATATGATGTGAAAACGTAACAATAATGTGTATATATATATATATGTACATATATATATATATATATATACATACATATGTATGTATGTATGTTTATATATATATATATATATATATATATATATATATATATATAGGTAGATACATACATACTTTTCTATATACTTACATAAAATTTATTATTTGCTGTCTCCGTTCTCCATGCTTTCTGTCTTCTTCAGTATTTATGTTTTCTCTATAAAGTCACGTATATATATATGTGTGTTTGTGTGTGTGTATGTGTGTGTGTGTGTGTTTGTGTGTTTGTGTGTGTGTGTGTGTGCGTGTGTTTGGATGTATATATATTATGTATGCAGGTGTGTATGTATTTTCACATACTCAAAAACATGACTATTTTATTCTCTCCCTCACACGCTCTTTCTCTCTCTCTCTCAATATATCCCTTAGAAACTCCTGAAATTCATGTGATTATATATATATATATATATATATATAGTGACACACACATATACACACTTACACTCCCACACATCTAAAGTAACAAAGCAACTCATGAATAAGAATCTAGTGGAATATTTTAGATATATGCGAGTTTGTTTATGTATATAATGGTATATACACAAGCGCACTCTTATGTTAATATACAAACACACGTATACACACATTCTACTGAACATAGAGTAAATGACTCATATACTTACGTTTCGGCTTTAATTATATATTCAATGAAGTTGTCTAAATGTAAGACCGCTGACAACGTCCACCTTAACCGAAGTGCACACAATCTTTGTAATCAATTAACTTATAATTATACGCCTGCGCATGAATGTGTGCATTTTGTTAGATTGTGTATTAGAGCATAGGTTCTCAAACTGGGCGCTACCGCCCCCCGGTAAGCGCTGAGGCAGTCTAGGTGGGCGCTAGTGCCCAACGGGGTGGGGGAGGTTGGAGTGGTAGAGAAAAAGGAAGATTTGGGAGGAAGGCATTGGATTGGGGGGGGGGCGTTATGAATTTATTATAATATTATAGCATTGTATACAAATTATATAATATTATATTAAATTATTCATAGTATATATGTTCGTTCCTTCTCGAGCCATGCCTGTCTCATAACGTCCGGTTTCCCGGTTTACTTGGTGTATAGGTTCCCCACCTGGACGGGACGCCTGTCCGTCGCAGGTGAGCTGCAAGATGCAGGAGGAAAGAGTGAGAGAAAGTTATGGCGAAAGAGTCAGCAGAAGTTCGCCATTACCTTCTGCCGGAGCCGCGTGGAGCTTAGGTGTTTTGCTCATAAACACACACATCGCCCGGTCTGAGATTCGAATCCGCGATCCCTTGACCGCGAGTCCGTTGCTCTAACCACTAGTCCATGTGCCTTCACCATAGTATATATAAATTAGTAAAATGTAAATTATTTATTTATACATAAAAATAGGGGTGATACGCTGAGGATATTATGCAGCCATGAGTGCGGCAGTGGCCCAAAATGTTTGAGAACCTCTGTATTGGAGTAAGGATTCGATCTCGAAATCTTCAATCACAAGCTTTAGTGAACCTCGATTGATTCTTTTTATGTTATATTTTAAACTACCCGGAATCTAACATTCGTAGTTTTAACGATTGGGTTTATTTTCAATCTAAATTGTATCTATTCTTAAAGTTTGTATGCATTACATAACTTAAACCTTCTCCATAAGGTTTAGACCACAAGGTCAAAAGAAGGTCGCTCCCTCTGCGTTGTATGTCAAGCAAACATAGTTTTCTACGGCCTGGGGTCGGCCTAATCCTTACGAGTGAAATTAGGTCTATGAAAACTATATAGAGGTCCGTAGACTGTAACTGTGGTTCAAAAGGCAGAACCTTGTCGCATACTGCGTCTTGCAGAATCTGTTTGAGAATGACATTAAAAGTACATATGCCAGTGGATTGCTCAACGTCTTACATATTAATTCTGAAGGTATGAAGGTGAAATTCTGTTGATCAAAATCTGAACCTTCATCGCCAAACGATAGAGATATAATACCTCTATTGTTCATGTTAGGAAAACGAAAAGAAAAAAAAAATGAATAGAATAGATGTAATTATACTTCGAATTAAAAAAATTTACGTTCGAACTTTTCCAGAATTTCAGTTATGCGTTTTCGTAGTTTTAAATGCGCGCAGACATATAGACCAATATGCAGGGAGACGAGTTTGGTGAATTGAAAGGAAATTGGATTTTACTAGTATTTATATATGCCAATATAGGAGTATCTACAGGGTCGATCGATTTGTTATATATGTAACCTGTATAGTAACTTTATAAACAGGACTAATTTAGCTGTTTATCCGTAGATTAGGAAAATGTTGAACAACCTTAATCGTTTTTCGGATGTTATTGGTTTCTCATCAGAAGCATCTACATCAGTTTAACTAATCCCAGAAAAAAAATCATTCAATCTATTTATATTGTCAACAATTACAGTAGCTACAGAAAACTGGGGTTACTTATTTGCATACCGTAAATGTTATTTTATTTTAAATATCAGCATCCAGTTAACGAGGATCTTAGTCCACACAGTATCAAGGTATGATATAATATATGTAACCTATATTGTGTTATGACGAGAAGGAAGAACGATAAGATTTGAGTAAGTCGGAAGAGATGCGATTTATTCCTCTCGTTACGATAATACAAGATTCCCAAAGGGAAAGATGTCTGGAACAAACATTCAAGTGATTTCAGTTCTGAGGTGTCTGATCATGTCAGTGTAGTCTGCTGTCTGTCGCTGCAACGAGGAAGACAGGTGATGGCTGATTGTAGAAAGCTGTGAGACTGGCTGTTGTCTGGTCAATAGCGACTAGATAAAGAGCGGGAGAAACTGGTGTTTATATAAACATGGGATGGTTTTAAGTCAAGCGTTGGGAACAAACATTGTTGCAAACACGCGATTGGACAATTAAAACCGACCAATGCCTGCGACTAATTTGGTCAACAACTGAGTCATGTGACTTGATGATAAGAAAAGCTCTGGTGAGACAATTTTCTACTATTTAATGTTAAACAGCCTCATTGAGAAAATATTACAATAAAATAAAAGAGTTGCGCAGTTCTGTGGCAGTACCTTTACAAACAGGGTTAATTAAAATGTTTCTCAAATGTCTCCCCTAGCACATTTTTGGCTTGTCTTGGGACTGCAGTTTCTAAGTGAGTCGAAGGGGCTCCATGGACATTAAGGTGTTTCTTGAGCCCTTCACTTTCTAACTCTTATCACATGCAATGTTTTCCAACAAAAGAGATGAAAAGAAAGTACCTACATCGCACAACAAGGGTATTTTATTAATGCAGTTTTCAGAGAGGAACAGAGATTACCATCAGAAAATCAGTCTCTTTTACTCCTTTACATGTTTCAGTCATTTGACTGTTGCCATGCTGGAGCACCGCCTTTATTCGAGCAAATCGACCCCAGGACTTATTCTTTGTAAGCCCAGTACTTATTGTATCGATCTCTTTTTGCCGAACCGCTAAGTTACGGGGGACGTAAACACACCACCATCGGTTGTCAAGCGATGTTGGGGGGGGCAAACACTGACACACAAACATATATACACATACACACATTCATATATATATATATATATATATATATATATATATATACATACATATATACGACGGGCTTCTTTCAGTTTCCGTCTACCAAATCCACTCACAAGGCTTTGGTCGACCCGAAGCTATAACAGAAGACACTTGCCCAAGGTGCCACGCAGTGGGACTGAACCTGGAACCATGTGGTTCGTAAGCAAGCTACTTACCACACAGCCACTCCTACGCCTATAAAAATTATATTGTGGCAGCTGTGGGATACCAACCCACGCCTCCGAAGAGATGGTGCACACAATATTCTTATATATATTTTGATATTCCAATGTTCTGATAAATCTACCAAGGAAACGCCTTAAAAAGGGAAAGGGAAAGAACCGAGAAAACCGTGGTTCACCGAAGGTGACTCAGCATCAGTGGTTCTCAACCGGGAGTCCATATGACTCTTTGGGGCCTATAGAAGAATTTGTTGTTAACATTTAAGTGCAATAAGTTACTTATACGTCTACAAATATTTTGATTTTTTATACAATTCCTTATATACAGTAGGCCGTTGTTTATATACATCGAATTCTCTGGAAGTCAGGTAGGGTGAAATAAGAACCAAAGGGGTCCATAGGCAAAATACTGTTGATAGGCACCGCTCCACACGATTTAGCTGTGCTAAAAATAATAACGATGTAAACTAAGGATATATTTAGCAACACAAGTAATCTATAATGGTTCATACGTCTGTATACAATTGTTTGTGGCTGTGTATCTGAATGATTCTATACCTGTGTGTGTTTGTGTGTGTGTACCTGTGTGTGTATGTGTGTGTGTATGATAGAGAGCCCGTTTCGTTTAGAGATTTTGTTTGGACGTCGACCAATAAAAACGTATATTTTATTCTCAATTGAATTTAATTTTTATTCGCTTTTCTTTGGTTTTGTTTAAGTACTGAGAATATTTGGAGAAAGTTTCAACTCACTTCTTATATATTTACGGAGAACGCGACTTGACATTTCATAAGGCAACGTTATGTGTATTAATTATTACTCCAGTCCACTTAATGTTAGCTATGCCAACAAATAAGACTTCGCTTGCAGTGAAAGCGTCTGGGCTGTCATTGAAATTAATCGTAGCCGACGCCTTCATTTCACATACAAAATACCCAACTGAGTATTGTGTGTTAGACGATAGTAGCAGAGAAAGTAAGTTGCTTATATAAGAGAGAGTCTGCCAGGTTTATCAAAGGAAATCGATAAAAATTTTCTTCCGTTGGACTGGAGTGGCGGTAACATGTGCCAACAGCTAAAATAACAATAGTCACACATATCAGAAATAAACCAGTTGTTAAAGACTGTGAATTCCAATATTTCTCAACATTATTTGTGGTTTATATTTGAGTCGTATTCAAGTTGGGGACAATTCTACATAATCTGCCATGCTTTTGGTTTGTACGTATGTATGCATGTATGTATGTATGTATGTATGTATGTATGTATGTATGTATGTATGTATGTATGTATGTATGTATGTCTATCTATCTACCTATATATATAAATAAATAATATATATATATATATTATATATATAAATATAAATAAATAAATATATATATATATAAATAAATAAATATAAATAAATAAATATATATATAGGCGCAGGAGTGGCTGTGTGGTAAGTAGCTTGTTTACGAGTCACATGGTTCCAGGTTCAGTCCCACTGCGTGGCACCTTGAGCAAGTGTCTTCTACTATAGCCTCGGGCCGACCAAAGCCTTGTGAGTGGATTTGGTAGACGGAAACTGAAAGAAGCCCGTCGTATATATGTATATGTATATATATATGTATGTATGTGTGTGTATATGTTTGTGTGTCTGTGTTTGTCCCACAACATCGCTTGACAATCGATGCTGGTGTGTTCCCGTCCCCATAACTTAGCGGTTCGGCAAAAAAGACCGATAGAATAAGTACTAGGCTTACAAAGAATAAGTCCTGGGGTCGATTTCTTCGACTAAAGGCGGTGCTCCAGCATGGCCGCAGTCAAATGACTGAAACAAGTAAAAGAGTATATATATATATATATATATATATATATATATATATATATATACATACATATATATATATATATATATATATATATATATATATATATATATTACCCCCTTTATCATTAATGTGAACACATTCTTAATAATTGGTACGACTCTCTGTTTGTCTCTCTCTCTCTCTCATTTTTACTTTCTCTCTATTCATCTTCTCTTTCCTCTGATCCTTTGGTCTAGTCTTCCACTACCCTCCTATTTCTTTGTCTCGCTCTGCACTCACAGGTCATTCTTCGACACCCATCCCCTCTCCTCTCTGATTCCTTCTTTCTCTCTCTTCTCTCTCTTTGTTGCGTTTTGTCCCCCTTTTCTCTCTCTCTCTTCCTTTGCTTCTCTTTCTTTTCTTTTCCCTCTTCTCTGTCACGTGACTGTTGGCCGAAATCTGCCTTTCAGCTCCTGACCCTCGTCGTGTTAACATCGTTGTTCTTCGTCCGCCGCTATAAAGGCTTTTTCCAATGCGCCAGAGAAAAAATTTGTTTGCTTGTTATCAGTCGTAAGACACTTGTTTTCACCGTTAATGCTTCTGTATTTCATGTTTCTGTATTCCATTATTGTTTTTTGTTTTTTTTTATCTGTCCCTTTTGCTGTCCTGGTGTTCGTATGCATTCGATCCTTCTTCCAGGAAATCTACGCTTCCAGCTTAGTTTTTCTTGGAGGGCTGGCCGTGATCTAGTAATCTCAAGATTAATCAGCCGAAATTACTACGATGATCCGGTTCTTGACTGAAGACTGAGGGGTTCGAATGTCCTGTCCATGTTTATTGTATCGTCTTCTATGAGTTATACGTTCTTGTCCATGTTGTATTTTTCTACATACCTTAATATATATATATATATATATATATAATATATATATATATATGTATGTATGTAGGTAGGTATGTATATATTTACATGTGTCTGTATCTCTGAAGTCATAAGAATTTATACCTTCCTAATATTTACATGCTAATAATTATAGCTTTATGTGTGCTTTGAAATCCAGTTCCAGAACAAAATGCACAAACACACACGCACATTCGCACATACACATACACACATATTTATATATATATATATATATATATATATATATATATATATATATATATATATATATATATATATTATATATATACATATATACATACATTTATATATACATATATACTATATATATATATATATATTAAGGTATGTAGAAAATTACAACATGGACAAGAACGTATAACTCTTAGAAGACGATACAATAAACACGGACAAGACATTCGAAACCCTCAGTCTTCAGTCAAGAACCGGATCATCGTAGTAATTTCGGCTATATATATATATACATATATATATATATATATATACACATATATTTATATACATATACACATATATTTATATACATATACATACAGCTTATCTCTATTTTATCTCCCTCACCTGTTCTTCCTTTCTGTTTTTCTCTCCCACCCTTTCTCTAATTCTTTTCCTCTCCCCTTCACCGTTCCCTCACTCTCCCTCACTCTTCCTTCTTGACCCTCTCATTGCTCACACGTGACCAAAGGCTATCTATCTTTCTTTCTTCCACTTCGTTCCTAAAGACAAGACTTGTTTTTGCCTGTCTCTTCTGAAAGCTCGTTTCTGCAGCGTTCACCACTTCACCTCGTTATGGCTTAACTGCCCTTACCGTTAGTTTTCACTGTTTTTGTCACTACTTTAACTCTCCGCAAATCCCAATTTTTTTTTTATTTTGCTTTGCGGGAACGACGGTTTTAACGAAGTCGCGTCTTGTCCCTACGTTCGAAACGCGGAGTAGATAAAACAGAGGACAGCTGTTGAAAGGAATGTTCATTATGCTGCTTGTCTCGTTTCTCTATTTGTTTCTTCCGTTGTTAGAAAACAAGTTCGTTTTCCATGTTTTTGTTTTTTATGTTCTCGTTCCTAATTTTATTCACGTTTTTCTTGACGTCCTGTACACATATATGCATGTATATATATATACGTATATATGTAGGTATGTACATGTATGTATGCATATTTGCATATATTTATATATTATTTATAATGTGTATATATATATATAAGAAATAATTTAAATTCCAGTTGAATTAGATTCTTGAATTCGGGCACCAAGGCAGTTCGGTAAAGTCCACGCAGCTGGAAGTTAGGTGAGTAAAAGGAAAATAAACAACAATAAATATCCAAAATAATTATATTGTTACTCTTTGGTATTTCCGTGGTATTTTGGTTGCTGGTAATGATATAAGATGCTCTAAAAAATGGTTCGTTCTTTAAGATGTATGGTTGGCTGCTTCCGAGGAGGGCGGTTTATTTCGCATTGATGTAATGTTTTCATTGATCGATTAAACGGAGCCGCTTGAAACAGCCATAATGTACTGATACTTGGAAATTCTTGTTGCTTATTTGCTATGTATATATATATATACACACACACATAGGAGCTCTCTTGTTACTGATATTTCCAAAGTATTATAAGCAAAGTGCTGAACACTTCCTTAATCCATATATATTTAAATCTACCTATGCATTTTTTTAACATTGGAATAAATCCAATAAACATGAAGAAAGGATGGAGATGTTTAAATGGATCCTAGTAAATTACTTAGAATTTATTTCATTGACCGGAGTTGAAGAAAGCAGAAAAGCAATGAGTATCTTGGTGACATCTGAACGGAACTGAAACGGAACGATTCCTTTCCGTTTGAATTCAAATGTCGGTATGAGACACGTAACACATACATATTCGATGGGCTTCCAAACAGTTTCCATCAACTAAATTCCCTCACAAGGCATTGATCGGCTTTCGGATATAGTAAAAAGACAACCTATATACGTTTATGTGCTGTATGACGGAACCCGACGCCACGTAGTTTGAAAGCGAGCTTCTTAGCCAAACAGTTAAGCCTGCTCCTATATAAGTGTATATTTCTAACAAATATGAGAATTACCTCAATTCTTATTCCCTGTAATGTATTATGCAATTGAATAACTACTATATTTGAGGTGTGAAAGCGCGTGGCTAAGTGGTTAAGGTATTCGGCTCATAATTGTATGGTCGTACGTTCGATTCCCGGCGGCGCGCTTTGTCCTTGAGCAAGACACTTTATCTCATGATGCTCGAGTCCACTCAGCTGGCAAGAATGAGCAGAATGATTTAAGGCGGTGAGCTGGCAAAAGCGTTAGCACGACGGGCGAAATGCATAGCGGTATTTCGTCTGCCGTTACGTTTTGAGTTCAAATTCCGCCGAGGTCGACTTTGTCTTTCATCCTCTCGGGGTCGATAAATTAAGTAGCAGTTACGCACTGGAGTCGATGTAATCGACTTAACCCCTTTGTCTGTCCTTGTTTGTCCCCTCTGTGTTTAGCCCCTTGTGGGTAGTAAAGAAATAGGTATTTCGTCTGCCGTTACGTTCTGAGTTCAAATTCCCCGAGGTCGACTTTGTCTTCATCCTCTCGGGGTCGATAAATTAAGTAGCAGTTACGCACTGGAGTCGATGTAATCGACTTAACCCCTTTGTCTGTCCTTGTTTGTCCCCTCTGTGTTTAGCCCCTTGTGGGTAGTAAAGAAATAGGTATTTCGTCTGCCGTTACGTTCTGAGTTCAAATTCCCCGAGGTCGACTTTGTCTTTCATCCTTTCGGGGTCGATAAATTAAGTACTAGTTACGCACTGGGGTCGATGTAATCGACTTAATCCCTTTTGTCTGTTCTTGTTTGTCCCCTTAATGTTTAGCCCCTTGTGGGCAATAAAGAAATAAGAATGAGTAGTACCTATATTTCAAAGGGACAGCCTAGTCACACTCGGTGTTACGTTGCATCTCCCTGAGAATTACGTTAAGTACATGCGTGTCTGTGGGATTGCCCAGTCATTTCCATGATAAATTCACGTGCAGGCTGTTCCTTTGATCAGATCAACTGGAACGACTCATCACCGTAACCGACGGAATGCCAACAGAAGATATTAGTGGTAGGATTGATACAATGTTAGCTATGTTGTTAGGGCCGAGAAGAGATTGATCAATGATATGAAGCGTCAAAGGCTCAGCAGATACAACAAATCAACGAGTTTATATCAGTGCTAAGGTGTATCGCGTCTATTATTTTAAAAAAACTCCATTTGCAGTAAGATTTGGTGTTATTTCTAACGTTTAGAAGTCCACGCAGTGGTTTATCATTTGACTTTCTTCTATAGAATCTCATGAAAATGCTAGGAATTAAATTTGGTTTCGAAGACATTCTAGCGAGAACTTAGCTGTACAGAAATAGATCCTATAAAAGGAATATTTATAATGATCCACCTCAGCACTAAATTCAGTTTGATGTAGATTTATCTTTGATGTGAATTCAGTTTAGCATTCGTGCTACCGACAAAAGCTCATAAGAACATAGCAGATTCTTGTATCTCATTTAAGTGTTGCCCGGAGACATAAAGATTTCCTTTCTTCATCGATTCAATACCCAGTGTAAGTTGTTTTTGTCGATATATAATCTGCATTAGCGAAATCCAGCGATCTAGAAAATGATCCTAGATCTAGTCGACCAGTTTTTCATTCGAGATTTTAAATTAAGTGCGCATATTCCCAATGTACATCGCTGGTTTAAACATACATTTATTGCCAGGATGCTGATGACTGATAACGGGGTAAGAAGTTTAGGATGATAATGTTATAATGGTTCGCCTCCACCAGCACGACCACCACCACTGCTTGCACTGCTACTGCTACTATATAATATTAATAAAGAGGGGAACACTGATATTATAGGAGAGATTTGTTAATCCTAAAAACAAATAATAATAATAATAATAATAATAATAATATAATAATAATAATAATAATAATAATAAAAATAATAATAAATGTCCTGATGCAGTACCAGGCAGTGGCTCTCGTGGCTTCTGATCTCAATTGATTGAAAGTGTTATCATGCACATTGTTTTGTCTTGGTATAAAAGACGGGCTACAGCAAATATTCTGCTCAATACCACAGATTTGCTTGTCAGTTGTTTGACCTTAACCAGTTGAGTATGTCCTTTAGTGGCTGAGGATATGTGCATCTCTGATCACAAGCAGAAGTAGTGGGAGAGCATCATAGCCGTGTGTTGAAAGGAATTCTTGGAGGTTTAGATAATTCACCTTTGGAAACATGGGTGGTTCGTTCAACATCCTTAAACAATCCTTATTCAGGGACCTTTTGAGCGGGATGGGCTACTCGACCAGAAGAAAATTCTAACTGGGTCCCACCAGCAAGCAAGGTCATGCGCTGTTTATTTTGATATGAAATCACCATGTCGGGCACATATGGTTGTGATGCATGTGTCTAGTGTACCCTTATCAGACGGGTAGTCATGATGGGTATACTGGGCTTCGTATATTTTACCCCACTGTCACTTTGATAGCATGCACTGCTCTCTCACTCAATGATATAATAATAATAATAATAATAATAATAATAATAATTACCTAGGGTGAAGACGCTGTTGAAATCCAGCCTGAATGCCAAAAATGTTATTACTGCAATGAATATCTGAGCAGTTGCGGTAGTCAGATATAGTGCGTCCATCCTCAAATGGACTCAGGATGAAATATCAACAATGGATAAAAGGACAGGAAAGTTGATGACGCTGCATGGAGCGCTACACCCTAAAGCAAACGTAAAGAGACTGTATATGTAAAGAAAGTATGGTGGCAGAGGACTAATTAGTATAGACCATTGTATAAGGAGTGAAAGGAGAACGCTTGCTGAGTATTTAAGAAATAGTGATGAAGACCTGCTGCAATATACCGCGAAAGATATGGGTGTAAATGTAGAAGTAATGATGGGCAAGGAAGAGTTTAAGCAAAGAGCTGAGAAGAAGAGAAAATACCTTCTTCAAATGAGAATTCATAGACAGTTTGAAAGGAATATTTAGGACGTTAAGGATAATATAACATCGTCGGCATGGCTTGAGCGAGGTGATTTAAAGTGTACTACCGAAAGCTGCACAAGACCAGTCTCTCGCTACCAAGTCAGTGAATTATAACATCTATAAAATTTTGATACCCAGAAATGCAGACTCCGTGAAAAGAGTACGGAAAATGAGACCAGCTTGGGAAGTGGATGTGAGAGCCTTGCATAAAAAGAGTACAAGCGCCGCCACGATAAAGTGTGTGTGTGTGTATCTGCGGGTATTTGATAACACCACGATGCCAAATTTTGTCCATTTTAAAGAGAAGCCATTACTAGTTACATTTGACGCTTCCTTTGAAGAGTCAGGTGTTAGTTTACCTGGAAAGAAATAATGCAGTTATTCGTTGAAAGAAGTTGAAATTAATACACGCAAGATTTCACAGCACTAGCGTCACTCCTTCATAGCCACCCAGTGAATTTTTCAGCCCAGCCTCGCGCACTGGAGTGTAACGATAACTTTCTGCTAGTCAGTGAGTTGGTATTATTATTATTATTATTATTATTATTATTATTATTATTATTTTTGTTTGTTTTTTGTTCTAGGATGTCAGTGGCTGAAGTAGTAGAAGTGTGCAGAGCAATATTTTGTGTAAGATACATCCAAAGATGAAAACAGCAATTTGGTTGCTATTACTAGCAAGTCCATCTTATTAGATATGTTGAATTTATTTAGTCTAATGTCAGCAGAAATCAAGTTGTCTTATAGTCAGGTGCATTACAGCCATGGTCTTACAATTATTAGCTTCTGGTTCATTAGGTTCTGGGCTCGCATACTGCTGAGGTTAAATTTGCCTTTCATCTTTTCAGGGTCGATAAAGTAAGTATCAGTCAATTACTAGTGTCAATAAATAGACTAAACCTGTTCCCTTAAGGTTGTTGGAATAGTAACAAAATTGGAAGGAACTGTCCTAGCTGTTGTTGTTGTTGTACTTCTTCTTCTTTTCTCCTTCTCCTTCTTCTTCTTCTTCTTCTTCTTCTTCTTCTTCGTCTTCTTCTTCTTCAGCCTCCTCCTTCTTCTTTTTCTTCTATTACTTGTCTTTCCATTTTTGCAACGAAAGGTTATGCGATAAATGAGATTTGACTAATATGTCTAGCAGTACGAGCGACCCTGCAAACGCTCTATATTTGGCTCATGTTATGTATACTTTATGAAGTGGTCGAATAATCTATATTTGTGTCTCCTAACCGCTTATATCCTACCAGATTATCAATACTTAACAATTGCATTTATGATAGGAAGCTCACATCGAGAGTAGTGTATACACGTATTACATTTTGAAGGGCTCTTGACATGAAGGCAGTAATCGGAAAAACGAATGGAAAACGTTAGAAATAAAACAAAGTTGATAGGACGAACGAAATGAACAAATGAGAGAAACAAATCATTATGAGAGATAGTTTATATTCGGTACATTAAAATAATGACAAGGTTTATGATTGTGATGTTGCTCTGTTTTTATTTGTTTCAAAATAACTATTGCTTTTTAATAAATCTCTCTTTTCATGGATTCTTTTGTTTATATTTCATTTAATTCACAGACTATTACATAACTATACATAGTCATTCCACTCCAGTTTATTGAAGTTTGGGTGGCAAGTTCTTCATAGATTGATGTTTTTCATTTTCTCGTTTTTCAATTGGATTCGTCTGTTAATATACAAATCTAGATAATAATTGTATTTTTCATATGAAATCGAAGCTCGCCCAAATATCAACAGATCGATGAAGCGCAGTGTAGTAAAAAATGTCAGGTTTTATCAAGGATATTATTCAAATCCTCTACAGTTGATATACAAAAATATGTTTTTGCGGTGATACCTAAAGTACCAGTAATCTCCTGAAAATGTAAATCTTTAAAAACATACTCCTTGCGAAAGCGCATGACATAATTGGTAGGGTGTTGGGCTCATGACTAAGTTTATAGCTTCGATTCCCAGACCGACCGGAGCGAAGTATATTTGATCGAGGCTCAACAATTCGTTCTGATATTACACTCAGTTGAAAATGAGTACAAAGCAGTTCCTGGAAGATAACAGTTCGATGGACTGGCGTCCATCTCCTTTATCACATACATTTAAACGTCATAGATACGTGCATAAGCTCCGGTCTAATGAAACTGTGGTCTTGAGACAGACAGTTTATCTATATATATATAAAGCTGAAGTTGTCTGTGTGTGGCAGGTTTGGTAGCCTGCAACTAACACTATCTCCTCCGAGACCCTGCAGCGAAGGTTGACCAAAATTGAGAGTATAATAGAAGAAGGCTTGCTCTTCATTCCGTAGGAGACAGAATTCAAATCGGACCATGTTAAGACCAAAAAGGATTTACATCAAAAAGGTGCTATTTTTCTATGAAAATCCCTATTTTTTACGATGTTTTGACTGCTGGGTCGCCATTTTTCGGTGTATTTCAACCAGAAAAATGTTCACTTAAAGATAATAACAAGCTACATAATGCAAAATTTTCACTTTTCAAAAATTCCAATCCTAAAGGATCGAAACAAACCCGAGCAACGCCGGGCGATATTGCTAGTTAAGTATAAAGGATAAATGAACTGTGTGTTAGCAGAACCAGATGTTCCTTGCGTTATATATATAGCCATATTTCGTTATCTTTGAATCATTACGTTCTAAAATCTAATCCTGCCGCCATCAGTTTCACCGCTCATCACTCCAGGCTCGATAAATTATATACCAGTCGAGTACTGCAGTCGATATAATCGATAACATATATCCCATAAATACGCCGTTTGTTCGTAAATATTATCGTAATAATGATTTCTAGAATCATTAATAATATAACATTTTCATTTGTTTGACTTATTTGTTTCTGAATCTTGCTTCGTATTATTACATTTCATCAGCGGGGAATATTTCTCGTTTATTCTCCTATCGTTTGCTTTTGTAAATTATGGATTATTATCGCGTAGTGTTGTTTCCACAATATATCAATGTCAATAATTGATAAAGATCGCAAAGTTGTGATCGCCCGGTCTTTTCAATTTCTCTGTTTCTCAAAACCATTTTTTCTACGCATTGAGGCTTCAAAATAATTGTTTGACTTCTTGTTATTCGAATGATAGAAGATGATTGAGATAATAATAGTTTTAAATCCTTGTTCCTCTTCACGTTTTACGTCTCCTCGGGGGAACTCGTTTTAATATTTACGTCAACACGCACCTACAAACACTCTCCTCAATTCAACATCTACAAAGATGTTTACAATTAAAGAAAAGATCTTGTTAGCATATGTATGTGAGAGTATATATATATACATACATGCATACATATATATATATATGTATGCCTGTATGTATATATACTATCACATACACATGCTATATATTTATATATATATACACACACATATATATATATATACATATACATATACATATACATATATATATATATATATATATATATATATGCATATATATAATATATATACATACATACGTGTGGGTGGGGGGGTGTATTGCTCTGTTTGCTTTTATCCCTAACCAAAGTCGAAATGTATATTTGTTGTTTATTTAATTAAATTACACAACGTTTTGATTCAGAATGTTCTGTTGCCCACGCATTATATTTGCTTCTCTATTATTCCCTATTCGTCTGTCTGTTTGTCTTGCTGTCTTTCTAAATCCCTCTTCTTCTCTCTCACCCTCTAACACTAATTCGGTATAAATATGCATATAAATGTATACACACACACACACACACACACATATATATATATATATAAAATGAAAGAGTGGGGATGTTTCCACGCAGGAAAATATATAGGGAAATGTGTGGTTGAAAATGCACCTAAATTTCAACAACACATTTCCCTATGTATATATATATATATAATGTGTGTGTTTGTGTGTGTGTGTGTGTGTGTGTGTGTGTGTGTGTGTGTGGTGTGTGTGTGTGTGTGTGTGTTTGTGTGTTTGTGTGTATTGGAAAATGTATGAGACCCTTGGCACAGTTAGGTCAAGGTACTATTTAAGAAGACTGATCCCGGTGTGTGCACTCGCGTACTCGTGCATCCGCGCTAGCTAGACATGACTAGTCGATCCTACAACGACTACCTAGCAAAGTAAATAAAACACAAAATAAATCATTTTTTACACAAACTCTTTTACTCTTTTTTACTCTTTTACTTGTTTCAGTCATTTCACTGTGGCCATGCTGGAGCACCGCCTTTAGTCGAGCAAATCGACCCCGGGACTTATTCTTTGTAAGCTCAGTACTTATTCTATCGGTCTCTTTTGCCGAACCGCTAAGTAACGGGGACATAAACACACCACCATCGGTTGTCAAGCAATGCTAGGGGGACAAACACAGACACACAAACACACACACACACACATATATATATATATACATATACATATATATATATATATATATATATTTATATATATATATATATATTTTTATATATATATATATATATTTATATATATATATATAATATATATTTATATATATAATATATATATATATATATATATATATATATATATATATATTATATATATATACATACATATATACATATATACGACACGCTTCTTTCAGTTTCCGTCTACCAAATCCACTCACAAGGCATTGGTCGGCCCGGGGCTATAGTAGAAGACACTTGCCCAAGATGCCACGCAGTGGGACTGAACCCGGAACCATGTGGTTGGTTAGCAAGCTACTTTATTTCATATAATTTGCCATTTAGGCATTTACAAAGAGGGGACAAACAAGGACAGACAAATATAAAGGGTGAAGTAGCTTAACACAGTTACAATTTTCGAATGAAATTACGGATAAGATTATAAACAATGAATTTTATGAAGGCAATGTTTAAAAATATTAATGATCATGTCGAAGGACGGACATCCGGCCATCCGGGTAGAACCTTTACTTTCTGATCCGGTCACACTTACCTGGTGCCAAACATACCCATCTTGTATGCCACAGGCTTCCATCTTTTCACAAACATATCTCGTGACAGACACCTCTTCTCCAGCCTGATTTTGCTACTGAGGTGGTAACTAAAAAAGTTAATCAACCCCTGGCCGGAGACAAAGGTGCCTGTCACTATATCTTTCGTACGCGTCTTCCATACTGTTTCTTTCAGTATGGCTACTACACAGAAAAAACAAGCCTTTCTTTCCCTGTTAAGGAAAGGGGGCGGCACAATCTCGATGATAGACTCAGCTGATAGCTGTACTCTTCCCATCACTGACAACAGTTGTTCAACAAAAGCTATCAGTCCCGATAACTCCGGACACTCCACGAATGCGTGCAAGACGGTCTCCCTATCCTGCTCACATCGCGGACATGTCGGCGAGACGGTACTACCGTGCCTTGACAGCTTGTCGCGAACAGGTAAAGCCGCACGGAAACACTGCCAGGCCAGGGATTTCTGGTAATTATCCAGATACCCCAGCCCGAACGTCCTCCAGAACAGGTTGACCAACTGATTTTCATCGTAGCCCAGGGTCTCCCCCAAGGCGTCTTCGGACTTAATCTCCACTAACCCGCTATAGAAATCCGTGGTGGAACTCCTGTTGCCGGCGTTGCCCACCCGAGATAGTAGCTGGAGCGCCTGACGGCACTCCAAATGCCATTCACTCAGTTTAGGTCTCCGCTTGATCCATGCACCGATGTCCGTTAGGGATGTTAACTGGGGAAGGTAGAACCGGACGTGCGGCGACCACACCTGCTCTCCATCCAGGTAAAGCCAGAGGTGCCTCAACCTTAACGCGAGTTTTCGCATCCTCAGCCAAGGCATCCCTAGCTCACCCTTTAGCGGTTTCTGGCAGCAGACAGAGCGCTTTACAAGTGGCTTTCCTCCTTTCCACAAAAATCGGAAAAGGATTCTCTCCAACTTGTTCAGCCACAAATCGGGGCAAGGCACCACGGTCAGACGGTAGGTGATTACTGATGCTATAAACATCTGCACCAACTCCGCCTTCCCTAGCAGGGATAACACCCGCCCAGACCAGGTCTGAGTTAGAGCGGTCACCTTGTTGGCCACCTCACTCCAATTTTTCTCAATCTGGAGGTCTGGCCCGAACCAGACTCCGAGCAGCTTAACAGGACCTTCCGTCCAACGCCCTACGACGTTATTGGACGGCATCGGCTTGCCCCTCCAGGTGCCGAGTTGCAAACCGACCGACTTGTCCTTGTTAACCTTTGCTCCTGCCACCGCCTCGTAGCTTTTGATGGCCTCTTCCACCACTGGAAGCTGGCCTTCGTCTGCCACGATGATGGAGGTGTCATCAGCATACGCCGTAGCTCCTCTTCCACACCATAGATCATGCGGCGCGCCCCCTAGTGCCTCCAACTTCCGCAGCAAAGGCTCAAGAGCCAATACGTATAGGAGCGAGGACAGGGGACACCCTTGACGAACTGAACGCTCGATCCTGAACGGCTTCGAAAAGGAACCGTTCACCTTGACTACAGACTCGATGTCGCTATACAAAGCAGCGATCCAACCTCGATAGGTCGGGCCTAGGCCAGCCTCTCCGAGGACCGCCGCCAGGTACCGATGGTCGACCCTATAAAATGCTTTAGACTGGTCTAAATGTACCAGTGCTCCCCCTGCGCCAGAAAGCTTCCCCACCCTCTCTAAGGAGTAGCGTATAAGGTGGAGATTGTCGTGGATCGTTCTGCCGGGGATAGCGCACGTTTGCGCTTCCCCGACAAGTTTGTCCACGACCCGCGCCAACCTTTTTGCTAGCACCTTGGCCAGAATCTTTAACTCTGTGTTTAACAGAGTTATGGGCCTGAAGTTCCCTATCTCCTCCCCATTGTTCGGGTCCTTCCTGATCAACGTCACCGCCCCCCGGCTCGCAGACTTGGGAATTCTCCCATTCTGCTGCCAGTTGGCGTAGACGCTAGCCAGCAGGTGCCCGAACAAGTCTGGCATACTTCTATAAAATTCATAGGGCAGACCATCGAGACCCGGCGACTTCTCCCCGGGGCACTTGCCCAACACCTCGATTACTTCCTCGGCTGTGATTGGCCCTTCACAGCACTCAGTCTCTCGTGTCGAGAGGCGCGGGCCACCAGACAGGAAGTCCCTAAGGGCCTCACCATGATCCAGCGTCCCGCACCTCCCGAACAACTCGGCGAAGTGCTTGTGAAGTGCCTCACACATCTCGTCCCGCTTCTTGATCGTGCATCCGTTTTCATCAACAAGAGACCCAATTGTGGCATCGTTTCCACGCTGTGTTTCTATCGTACGGGCCCATCCGGCAACATTAATTCCCTCACGGCCCAATGCTCGTACTTTAGCCCGGACTCTACATCCCTCATGTTTGGTTTTGAGGTGACGGTCTAATGCCGTTCTCGCCGCTAAAATGTGAGATGCAGAGCCCAACCTCAACGCCTCTTCTAAGTTCTTAACTAGTTGCCCTTCTATTCTAGCCCTATCTAGTCTTAGTTGTTTACTAAATCTAATGGACTCGAATCGAATGGCTCTTTTGAGGGTGAACCACCACCGGTCATTAACCACGGCTCCGGTTAACGCCCTCTGCACTAACACCTTAATCCGGCTACGGTATGCCTCGCGTGTCAAAATAGACTTGTTCAGCTTCCAGTAGCCGGTTCCTATCTTAAGTGTGCTATCTATGTCCAGTCTACACGTGACCATTCTATGGTCAGTATAGGGCACCTGGACGAGCTGTGGACAACTAAAACTAGACTTATCTCTCTGGGACGTTCGGATGGTCAAGTCTGTAACGATCTGCTAGCTGAAACCGCTTAAGCAGATCCACGAGACGTGAGTTCACTTTCCTATAGATCGAGCCAACGCTATCGATGTGTACGTCAACGATAGCATTAAAGTCCCCTAATATCACTAAAGTCTTCGACGTCACGAGAAAGCCCTCTAGGCGCCGATAAAAATCAGTTTGGGAACCTCTAGCACAAGGTGCATAGAGTCCGATCAACCTGAAGGCCTTACTGCTGTATGTTACATCAAGGACGACCAGCCCACCTTCTGGGTCTACATAGACTGTACTTGTCTGTAGAGCCAAGTCTTTACGGATCAGTACCACTACGCCCCCTCGCCCTCCGGTCTGGCCAGGAGACATGATTTTCTCGTAGCCATTCAGGAGAGGCGAGAAGGTTTGTAGGCTGTCCAGCTTGGTCTCTGTAGCAACCATCACATGTATATCATGTGATCTGAGGTCGTCGAGGAAACAAGCCTGCTTCCACTTCGAACTCAGACCACGCACATTTAAACAACCAAGGTTAAGCGAAGCCATTACAAAAAGTAAAAGTTCTACTTACATTTCGTTGGAGAGGTGGGGGCCGACCTCACCACACGTTTGTGGGCCCCTTCTTTCTCCTCTTTCTTCAGATAGTCCGGCAAGTTCGCGATATGCCGGATGGCGTTTGGTGTCTGTCTTTTAATTGTTTGAACGTTGTTTCCGCAATCCACGCGTGTCTATTTCGATCTTTGTATTTGTTGTACAGTCTTGCTGACTGATGCTGAACCACAATATCGTTTATGTATTTGTCTTGTGTGTCGAATTCAATTAATATGAGTTCATTTTCTTTTTTGTCTTCTTTTTCTGGGCTAGTTGAGCGGGATTTTTTTTTCCGTGTCTGTGGTGTGTCTTTGTTTTTATTATTTTTTGTAGGGGATGTGGACGGGGATGCTGCACGAATTCTTTTACGAACTGGTGTAAATCCCCCCTCTGATACCTCCATGGTATCGTCTGGGGTAGCAATAGTTTGTTCGGTAGGCGCCGCAGTTTTTAGGGGGGTGGGAGGTTTTAATAGTGTAGGGGTTTGTGAGTGCGAGGGCTGGGTAGTAATAGTTTGTTCGGTAGGCGCCGCAGTTTTTAGGGGGGTGGGAGGTTTTAATAGTGTAGGGATTTGTGAGTGCGAGGGCTGGATTTTTTCTTCAGTCTGTTTTGGGGTTGGCACCGTAACAGCAGGAGTGGGATTTTTTTGTTTTTGTAGGGGTAGGTGTGTTTGCAAGGGTAGGGACTTTTTTATTATCTGAGGGGCCTGGTGTCTGCGGTTTCTTTTGCTTGTCTGGACAGTCTACACGAATGTGGCCCTTTTTGCCGCAGGCGTAACAGGTGGGTTTTCGGCCTTCGACCTGTACCCTGAGGGCTACGTTCTCGCCCACGAGCACCCTCTCAGGAAGGAGCTGCAGGTCCTCCGCTGTTCCTTGAATTAATATATTAATGTTACGCCCGAGCCAAAATAGAGGGGTAGAGCATGTTACTTCTAGTATTTTTATTTTGTCCGCCCTTTTATATAACAGGGCGGCCACTACCTCTACCGGATCTACTTCCGGCGGCGGGCTTCTACAATCCTGACCCGGGACGTCCTGCGTCCCCTATAGCTTGGGAAAAGTACCACCTCCTTGGTTTTTAGGGGGTTCACAGAATGCCCGCGGGCCATTTCTTCCCCCGAGAAGCGGACATCCACAGTGCCATATGCCCGTCCCCTGGCGACGTACACGATGTCCTTCCAAATCGGGGACAGGCATTTCTCGATGGTGCTTTTTTCAAAGTGTTTGAACCTTCTGCTTTGTGGACAGAAAGTTTTAAACACTACGGTCCGCTTCTCGGTCTCCACGATACTGGCGGAGGGTGATATTTTAACATCACCACCCTCCTCTTGCATTCTTTTAAATAGCTCGACGAGCTGATTGACATCGATGTCAATGTTCTCAGTGGCCACTGCGGCTACTGCAGAAAATTTTTTAACATTGCTCTCCTCAAGAGCACTACTTTCGTGAATAATTTCAACAGACATTATTCTGTTGAAATTAAACAACACAAAAATTACGAATATTGGTTTCCCACAAAACTGGGAAACCTATAGAAAGTTTTTCTTCCAAAGTAGTTCAAAAAAGCAGTTCAAAAATTCCAATTCCCACCCCCATTCGGGGGAGGGGCACGAAAATAGTCTGGCAGGACTATGTATAGTCACGTAAATAAAAAGCCACAATGGCTAACAGTTCAACGGTAAGAAATTATCCAATTATTCCCCGGTAAAACCGGAGAACAAGACAGTTCAGCAACGTTTAAAGACAAGTTTTCAGTAGTAGAAATTCAACAATTAACAACACAGCAAAATTCTTACCGGGAAGAAAACGCGTCCAAACCGTAGTACAGTAAGCAAAGTCACTCTTCAGTCAGTGAGGTTAGCAAGCTACTTACCACACAGCCACTCCAGCGCCTATAAAATACAAAAACACAAATAAATAAATTTTTAAGCAAAGTAAATAAAGCGCAAAAACACAAAGTAAGGATCGACTAGTCACGACCAGCTAGCGCGTATGCGCGAGTACGCGAGTGCGCGCACCGAGACCACTCTTCTTAACTAGTACCTGAGGTATATTTGCTAAAAGAAAATGAATGACCTCACTGCTAGTACTAATCAGTTTAATTTATCATCTTCCAATTTTTTAGTAATAGAAAGTTTCGTTCACAGATCTTGAACGTTCTTTGTCAACGTGGGTGCAAAGATTAAAAAAAAAATCCTTGTTGACTTTTTTGGAGAACTTTCGCGCATTCGTTGTTAAACAAATCTGAGGATTTGAGGCTTGTCATTCTATATATGAGATTTGGCTGTGTTTAGGGTGGAGTTGGGGTTTGTTAATCAGTGTGGGAGTGAAAGACTGTTGATAGTAGTGACTGGCCAACACAAGGTACTTGATTGGGGATGGAGTAGGGTAGTGTTGGGGTGTTAAAGGAGTGTTTTGTGAAGCCATTTGAATAGTTGACCTTTGGTCAGAAATCTAATGAGCCGATGTTTTCCAAATTCTTTCTTTTAATAATTTTCTGTTTTAGGTGCGTGTCTGTGGTGGTGGTGTCCCTGAGGTGTAAGATTTTAACTCTTCATAAAAATGTTTGTTGATAGAAGTGTTTTTATTATATATATTTTGTTTATATATTTACTTCCCTACATATAACAAGAAGTATATATTACAACTCTCTCTCGTTCTCTCGCTCTCTCTCTCTAAATATACATACACACAAACACACGTATACACAAACATACATATATACATACATATACATACACATAAATATATATGTATACATACATACACATATAAACAAATGTACACACACATACATAAATAAACAAACACATATCTATCCATACATACACCTATATACATATATATATATATATTATATATATATATATACACATCCACATTTACATATATGTACATACACACACATATATATGTACATACACACACACATATATATACACACATACACATATATACATACACTAGCAGTATCGCCCGGCGTTGCTCGGGTTTGTAAGGGAAATAACTATATAAGCATTTTTAGAGATGTAAAGTATAATAGCCATCTCAATATGGCTAACCACAAAGGGGGGGGATGTTACTGTAGCTTTTTACGTTCTGAGATTTAATAATAAATTTTTAGAGAGTTACTTCCCTTATATATGCCAAAAATGCATTAAAATGGGAAAAATTGATGGTAAATTTTTTTTAAATCGTAGACTCATCGTAGACGCGCGCTAATACCCAGAAGGGCTCGATATGAATCACGACTATAAGATATCCGGTTTTGGTTAAACTGCACCGCAAAATGTGGGAGTAGTTAGGAATCTAAATCGTAGGTGACAGACAGCACACAACCTTACTTTTATAATATAAAGATATGCATATCACGTACAAACATATAAATCTATATGTAGACATATACCCATATATACACACATACATGCCTATATACACATATGTATATATATACACACATACACACAGACACACTCGCATATATATCCCCTCCAATTCACATTTACCAACACCTCTCTCTCAATATATATACATATACATATATATTCATACAGACATACACACACATACACACACACACATATATATATATGTATATGTATATATTATATATTATATTATATGTTTGTGTGTGCGTTTGTGTTTACGTGCGTGTGTGTGTATGTGCGTGTGTACTTCATAAACGCGCATGAATATAGGAATGATTATATTTAGTTTATTTGAGGAATTTATTAATAGAAAATGCACAATGAGTCAGTAGGTAATCGGTGCCAGGAACTTCTTAATATGTCACTGTTAGTTGAACTAGTTGGAACAAAGGACTGTCATTGTATAACACGGAGTGTTTACCAAACACTTCGAGACTATTCACTTTCTCAACCACTACTGTGCTACATAAAGGTGTTCGTCTTTCCGAACAATATGTAACAGTGTGGCTTGTATATAAATCGAACCAAGGTTAGAAAAAGTACCAGCGTGGTCTCTTCATGTATCACCCAGATGAAGTAACACTAGGTTCTAATGGGTATTATATGTATATAAAGTCATTTCTGTCACTTACATAAATGCTGGAATGACTCTAAACTCAGAAGAACATGAAACTAGTCACCAAAGCAATAAAGAATGTGTTAAAGAACTCGCTATCACAATTCGATCTCGATATTTACAACTGGGAAGTACAGGCTGGCGACAAAAACAAGGCGAGAAAACGAAGTGTCGTTGCTCATTTCATATAAATTGAATAAGCAGGGAAAAACCCTAAAAGAGAAAAAGCAGACTTGGTTGTTCCTCAGATTATTTGCCATGAGTATAGCCGAATATACTTGTCAAACGCAAGACTCCAATGTTACCTCAAGTGTCACATGCATAACTCGTCAACAGATTATGTTCGACTCGTTATTGCAGATCCTCTTACCTGTGATCCAAGCAGCAAAGTCTGCCAGAGCCGCTCTGGGTTCACGAGTCATTTGAAAACCCATAACGATCCTCTACCTGAGAGGCATAACCTTCAGACCAAAATTGCAGATTTAGTTTGCAGTCTTTGTGGCAAACTCTGTAAGGCTCTCGCCAACTCCATGAGTCACTATCGATCCCACATTCTTTGGAACAATCACTTAGAACTCAAGCTCCCAGCAATGGTCATGTTCGGCTAACGAGTAAACAGCCTTCATCTATGTATGTATATATGTATGTATGCCAAAACAACTCTTTTATGGAGAGTTAGCTAAAGAAGAACGACCTTCACATAAACCAAAAAAAGAGGCATAGAGACTTGCTGAAGGTTTCCTTAAGAGATGCTAGTATCTCTCATGGCACATGGGAGGGCATAGCTATTGACCGTAGCAGGTAGAGAAGGATTGTGTACGAGGGGAGAACTACTTTTGAGAAATCTCGAGTTGCGCATGAGAAAGTAAGGAGGGATGTCAGGAAGGGCATCGCTGTTGCACTTCCAGATGGTAAGGGTCTTCCTATGATGCTGACATGCAGTGTCTGTGCAAAACCCTGCCTCAGTAAACTGGACTCAAGAGTCATCTTCGTATTCATAAAGCGAGACAGAGGATTGACAACCAGGCTGCTGTTCGTGGTGCTACACATCATACTAATCATATCTCTCAGGCATGTGGAAGGGTGTGTTATTCAGTGGGAGGACTTAAACGACATGCAAAGGTACATAAAGCCCAATTACAATTACAGCCGGCTATCTCCGGTAAAGGTTTTAGCAGCCAATTCTGTACAAGACAATGTAGATCTTTAGCCGGGCTAAAAATTCATGTTCGATCACAGCACCGCTAAACCTCGTGCAATGGCCATACTCGATAACGAGGGGGCAGCCATCATGTATGTATGTATGTATGTATGTATGTATGTATGTATGTATGTATGTATGTATGTAGATTTGGGAATCCCAACAGCGCGTTGTGTCCTTGAGCACACATTTCACGTTGCTGCAGTCCACTTGGTTAATATACATGATTAGTATATGTATTTCAAAGGGCCTGCCCTTTCATATTCTGTGTCACGCCGAATCTCCCTAAGAACTACATTAAGGGCACGCGTGTCCGTGGAGTGCTTAACCACTTGCACGTTAATTTCACAAGAAGGCTGTTCCGTCGATCGGATCAACTGGCGCCCTCTTCGCAGTGACCGACGGAATACTAGTTAATTAGATTAGGATATGATATAGAAACAGAACAGTCACTTCATACATCACCATGCAGTAATTACTGGAATAAGATATTTGTGAAGAAACTTTCAGAATGTTCTTCTAGAAGATAATAAGTTGTAGCGATTAAGTGTGTGCCAGGTGTTTTAGAATTCATAGACACGTGTGAACATAAACAGTACAATACTAGCTCATTTTAGTGAGATATTTAACCATTAATTGAAGTTTGGCTGGCAAGTTCTTCATAGATTAATGGAAGTGTGCAATGGCACGGCAACTAGTCGGTGCTATGATTTTATGACTTTGGCAATTGAAGAAACAGAAGAAAATGGAAATCAAATATGCCTCATAAAAGAAATGTAGAATATTTAACCGATATTACTAACATATATATATATATATATATATATATATATATATATATATATATATATATATATATGCATACACATAAAATATATAAGCGCTATGAAGCGTAACACGTAACTAAATTTCAGGTTCAGCAGTACATCGTACACCCTGTTCTGATAGGAAGTAAGGTATGACGTGGAGTATCAAACAATGGGTTAAGTGAGTGAGTGTAATACGAGCGACGGAATGGCATTAATGAAAAACAGAAAACAATTATGGTATTTTATACTTATAAAACATACACATGTTTCGGTAAATTAACTGCCAAAATTACATAATTGTTTGTTGAGACATTACATAACATCATTAAACAACTTCCTCAGTGTTTTAACCAATGGTGTTTAGTGCTCAATATATATCTCCATTATGCAAATTATCAAAAGCGTCAATGGAAAGATTTACGATGCAAATTGCTGAATTTCCTTCCCTTGTCCCTCTACTATTAGTTTTTCAAATGTGGTTTTCTGAACTTCGGTTTTGCAATCTTGACAATGCTTGCATTTTGCAGTGGATCTCTAATCATTTTGAGTGAAGATGATGGCTTTTCATTTTACATCGGTACCTTGTTAGAGTTGCTCATCATTTTCATCGAACCAATCTTGATGTTTCCTCATCTTGAATCCGATTGTTTCTTTGCAGGTGTCCACAGTGGTAGTTTTCAGATGGTTCCAGTGTTTTTCAATGGGTAATGACGGTTTGACTTCCTACTATGAATTTTTTTATGTTACTTTGGTTTTGATGCTTCCTCTTGGGTCGGATCATCATTCTGATGATGAATGAAATCAGTTGATGGTCTGTCCAACACTCATCAGCACCTGTGGCCGCAGTTGTCTTCATGACGACTCTGACTCTTACAATGATGTAATCGATCAGGTGCCAATGTCTGGAACGTGGATGTTACCAGGAGACTTTGTGTTTGGTTTTCTGGCGAAATAAGGTGTCAGTGATCATCAGGTCATGTTCGGCACATTTTGTCAGAAGGAGTGTTCTGTTTTCGTTGATTTTGCCGACATCTTCATTCCTGATGGTGCCTTTCCAGAGTTTGTGATCTCTTCCAACTCTGGCATTGTAAAATAATTATCTTGCATTTTCATCTTCAGCGTCTAACGTTGAAGCATAAGTGCTGGTGGTGGTGGCACGTTGATTCTTTGAAGATGACAATGAAGTGTCATGAGGTGTTCATTTTTCCCGCTTGGTCGTTCGGTGAGCTTAGGTAGTATTGGGTTGTCCGGAAAGTTCGTGCAGATTTATAGTAGCTTAACTTTCGACTTATTTTAGAACATGGTTGAATCCATAAAATAGGATTTGACTACACATCCATTTAGAGCACAGTGTAAGCTATCTTTCCGTGGAAGAATGTTTATGTTCCTATAACCTGTGTAAATTCTGTAACACTGTAAATTGGAAGATAAGAAAGTTCATTTTCAGCACTTGATGCTTTTTTTTTCCGTAAAGGGAAAAATGCCTCACAAGCAACCAAAGAAATACGCGCAGTCTACGGTGATGCTTCTTTATCCGAAAGAACTGTACGGAAGTGGTTCGCAAGATTCCGAGCTGGAGATTGTAGCCTTATTGATAAAGAGCGACAAGGCAGACAATCCACTACAGATGATGACCAAATCAAGTTATTAATTGAGAATAACCCACATTGCACATCCCGAGAATTGGCAGAAAAACTCAACAGTCGTTCAGAGCTCCTGGTAAAGCTTGGGTACACAAATCGCTACGATGTTTGGGTATTTTGCCCACCGGGCTTTTTATCTTGCTTCCAGTAACCTAGAAATACTGAGCAATATACAATACCTTCTATTGAGTAAACAGAATCAGTTTGACGTTGGCTAACTTGTATATGATATGGTAAACTACTTTCGTTCTTTACATTTTTTCTTGTGGATTGAAGTAGATTAAACATAGTCTGCTTTTGAAGCGTATTAATATGTACCTATATATATTAAATAAAATCACATCCTTTGCTTTTGTTAATTTAATTTTCATCTTATAAACATTATTTTGAAATATGTTTCAAGAAAATTAAGTGGTTTAATAAAATTTAGAAAGACTCTACTTCAGTTAAATATTGATTTGAAATTGCTAAATAAAATACAGTACATTATTTTAATAGTTTATTTTAGGCTGTCTCCAGAAAACCAAAAGATCCAGAAATCTGGAGCACTACAGGTTCCAATCCTGTCGGATATTTGGTCCGGTACTCCCATACCAATAGCATCAGTAACAGATACAGTACAAGCACTCCTGGCATAAATCCAAGTCAAAGAAGGCTGTAGTCCCTTTTATACAGATGGCTTCTGCAAGGCCATTTACAAAAATGGAACAGATTTATAGTTGAACCCCTCGGATCTTACTAAACGGAAATATTTGTCGAAGAAACGTTCCGAATTTAAATACCTATGTGCGACGCAAACTTCTTTATCTGTATTACAGACATGTGCATACCTGAGTATGGCCCTGCGTATGTCAGATCTTGTGCACCAGATTCAACGAATAAATGTTACATTAGCAGCATGATTCTGCCACAGAAATTCCAAATTAAAGAATATCGCAAAAAACATACAGACACGAACAAGAATAACGCAGTAACTAAAGATCGCAGCATCGATAGCCTGCGGATAAAAGAAATATTTGCATTGTGAAATAATAATATAAAATAAGAGGAAAACAGAAGCCAACAATTAACAAACAGCTTGAATTAGAGGTGTGACAATGAATACTGTAAATACGGTGACTCACAATATTTGACCCACTTCACCACGCATATACCACACATCCACCACCGCCACCACCACTACCATCACCAAGAGACTTAAAGAGTGCTGCACCAAATTTCTACACAGTTGAATTTCATTATCACATGCACACCTCAGACTCATCAACGGAATTGATATTTGATTTATGCCTCTAGATTTCTAGAACTAATTACTTTTATCTTGTACTTGTTTCAGTCAATAGAGCATGGCCATGCTGGTGCACCACTTTGAAGAGTTATCGATCACGACCACGCCATATTTACTCCTTTGCTCTTTTATTTGGTTCAGTCATTTGACTGTGACCATGCTGGAGAACCGCCTTTAGTCGAGCAAATAGACCCCAGGACTTACTCTTTGTAAGCCTAGTACTTATACAATCGGTCTCTTTTGTCGAACCGCTAAGTTACGGGGACGAAAACACACCAGCATCGGTTGTGAAGCGATGTTGGGGGGACAAACACAGACACACAAACTTACACACCCACACCCACACACACAAACACACACACCACACACACACCACACACACACACACACACACACACATATATATATATATATATATATATATATATATATATATTAATATATATATACGACGGGCTTCTTTCAGTTTACGTCTACCAAATCCACTCACAAGGCTTTGATCGGCCTGAGGCTATAGAAGAAGACACTTGCCCAAGGTGACTGAACCCAGAACATGTGGTTGGAAAGCAAGCTACTTACCACTCAGCCAATCCTACGCACTACTAATATTTTTTTTAAAGTCTATTACTTATTCTGTCTATCTCTTTTACAGGAGCGATAAGATATTGAACGTAAATAAACCAACACCGCTTGCCAAGCAACGTGGGAGAGAAGCACGTGCACACACAAACACATCTATCCACACACACACACACACACACACGCACACACACATATGTATATATGGACAGGCATCCACACAGTTTCCGTCTATCGAATTCACTCTCAAAACATTGGACAGTTCAGGACTACATTAGAAGGCTCTTGCCTTAGGTGCTCTGTAAAGGGACTGCAATCCAAACCATATGGTTGGAAAGCGAGTTTCTCAACCATACAGCCATGACTGCGCATATTTCTAAGGTGTTCA
>NC_042997.1:121544499-121581999 GCF_006345805.1 Octopus sinensis | reverse complement strand
TATATATATATATATATATATATATGTGTGTGTGTGTGTGTGTGTGTGTGTGTATGAATATATATATAATAGATGTATATATATATATGTGTGCGTATATATATAATATATGTACATATATATGTGCATATGTATATGTCTATATGTATGTTTGTATGTATGATGCATGCATGTATATATATAAGCATATATAAGCATATATATATATATATATATATATACATACATGTATGTATATACGTATATACATATATGCATACATAAAAACATGTATGCATATATGTATATTCATATATAAACATATATGTGTGTGCGCGCGTGTGTGTAAATAGAGAGGGCGACAGCGATTCATCTACACAGATAAAACTGACTATATATATATATATATATATATATATAGATAGATAGATAGATAGATAGATAGATAGATAGATAGATAGATAGATAGATAGATTGATAGATAGATAGATAGATAGATAGATAGATAGATAGATAGATAGATAGATAGATAGATAGATAGATAGATAGATAGATAGATAGATAGTTATAACTCATTATCTTTAAATACATGTTTTACACTGATTTGCGGTCTATCATATAATCCTATATTGTGAACATTGGAATATATGATACAGTGATGCATGTGAAAAGAACGCTTCACAACATACAATACAAAGTATGCTCGAATGGTAACCGTGGAAAACATAAAATAGATTTATAAGATAAAATGCAATTATGTTAAAAGAATATGCATTTATAAAGCAATGAGAAATTATTGCATAAAATTATATATGTGTGTGTGTATGCACATGTATATATATATATCTATCGCCTTTACCTTCGAAACGCGGAGTAGTTGAAACAGAAGCGGCTGAAGAAGAGGAATGTTCCTTGTTTTGTATGTCCTGTACTCTATTTTTTCGTTGTTTGTGAAAAATGTCCATTTCCTTGGTTTTGTGTTTATGTTTTCGTTTCTCATTGTGTTCGACGATTTTTTTTGGTGTCCTGTACCCATATATGCATGTATATATACATATAGATGTAGGTACGTACATATATGTATGTATATATGCATATGTTTTAGTTATTATTTTCTGATATATATATATATATATATATATATATATATACATGTACATAGACACACACACATATATACATATACATATAATCATACATACACCCACTCACACACACACAGACACACACATCGATTCATTGCTTTTATTTGTTACTAAACTCAGTACCATCGTAAATACCGTTATCTTACCCACGTTCACATATAAAGAAAAATTAAGTTCGTCTCATTCATATTATTGTAAACCCTTTTGTCACAAACCGAACAGAAGAATTGTGTTGCAGATATATATTTAAATATTATTACGCAAAACATGTAAGTGAGGCTAAGCAAGGCGATATGTGCGGTTTTAATAGCAATGTAATCTTATGGTGAAGAAAAGAACACTAAAGATATATTTACTGTTGTTAAATTAATTCTTAGAAGAACGCCAGTAAAGCATGATACAGTTGAAAATGTAAATTTAGCAGCAAACCGCTATAAGGTATATTATTGCAAAGCGGTTCTTAATAAAACGTGCATTAAATATTTAAAAAATATGATAATAAAGACTATTAAGTGAAAAAAAACGACAATGATGCATAAACACACTATTAATGATATTAAATGTTTAAGAAAAAAAAAGAATGAAAATTTTTTAATGGGTTGCAGCTGAGATATCCGAACATTCAAATGAGAGATTATTTGTGTTCGCACATGCGCATAAACTGTATTCCTCTCATGAACACTTCACCCCGGTCTAGGACAGTTGAAAAGCACTTAGAGTATATCATTACGTATGCATTTCTGAAAAGCCATAGCATTTTCTCAAAATAATATCGAAGATATATATATGTGTATGTGTGTGCGTGTATTTTAAGTTTGAAAATGGAGAGGTTCAATGGATGTGAATTAATTTTTAATTAATTTTCATTCTTAACTACAATTGTTTCGTTTCACCTCCAGTTTAAATTACAAAACGTATAAGTTTGCATTTCAAAATACCTTGGGTGGAAAATCTTCAGGGCATGAAAAACGGCAATACAGAGATTAGATGTTGATCACTTGAAATACTCGAATAGACTATTCCAAAGTCTATTGGAGTATTTCAACCGATCAAAATGGAACCTCTGCAGTGTCCTTTTTCATGCCCTGAAGATATTCCACCCAAAGTACTTTGAAATGTAAACTTATATATTTATATATGTTTTGTAATTTAAATTGGATGCGAAATGAAACAATTGTAGGTATGGTAACGATAGTAATTAATTAATGAATTAATTTATATCAAATGAATTTTTCCATTTTCAAACTTAATAATAACATTTGATATTTTATGATATTTCATTATATATTCATTGAAGAAATAGCTCTTGAATATACAATATATTAAACCAGTGTATCTTGGATAAAAAATATCCTGTAAGAGATCTAAATATCCTCATAGTGACTAACATATATATATATGTATTCGTGTGTGTGTGTGTGTGAGTGTATGTATGTATACACAAACGTATATATATGTTTGTATATACACACAAACACACACACACACAAATAAATGTGTGTGTGTGTGAGAGAGAGTATTGCTAGCTCAACACGCATTAGCATCTCAAGGCATTTGATATTTACTTGGAATGTACTGTACAAATTAGAAATATATTAGGAATATATTAGTGCTATAACAATATCCAAGTGACTGATTGGATCTGAAATACGAACATCTTGAGACAGCATGATAATGTGCTTTTATACATTTAACAGTAAACGTGTAGGATAAAGATTAGTCTCAATTTGTGCGCAAGCAGACATGCACCCATGAAATCATATCATAAATAGCAGTCGGTCAATAGAATATTTTTATATACTGCACCGGAACATACCAGTGTGTCGTAGAGAAGGAATTCATTTGCAGCTTTAAATGCAATGCCGTTTCTCGGAAAGTTACAATGTCTTTACATTGCTCAGAATGGACCGAATTTAAGGTAAACATTTGTGTGCTGAAGGTGAAGCTTAACTCCTTATCCGAATGCAGCAGTCGATGTCTCATCAGGTGGCGAAGCAGCTCTGCAGATAATACAGCGCCCTCTACTGTGAAATCAGAGCTCCCCGGAGGCCACCTACACACCAATGTAAGCGACAACAGACTGGCATAATACCACGAGCTTTTTTAAATCAGATTTGCGATTCTAGGCCAGAGGTTTCTCTCATCTACAAAGCACATTCTTATTTCTTAATTGCCCACAATGGGCTAAACATAGAGGGGACAAACAAGGACAGACAAAGGGATTACTTCGATTACATCGACCCTAGTATGTAACTGGTACTTAATTTATCGACCACGAATGGATGAAAGGCAAAGTCGACCTCGGCGGAATTTGAACTCAGAACGTAACGGCAGATGAAATACCAATTTCTTTACTGACTGCAAGGGGCTAAACACAGAGGGGACAAACAAGGACAGACAAATGGAATAATTCGATTATATCGACCCCAGTGCGTAACTGGTACTTAATTTATCGATCCCGAAAGGATGAAAGGCAAAGTTGACCTCGGTGGAATTTGAACTTGGAACGTAGCGGCAGACGAAATACCTCTTTCTTTACTACCCACAAGGGGCTAAACACAGTGAGGACAAACAAGGACAGACAAAAGGATTAAGTGGATTACATCGACCCCAGTGCGTAACTGGTACTTAATTTATCGATTCCGAAAGGATGAAAGGCAAAGTCGACCTCGGTGGAATTTGAACTCAGAACGTAACGGCAGACGAAATAACGCTAAGCATTTCGCCCGGCCCGCTAACGTTTCTGCCAGCTCGCCGCCTTTGCACATTCAATGCACGTTCTTACTGCAGTACTTGTTTTCTCGTGCCAGTACAAATGGTTTGCTTTCCCATCGGCTTCCAACAATTTACTGGTAATATATTTTGTCTCATTCGCGCCTAGTTAAAAACTCCTGAGCCTCGAATGAAGTCTGATTCCAACAAATCTTCAAAATCCTATTTTATTGCCTTCTAATCGTTGTTTTTAGAGTCCAGCGAAATCGCTGTATTTTCTGTCTTTTATGAGGAAAGCGTCTTTGATGTTCGCTTCCTAGGAAAGACGGAAAACTTAAAATTCTTAAACCATCGATATGGTAAATAGTTGTTGTTGTTTGTTCCTTCTCGAGCTAAGCCTGGCTCATAAGGGCCGGTTTCCTGGTTTCCTTGGCGTATAGATCCCCCACCTAGATGGGACGCCGGTCCGTCGCAGGTGGGCTGCAAGAAGCAGGAGGAAAGAGTGAGAGAAAGTTGTGGCCAAAGAGTCAGTAGAAGTTCGCTATTACCTTCTGCCGGAGCCGCGTGGTACTTAGGTTTTACGCTCATAATCACACACGTCTGAGATTCGAACCCGCGATCCCTCGACCGCGAGTCCGCTGCTCTAACCACTAGACCATGTGCCTCCACATGGTAAATAGTAAGCATGTACGTGACTGATTACATATTAATTCGTCTAACCGAGGCATTGATTTACAAAAGAAAAAGATATCTACGGCTCTATAGAAATGTGTTGCCCCTCTGAACAATGTCTCTTTGAAATATATAAATGAGAAGAAGGAATACCAAATGTATTTTTAATGAAGTTTTTTTTTAACTGCCAGTATAATGCAGTCATCACCGTCGTCATCGTCATCATCATCACCTTCATCATCATCATCATCATCATCATCATCATCATCATAGGCAGCAGCAGCAGCAGCAGCAGCAGCAGCAGAAGCAGCAGCACCACTACTAATGGCATCATCATGATGATGAATTCGCTCTATCGTCGTCCTCCTTCTCCTTCTCCTCCCACTCTTATTACTCATTCTCCTCCATTTTCTCCACCACCTCCTCCTCCACCTTATCATCATCATCATCATCATCATCATCATCATTAATCTTCAGAAGCATTTAAATATTACTGTGACTACACGAGTTCTTAATAGATGCAGAAACCTGCCTAGGCGCGCGCGCGTGTGTTTTTGGGTGTGTGTGTGCTTGTGCGTATGTGTTTCTATGTGTGTATCCCCATGTGATTATGTGTACGTGCGCTCACGTGTATTCTGAGTACCTGCACGTCCATGTGGGCAATTTGTGCTGATAATTTTAGCCCTAGGTCGATGTTATTCGAGCAGACCTATGATAAATTTCTTTACTGGTCACGCAGGGCTGAACACAGATGGGGCAAAATACAAAGTAGAGCTTTGGGTGGGATTCTGATCAAAAGGGATCGTGAAAATAAAAATAAAGGTGGGTACGATCAATAGGGATCGGGTATCACAGAAATGTCAATGTAAAAAGGGAAAACAGATTAGGTTTGTCTGTGGATAGAAAAGCCCACGGAAAAGACCACGGGAACCTTGGGCAATAGAGCAGACATATGATAGAAGCCTTTCCTAGCATGGCCTTTCTCATAATTTTCTTTCACAAACTGTATCCAAGACATTATTATCCAAAGACTCTTCTCTCCTTGTTAAGACAGTAGGGTGGAATTTGGTGGAGATTTAGCTTATGTTTCTAGCACAGCGAATACTAATTTAGAGGTTAGTTCGGTGATTCAAGAAATTAGTGAATACCTTATACCGATAATGGGTACGGTGTTGCATTCTTAAAGGTTTTATTCAGGGTATTTATAAGGAAATGGACGATTTAATAGGTCGTCTTTGTTTCAAGGACATCGGAAATTGTTTCTATAAAAAAAGGAATCCTTCTCAAAGCAATCTCTACCACTTGGGTTCAATCTGCACTTCTTGTTAATGATAATGTTGATAATACTGACGACGACGACGATGATGATGATGATGACCAATTCTACGTTGATGGGCTTTGATAATAACAATGAGTATGATGGTAGTGATGGAGGTGAGTTTATTGGAATTAACGACATTATTATTGTGTAGGCAGCATAATGGTAGTGGTGGGTCGTTCTGATGCTGCAGGTGATGGTGGCGGCGGTGGTTGTGGTGGTGGTGGTGGCGATGGTGGTGGTGGTGGTAGTGGTTGTGGTGATGGTAGTGAGTGGTTCTGATGCTGTAGGTGATGGCAGCGGCGATAGTGGTGATTGTGGTGGTGGTGGTGGTGGTGGTGGTGGTGGTGGTGATGATAATGTAGGCCAAAGAGCTGACGGCTATATTATCGGTGTATATTGCAAGAAAGATGACGACAGGGAACAGTGTGGATGCGGTTTGCTGAAGGTGAGATTGTCACTGGCGATGCAAGTTGTGATAAGGATGATGCCTTGTGGGATTCGTGATGGCTGTGACGAGGACAACAACAGCAATGGGACGATGACAATGACAATGATGATGATGATGACAACAAAGACGACGATGATGATGAGGAGGAGTAGAAGCAGGAGGAGGGTGAGTAGGAAGATGATGTCACCGACGATGTCAATGAAAGCGAAATCGATGATGATGATGACGACGATGAGGAGGAAGAGGATGAATGTGAGGAGGAGAAGGAGGCGGGTGAGTAGGAAGGTGATGTCGACGACAACGACGACAACGAAAGCGAAATCGATGATGATGATGATGATAATGACAACGATGACGATGATGATGACGATGACGATGCTGATCACCACCACCGCCTCCACAGTGATGACGACGACGCCAACGACGACTCCAGCTACGACGATGACGACGACGATGATGATGACGTCGACAAGGAGGAGGAGGAGGGAGGAAGGTGACGCTGACAACGACAATATCGGCGACGACGACGACGGTGACGATGACGATGACGACGACGACAACGACGATGATGATGATGATGATGATGATGATGAAAACGATGATGGTGACGAGATGATGATGATGATGATTATGACGACGTCGACGGCAACATTGAAGCTGATGACGACGACGACGACGATGATCACTACACACACTATTCCACATGACCATGAGCGCACTAAATATCAACTCCAGCATCATCACCATCATCAACACAATGGTCATAGCGAAACATATTTTTTTGTTTTACTTTATATCAAGAAATGAGTTCTAAATTTTTGTTGCTTTTTTTGTTGATTTTTTTTTGTTTTGTTTTTTTTCTCGAGAACACTACCAGTCTTTTATTTATATGTAGATGGCGCTGGCTGCAAAACGTCTAAATATTACTCTGTGGATAATTGGTTGCATCTCGACTATTGGATCAATACTTCTACTACTCAACTCACTTGCATCTTTGCCAATACTTTTAGCATTGCCAATATCTCCGGATGTAGGAAACATATCAGTTCCAACTGTGAGAAAATGGCAGTAATTTGTAATTTTAGTAAATTAAGAAGTATTGCCGGAGTAAGCTCTTTCTTGAAGCATGCATGTGCGTGGCGTTGTGTATATGCGTATGTGTGTTAGTGTGTGCTTGTGTGTGTGTGTGTATGTGTGTGTGTACGTGTGTGTGTGTGTGTGTGTGTTTAGATAGGTCGGTAGATAGATGGATAGATTGATAGATAGGCAGACAGACAGACAGAAAGACAGACAGACAGACATATAGATAGATATATAGATAGGTAGATAGATAGACGGGCAAACAGACATACAGACATATATAATTATATATATATATATATATATATATATATATATATATATATATATATATAGATAGATAGATAGATAGATAGATAGATAGATAGATAGATAGATAGATAGATAGATAGATAGATAGATGGATAGATAGATAGAGAGATAGATAGATGGATAGATAGATAGAAAGACAGACAGACAGACAGACAGAGAGATAGACAGATTACATATATATATAGATATATATAGGGATAAATAGATAGATAGATAGATAGATAGATAGATAGATAGATAGATAGATAGATAGATAGATAGATAGATAGATAGATAGATAGATAGATAGATAGATAGATAGATAGATAGATAGATAGATAGCGATATGTAAATATACATATATGTATTTTTGTTTATGCCTATATATATACATTTATCTGTGTGTGTGTGTGTAATAGAAGATACTGATTATTGACTCCAATATCCGTGTCTTCCTTTCAACATTTTGCAAATTAATCGCTTTCTCTCTCTCTCTCTTTCTCCCTATATCTTTCTTCCTCTCTCTCCCCCTCTTTCTCACTTTCCCGCCTCTCTATCTGTCTATCTCATAGTCTTGTCTATTTCTGCATGTATGTGTATGTACGTGTGTGTTTCTATGTGAATGTCTGTGTTTGTGTCTGTACGTTCATTTGAGTGGTTGTCGTTTTATATATATGAATTTAAGTATGTGCATTTACGCGGAAGATATTATACATTTTAATGTATATATGTGATTCTACGTATCCCTACGTAATGTATATATGTGATTCTACGTATCCCTATTTAAGCCTATACGACTGCAAGGGAGCGATTGAACGAACAGATAAAGAGAGAATGTAGATGACTGAATCGATAGTGTAATATAGAGCCGCAGGTATTTCTCTGGTTCGTGTTACATCAACACACAATTGAGTCTTTGGACAACGCACTTAACTACGAAAAGATCGAATAGATATGTTTGCTGTAGAATGTTGTTGCTCAGTTTTAAAAGCCTCTGTAGCTCTCCTGTATCGTCAAGTATTTAGGTTTCGTTCACTATTTTGTTAATGTTTTCTGCTCCGTAAGAAAGACGAATTCGGTAGAAAGCGACTGTCATAGTTGGGTACCTTTTGGTTATCTCATCCCCATTAAAAATTGCCATTAAAAAATTGGGTTATCTCCCCACTAAAAAGTTGTGTTTATGTGGCGACAAAAGATTGGATTAAAAGAGTTAGATTCTTTTGATTCAATACTTCAACACATTGTCGACTTTTGACCCCCTCAACAGGCGAGTGGCTGTGTGGTAAGTAGCTTGCTTACTTCCCACTGCGTATGAGTTGCTTGTTTTCAGTGTGCGCATGCGTTGTTGTGTTGTGCTTATCACTGAAGGAGATAGCCGTGTAGCCGGTGAAAAAGTAGCCCAGCTGTAAGGTAAGGATTTTGATTTTGGGGTCCAGTGGGGGTTTGTTGTTTGTAGTAATATTTTCACAAGCAAGGTGTCCTCACTGGATTATGGACTCTGGTCTGCCTGCATTTGGGATAAGACTGTTCACATTAAGTGAATACTTTTTCTCATTGTGAGAAGTGTTGTTTCGTGAGCGTGTCTCGCCACAAAAATTGTGAAAATTTATTCTCTACCAATTTGTGGAGGATTTTTTCTGTGTTCCTGCTTCTGGACCTGGAGTACCTGATTGTTTACCAACCACATGGTTCCGGATTCATTCCCACTGCGTGGCACTTGGGCAAGTGCTTTTTCTACTATAGCCTCTGGCCGACCAAAGCCTTGTGAGTGGATTTGGTAGACGGAAACTGAAAGAAGCCCGTCGTATATATATATGTATGTGTGGTGTGTGTGTGTGTGTGTCTGTGTTTGTCCCCCAACATCGCTTGACAACCGATGGTGGTGTGTTTATGTTCCCGTAACTTTCCGGCTCGGCATAAGAGACCGATAAAATAAATACTAGGCTTCCAAAGAATAAGTCCTGGAGTCGATTTGCTCGACTAAAGGCGGTGCTACAGCATGGCCGCAGTCAAATGAGTGAAACAAGTAAAAAGGTAAAAGACGTACCATAAGATGTTTAATCTTTTCACTTTTCATGTTTATTAATTTTTCATTTTTTTGTTTTGTTTTATTGAGTTAAGCAATTTTTCTAGTTGGGGAGATAACCCAATTTTTTAAGGGTGTGGATGAAATAACCAAAATGTACCCATAATTGGACATAGCATACCCTTCACATGCCTTAGCATTAGTGACGCGATTAAACGCGCGTACGTACACACACGCGCACACACATCCATGCATTGATACACGTGTGACACAGATAGGTATGTATATGTATATATAAGCACGCGCGCGCGTCTTTGTGCGCGTGTTTGCCCTTGTCGCCGCTTGACAATTAGAAATGGATTCTATATGCCCCCGTAACTTAGCGTTTCGGAATAGGTTACTGACATAAAAATATGCAAAAAACCGTTAGATATTATTTCAACATTTAATGTAAATTCCGCGCTGCACGGAATTTTGTCAGTGAAAAGGTTGCGGTCTCAAAGCGACGAAAATATTTTGGTAAATTAAATGTAAATGTTGAGGCCCGTCGTATATATGTATGTATGTATGTATGTATGTATGTATGTATGTATGTATGTATGTATGTATGTAATGTATGTATGTATGTATGTATGTGTGTATGTATGTATGTATGTGTATGTATGTATGTATGTATATATATATATACCAATTAAGGACTGAGCACGAAAAGTGGACAGTCAACATGCTAGATATAGACGTCAAATCGCCATTCACCACAAAAGATTATGTTCTCAGATCAAACTCAACACAAAACCATAGCAATAAACAAGTGAAAAATATACGAAATAAAATAATTACCCATGTACTAAATTAGTTTCAGCTGTTATTTTCCGCAAGGAAAACTGCAGCCATCATCAGCATGGTCCGTTATAAATGTAATTTGCTGGACTAGATGCAAACACGATACCGTAATATCGCGTGCATGGAGTTCAGCCTATTACATTTGAATATATCTTTCAAATGCCTTTACTAGTCCAGCAAATTACATTTATAACGGACCATGCTGATGATGGCTGCAGTTTTCCTTGCGGAAAATAACAGTTGAAACTAATTTAGTACATGGGTAATTATTTTATTTCGTATATTTTTCACTTGTTTATTGCTATGGTTTTGTGTTGAGTTTGATCTGAGAACATAATCTTTTGTGGTGAATGGCGATTTAACGTCTATATCTAGCATGTTGACTGTCCACTTTTCGTGCTCAGTCCTTAATTGGTATATATAAATATTTTAATCTTCGGATTCTTTTTTAATATGCTAGACCACTGGTCTTAATTGATAAATATCAATTTCTACCCTTAATTAATTTTATATATATATATATATTATATATATATATTATATATATATATATGTGTATGTATGTATGTATGTGTGCGTGTACATGTTTGGGTGTCTGTGTTTGTCCCCCGAACATCGCTTGACAACCGATGCTGGTGTGTTTACTCCCCGTAACTTAGCGGTTCGACAAAAGACACCGAAAGAATAAGTACGAGGCTTACAAGGAATAAGTCCTGGGGTCGATTTACTCGACTAAAGGCGGTGCTCCAGCATGGCTACAGTCAAATGACTGAAACAAGTAAAAGAGTAAGTGAATCTACTGTTTTCGTGTGTTTCTTAAATGGCTTATAAACACCTTCCACGCTGCAATTGTTTTTGCTTCAGCACTCGATCCCAGATCAGGTCACTTGCTATGCAAATATATCTCCGTACATTTTTACGGAGTTGTTAGCTAACTCCTCCTACATCATATCATCGATTTTGATGAAACTTGACACATGAGTAGAACTCATGTCTGGAAATCTCATGCTATACTCAGATTGTTGAAAAAATCGATAATTACAAATCAGCGGCCAATTGAAAAGAATCAATCGGAGTTTTAGATGGGAATTTCCATAAGGAAGATATGTTTTTTTTGCAATAACTTTTGCATTTCTCAACCGATTCGCTTCATATTTGAGATACATGTGGAAAATATTACGTGGATGACTATTAAGGAGAGGGCAAAAAGCCGCATAAAGACGATTTTTTCAATTTTATTGCTACTCTTTACTCTTTTACTCTTTTACTTGTTTCAGTCATTTGACTGTGGCCATGCTGGAGCACCGCCTTTAGTCGAGCAAATCGACCCCAGGACTTATTCTGTGTAAGCGTAGTACTTATTATATCGGTCTCTGTTGCCGAACCGCTAAGTTGCGGGGACGTAAACACACCAGCATCGGTCGTCAAGCGATGTTGGGGGGACAAACACAGACACACAAACACACACGCATATATACATATATATATATATATATATATATATATATATACATATATACGACGGGCTTGTTTCAGTTTCCGTCTACCAAATCCACTCACAAGGCTTTGGTCAGACCGAGGCTAAAGCAGAAGACACTTGCCCAAGGTGCCACGCAGTGGGACTGAACCCGGAACCATGTGGTTGGTAAGCAAGCTACTTACCACACAGTCACTCCTACGCCTACTTTATATTTGCTCAATAAATTTTGCATTTTACATCCGATTCGCTTCAAATTTGATTTGGAGATAGAATAAGTGGTAATGAGTGTATGAGACGAAAAGTTATTTTTTTCCATAAGATTCTTACAACAGGAAAGAGCTTCAAAATCTTATTTTTGATATTTTTTCTACTTTTACTATTCTACAAATATGCGAAAAATTACACAAATCTGTCCTGATCAAGAGACCTATCTATCGGGGTTTGATGTGTCTGTGTTAAACAAAAATTTATATAAGACATTCTCTTGTAAAAATTGCCCGAAAACGACGGGTTATTCAGCTAGTACCTATAATATATCTAATACTGTCCAAGAAATGATGGTATTCATTTGTCAGGCGGCGAGCTGGCAGAATCGTTAGCACGCCAGGCGAAATGCTAAGCAGTATTTCGTTTGCCCTTACGTTCTGAGTTCAATTTCCGCCGAGGTCGACTTTGCCTTTCATCCTTTCAGGGTTGATAAATTAGGTACCATTTACGCACTGGGGTCGATGTAATCGACTTAATCCGTTTGTCTGTCCTTGTTTGTCTCGTCTGTGTTTAGCCCCTTGTGGGTAGTAAAGAAATAGGTATTCGTTTGTCGGTTTATTCCTGAAGGTGTTATGACTACTGTTTTTTGCTTTGTTTTTTTTTTGTTTTGCCTTTGTTCCTTTGTTTTGCTTTTGTTTTTTTTTTGTTGTTGTTGTTTTTTTTTCCAGGTTGCTATAGCAAAACGAGTTGTTACTCAAGCAGAGGCGAAACTTCTGACTGTTATCCAAGCTCTATTTAATTTTCTCATGAATGGCTGTGTGGTTAAGAAGCTCGCTTTGGAGCCACGGAATTCCAGGTTCTGTTCCACTGCACAGCACCATGAATAAGTATCCTCTGTTAGACACCAGGGTTGACCAATGCCTTTTTGAGTTAAATACGTATTGGAGTCGATTTACTTCACTAAATCCTTCAAGGCCGTGCCCCAGGGTGGCTTCAAACCAATCGCTGAAACAAGTAAAAAATAAAGAAAAGATCTCAACCTTGTGTACGATTTAATTAAACGTTCGTCATGTAAGATGCATCAACAGGCAAACTTTAAAAAGCGTAGTGTGTGTGTGTGTGTGTGTGTGTGTGTGTGTGTGTGTGTGTGTCTGTGTGATTATGTATATGTGCATGTGTAGATGTGTGCGTGTGTGTTTATATGAGTCTCTTTCTGTGCTGTGCATATCATTGCGTGCGTGCTGTGCTGAGTGTATGTGTGAGCATATCCTAAAGTGTGTATATGCTTATATGCTTCCGTATAGAAACGTAGAAAAGAGAGGGACGGAGAGAGAGAGAGGGAGAGAAAGATTGTGTGTGTGTGTGTACGCGCACGTATCCGTATGTGAGACAGAGAAAGAGAGTGATGTTAATGCTACTGAATATCAAGATATTCTGAAATATCAGTTTATTCTGCTGCTACTACTACTACTACTACTACCACCACCACCACCACCACTACCACAACTACCAACACCACCTCCACGACGACGACGACCACCACTACCACAACAACAACAGCAACTACTATTACTACTAGTACCACCGCTACTACTACTACTACTACTACTACTACTACTACTACTACTACTACTACTCAGTGTTCTCTCGTTCTCGCAAACATTTCGTCTACTTTTACATACTTCATAAGGTTACTTCAAAATAAACTTTATATCTTTGTACTCTACTTTCCTTGTACTCTACTTATCTTGATCACGTTAAAGAAAACCATAACGAGAACGTTTATCATTTTGTCGCTTCATCTTTCTTTCACATCGCTCTCATGAATATACTTATATATATATATATAATATATATATATATATATATATTATATATATATATATATATATATATATTATATATATATATATATATATATATATATGTATATATATACATATATATAATTTTTGATGATAATAAATCTTTCCTTATTATTTTGCAAAGAGTTTTATAGTTTGAAGTTCCTAAATGGTCTTTGGTTTATAATTGCTTTCGTCCTTTCCAAATTGATACGAATTCGTGTATCAATAAAGGCGGCAAGCTGACTGAATAGCTCACACGCCTGACAAAATGCTTATTCTTTTACTTGTTTCAGTCATTTGACTGTGGCCATGCTGGAGCACCGCCTTTAGTGTCGAGTAAATCGACCCCAGAGCTTATTATTTTTAAGCCTGGTTCTTATTCTATCAGTCTTTTTTGCCGAACCGCTGAGTTACGGGGACGTTAACACATCACCATCGGTTGTCAAGCGATGTTGAGGGGACAAACACACACAAACACACACACATGCATACATACATACACACACATATAAATATATACGATGGGCTTCTTTCAGTTTCCGTCTACCAAATCCACTCACAAGGCTTTGGTCTGTCCGAGACTATAGTAGAAGACACTTGCCCAAGGAGCCACACATTAGGAATGAACTCGGAACCATGTGGTTGGTAAGCAAGCTACTTACCACACAGCCACTCCTGCGCCTGCTTAGTAGCATTTTCCCCTTGTTGTTTCTCCTTTCATTGTTTCCTGTACTCTCTCTTCATCTCACCACAAACTTCTCATGCCTTCGTTATATTCGCTCTTTACTTTCCATTTAATGATTCTAGTGGTTAGTTTGACTTCTCTGTCATGGTTCATTCTTGGTTAGTTTCCTAAGTGTGATTGTCGTCTACGGTTAGTTCGGGGTAAGTGGTGAATTTTCAATTAAATTGGGTGTCATGTTCAGTGATTCAATTGGGGTTACAGTTATAATAGCTCTCTTTGGAACCGGCTGTTTTTATGTTGTTTCTGCTTCTCTTCACCCGTTCGTCTCTGCAGGACTTTGCGCTGCTCCTTAACGACTACGAGAAATTCATTTCTCCATGTCAGCCCGGAGATGCGAGGGGAGTCGTAGTTCTACTCATGAAGGCGGTCAAACTAGAAACTAGAACGATCGTTGTCGATTCGGAAGGCAGGCTGGTCGTCCTACATGTAGCACTCAGGTTGGTGACGGTCTATGCTCCGGTGGGGATAAGACAGCCCGACTTTTCCAAACATACGGAAAGCTTCCCGGCTACGTCACACACGTTAGTGGTATTAGGCAACTTCATGCAATCTGCGATGCTCGCGTAGATTACGCTGGCTCGAATCGTTCTCGAAAGGTAAGCTCTTGACTCAACGATCAGCTCAGACGCTTCCAGCAGGCAGATCGATACAGAATAGATCACCCGGATGTGCCACAGTGGACGTGGTCAAGAAACAACGGGCCATTTAGATCTTACCTAGACAGAATAATAATTAGGATTAAGGACAAGAATATAGTTAGGTGTCCCACAATTTACTATTGTCAGCTACAGTGATCACAAACTGGTGATCTGTAAGCTGGACGTAGATAGCATGACTAGACAGGGGTCCGGCTACTGGAGGCTAAATAAGTCGCTACTGACCTGGGAAGCCAACACGAGTCGGATTAGACAGTTAGTGAGGAGAGCATTGACATGGACCATTGTTAACAAAGAATGGTAGTATGCCCTCAAAAAGCCTTAAAAAAACGAGTCAAATAGATTTAGTTGAGAGTTAGCTAAGAATAGAAATAGTGTAGAAAGGGACTTAGTTAACTCATTAGAGGAGGCAATGAGATCTGGTTCTTCTTCTCGAGTGTTGACCGCGAGAATGGCGCTCAGTCATCACCTCCAAGCTTAACACGAGGGTGGCAGATTCAAAGCTAAGATAGTGCAATGGGTCCAGAGGGTATCAGCACCGCCGGATGGGCTGGTGTGGTCTTTGACGAACCATCAGGAACAAACGGTAACAGAACCTAAGGAGATGTGTACGGCCTTACACGAGCATTTCGCCGGACTGATTCGCGGGGTGATGGGCCGGAGGGCAGGGAGGACCTCACGGACTTCCTCGCCGGTCTACCACGCCTCTCGGGTAGGGAGGCAGAGTGCTGTGAAGGGCAGATCACAGATGCGGAAGTGAAGGAGGCATTGTCGGAGTGCGGTGGGAACAAGTCGCTTCATCGCGATGGTCTCCTCTTTGAATTATGTTATACTATGCCAAACTTGTTTGGGCACCTGCTGCTCTGTGTCTTCAATAGCTCGCAGCAGAGGTCCCTGGCTTGGCTGTACTTCCGAAGTGCCCTGCCAGTTCAAGATAAATTCTGAAGCACGGCGTCACGGTTTCGCCTGCGTGCCCACGTCGTGGGCAGAGCAACGAAACCTTTCTGATGCAATCGTACAGTCTCCGAGTCTCTTGGACCTGTGGGTTTCTACAGAACAGGTACTGTTACAGGTGGAGAGAGTACAGCTGACAGCCAAATCGATTATTAAGATCGTTCCACCGTCTCCTCTAAAAGGAGAAGAGAAATTCTGTTTTCTAGCCGTAATAGCTATCGCGAAAGAGGTGATATGAAAGACGCGTGGAAGAGTTATGGCATCAAGTACCTTCGTCTCCGGGCATTCTTTGGTTAACTTCTTTTTATATCTCCTTAGAGAGAAAGCATATCTGGAGAAGAAATGTCTGCCGGCAAAAAATTACGAAAGGAGATGGAAGAAAATAGCCCGAATGTTGGGTATGTGCCAAATTAAGCAGATGAAAAAAGAAGACAGGACAAAGTAAACGGTTCAACGCAGGAATGTGATATTATGCAATGAACAAGTGCATTTTATATTATCCTTGCTTTCAGCTAGAATACTAGAACTTATATTTCCGCATGAAATGCACCGGTCGATGAGCATCACATTGCTCTAAACATAGGACAGCAGTTTTTTTCTGTCGCTGTATTGAGGGTGGAGTGAAAAACCTTTTACTCATCGTAAGGTAGAAATGTATAAATTTACTCTTCTTTACTCGTTCTTGGACAAATTCTTCAGCTAATTATTCACAGCTGTCATTTTAATTTTTTCAACTGTATCTTATCCACATCAAGGAATTCTATTTGGCAAGCAACATTCACAAAACTGCTTCTAATGTCACTATCATTTACGCTCGGCAAGATTTGTATGTGAGGATTGTTTTCTTGTGTCTTTTCGATGAGAATGTTTAAATCAATTTTGTTACCATTTTGCATCATAAAGTCAATACTTTTCTCTGTGTATATCTGTTTGTTAGATGCTGCTTGCTTTCTTCCTCTTTTTTTTTTAGCGTTTCCTTTTCTTCTTTAACATGCTAATATATTTTTTCACAATTTTTGCTTTTCAGCTGAGAATATATTTCTCTATATATTAGTATTACCGCCATTAATGACAACAGCTTCGTGTCATTCCTATGCAAGAAGCCATTTTGAATTATTAAGAAAGCAAGACAAACAAAAATATTTTTAAATGATTTTTACTGAGGAGAAAACAAGTTTTAAACAGAATCCCACATCTCTTTGAACCTATGCCATACGATACAGAGAGAAGAAAAAAGACATCAAATTCGTAATCTAATATTTTTTAAACACAAGTTATTCGTATAAGGTGCATCTTCCAAGCTCCAAAAACAACAAAAACAAGAACAATGACGACGATGACGACGACAACAACTACAACAATAAAAATAAACATAATAATAATAATAATAATTATAATTATAATAACAACAACATCAACAACAATGATAGGAACAAATTTTGAATACAAAAAATTGTAGATACTCCTTTACTCATTTATTTGTTTCAGTCATTTGACTGTGGCCATGCTGGAGCACCGCCTTTAGCCGAGCAAGTCGACCCCAGTACTCATTCTATCGGTCTCTTTTGCCGAACCACTAAGTTACGGGATGTAAACACACCACCAGGCGATGTTGTGGGGACAAACACAGACACACAAACACATACACACATACATATATATATACATATATGCGACGGGCTTCTTTCAGTTTCCGTCTACCAAATCCACTCACAAGGCTTTGGTCGGCCCGAAGCTATAGTAGAAGACACTTGCCCAAGGTGCCACGCAGTGGGACTGAATCCGGTACCATGGGGTTGGTAAGTAAGCTACTTACCACACAGCCACTCCTACGCCAAGATATTCAAGTTTTTAAAGTTATATGAAACAGGATTGTTTGTGTGTTCGGGCAGCTCTTTTTTACTTAACTCTATTTGAATTTGTAAATGAACAAATCTGGTGCATTTATTTTAATGGTTTATCAATGTACACAGTGTCGAGAAGACACCCGACAAGAAATGGAATTAACATCGTTGTGGTGATCAAAAAAGAAAAGAAAAAACTTGCATGATAATCGACATATGTTTCGATGACAACAAGATCAAAGAGAAAGAGGAAAAATTGAACAATTATGACAATTTGAAATGAGAAATACGCTGGTTGTGGGCAATGAAGGGGACGAACAGCGCGTTTTGAAGTATCAGTACTCAACAACAAACAGGGCTAAGAAAGATTAATATAAATGCAACGATAGAACATCTACAAAAATCATCATTACTTGCAACTGCTAGAGTTCTCCGCCGGGGTCTTGAAGCGTGATGAGTAAACAAGTGTCACCTTAGTCTGCAGGCAGTGGGCAGCTGATACTCTCCATCATAGTCAGCTGAGAGTTTTCATATGATGATGATTACAATAATAATAGTAATAATAAAAAAAATAAAATAAAATAAAAATAATAATAATAATAATAGTAATAATAATAATGATAAATGCTCTGATGCAGTACCAGACAGTGTTGCCTAGATGCAGTAGCAGAGAGAGGCTCTCATGGCTTCTGATCTCAACTGATTGGAAGTGTTATCAAGTACATTGTATTGTCTTGGTATAAAAGATGGGCTACAGCAAATATTCTGCTCAATACCACAGATTTACTTGTCAGTTGTTTGACCTAAACCAGTTCAGCATTCCCTTAGTGGCTGATGATATGTGCATCTCTGATCACGAGCAGAAGTAGAGGAGGGGCATCATAGCCGTGCGCTGAAAGGAATTCTTGGAGGTTTGGATAATTCAGATTTGGAAACATGGGCGGTTCGATCAACATCCTTAAACAATCCTTATTCAGGAACCATTTGAGCGGGATGGGCTACTTGACCAGAAGAAAATTCTAACTGGGATCCACCCGCAAAGCGATGCGCTGTTTATCTTGATATGAGACCACCATGTCGCGCACATTTGGTTGTGATGCATGTGCCTGCTGTACACTTATCAGACGGTTAGTCATGAAGGCTATACTGAGCTTCGTATATTTTACCCCAGTGTTACTTTGATGGCATGCTCTGCTCCCTCACACAATAATAATAAAAAATAATTGGTATGACCACAAACCTGAAGGCATTGTCGAAAATAGAAATGCAAAGATCCTATGGGATTTTATGATTCAGTGCGACCATGAGATTGAGAATAGGAAGCCAGACATAGACTTAATTGAGAAAGAAAACAAACTATGCTGTATCATAGATATAGCATGCCCAGCTGACAACAAGGTATGCGATAAGGAAGAAAGAAAAGTTGAGAGATATGACAGGTTAGCTTGGGAAGTTAAGCAGTTGTGGTCGATAAAAAGGGTAGCAGTAGTACCAATAATTGTCGGATATCTGGAAACAGTGAGCAAAAATCTTGAGAAGAACGTGAAACAAATAGGGGCTGCAATAAGTGTGGAATACTTGCAGAAAACAGCACTCGAATACTTGGAACCGCTCGAATACTCCGGAAGGTGCTCGAAAAATAAAAGATGCTACCTTAGTTCACTGTTAGTAAAAAACGTGCAAAGGCAATAATAATAATAATAATAATAATAATATAATAATAATATAATAATAATAATATTAATATTAATAATGTACGCCACTAGTCCAGAAGGAATATAAGAGACGCCACGACAATATAGCCAGGCTTGTCTATTGGACACTCTGCAAAAAGTATAGACATGACCGAGCAAAAAATTGGTACGACCACAAACTTGATGATGATGATGATGATGATCATGATCAACATAATAATAATAATAATAATAATGTTTTGTCTTGGTATAAAAGACGGGCTACAGCAAATATTCTGTTCAATACCACAGATTTGCTTGTCACTTTTTTTGCTTTAATCAGCTGCGCATGTCTCTTGATGGCGGACGATATGTTCATTACTGATCACGAACAGAAGTATTGGGGGAGCATCATAACCGTGTGTTGAAAGGAATTCTTTTGGGTTTGAATAATTCACTTCTGGAAAAATTGGTGTTTCCTTCAACATCCTTAAACTAACCTTATTCAGAGACCATTTGAGTGGGATGGGTTAGTCGACCTGAAGAAAATTCTAACTGGGCCCCTCCTACAAGGTTGTGTGCTGTTAAAATTGAGATGAGGTCACCATCTCGCGCAGATATAGTTGTGAAGCAGGTGCCTGGGGTACCCTTATCATACGGGTAGTCATGATGGGTATTCTGGACTTCGTATATTTTACCCCAGTGTCACTCTGATGGCATGCGCTGCTCTCTCACTCAATAATAATATTAACAACAACAACAACAACAACAACAATAATAATAATGATAATGATGATAATGATAATAAGTAGCACCAACAATGGTAAAATGTTGGTGCAGACAGTTTTACAGCTACAGACATAGTAGGACTCATAAAAAACTAAAGCCTTTTCCATTAGAAGAGGAATATTTCAGGGAGACGAACTATCTCCACTCCTTTTCTGCTTAGCACTGACAACTTTATCTAATATACGAACAGTTACAACAATCAGCCATCTCTTATACATGGATGATCTAAAATGTACGCTAGAAATGATAAACAGCTGGAAACATTAATACAGACAATATATGGATTTACCAAAGAAATAAATATGAAATTTCGCTTAGAAAAATGTGACAAAGCAACTTTGAAAAGACAAAAACTAGTTAAGAGTTGCAACATCAAACGAGATAAAGCAAATGAAATAAGAGTATTAGACCAAAACCAGACATACAATACTTAGGAATCAAAGAACTAGATACAATACAACACACGCAAATGAAAGAGAAGATAAGAAAAGAATACTATAGACGAGTTAGATTAATACTGAAAACAGAGCTCAATGTGAAAAACAAGATAATAGGTATCAATACATTAGCCGTCCCAGTTGTAAGTTTCAGCTACAATACTCTTAACTAGACTCTAAATAAACTAATAAAAGTAGACAGGATAACAAGAAAAACTATAATAGGATTTCGGATGTACCACCCAAAATCTGATATAGAAAGGTTATATATACAACTTATATGTAATCTTTCTATGGTAGAGGCCTTATGCAGCTAGGAAATTGTTAGCAAATAACAACCATAGGTTTACAGAAATACCTATTTCAGAAGCAAGGAAAAACTAATACAAGTAATCACAAAACACGAACAAAACAAAAAACTGTTTTCAGTTTCTGAGGAAGCTGACAAATACAAAAAAGAAGTCATACTGCCTAACAATTATGAAGAAAAACAAGAAACAACGAATCTGTAAAACAACAGAAATTTAAACTAAAACTAGAAAAGCAACGGATCATGATAAAACGATGGCAAGAAAAGCCCCTTCATGGCAAATACTGGGTTAAACGAAGCAAAATCCCAACAATGACTGAGAAGCTCAGGACTCAAAGCAGAGACTGAAGGTTTTTTTAATTGCAGCACATGACCCCCACCTTTCTTTTCCAATCATATAATTTGACTTTGTAAATAAACAATCTGGTGTGTTTCTCTTAATGGCCTACCGTTGTATACAATGAGTTTCTCTGCTCTAGGTGTCAGGAAGAAACATGGCAACGAAAAAAAGTGCAATCAAAATTGAAAAAATAAAGAAAATAATAATAATAATGATGATGATGATGATGATGATGATGATAATAATAATAATAATAATAATAATAATAATAATAATAATAATAATAATAATAATAATAATAATAATAATATATGACGGGCTTCTTTCAGTTTCCGTCTACCAAGTTCACACACGAGGCTTTGGTCGGCCCAAGGCTATAATAGAAGACACTCTTCAAAGTATAGAGTTGAATTTCGTGTAGCCACTTGTTGGCAGCTTTTCTCCCCCACCTATTTTGTAGGCGTATTACCCACTTTTCTGCTCTCATTTCACAGCTATACCCCGTACGAAATTTTCCTTGGTTTTTGCATGAAAAAAAAAAAGAAGAAAAGGAAGGAAAGTAGACGTGATTATAGTTTGTACAGAAAGCGTTAAACGTGCCTGAAACAAAAAAAATAAACGTGGTTTTTCCCCCCAACTAAAAGACATGAAGAACTATCAAAGAAGGCGAATAAATAACGAGGGTGGGGGAAAGAAGAGAGAACTAACACTCAATCATTCTAGAACTCCCAGAATGAAAACGTAAACACTTGAAATGTTTTTCCTTCTTCTTCATTGTTAAAAGTAAAGAAGCTAGAAAAGATCGATCGTATTTCAGTTTGTCATTGAAAATGAGTGAATCTTTCCTTTCTTTGTTTCTATCACTTCACCCCTTTTCTCTACAGTTAAGTGAAGGTGCATGGCTCAGTGATTAGTGGTATACAGCCCTCAGTCATGAGTACGATTCACTACAGCGCGCTGTGCTCTTGAACAAAGTACACTAGTTCATTATGCTGCTGTCCATTCAGCGGGCAAAAATGAGTTGTAGCTGTAATTCAAAGGGTCCAACCTTGTCACATTCTGTGTGACGTTGAATCTCCCACAGAATTACCTTATGGTATGCATGCTTGTGTGCGTTAATTTTACGTGCAGACTGTTCCGTTGATCAGATAAACAGAAACCTCGTCGTCGTAACCGGCGGAATGCCGTTTAATTAAAACGAGTGAAAGAAAAGGAAATGTTCCATATCGTAAGGCAAAAATGTTATGTATTTAGTATAAACAGTGAAAGCTAGGACGAAATAATTGCTATTCCGTCGTGTATTCACCCTCGACTCACGCTAAGTTTGATAACAACAGCCTGCGCATCGGTGTTTATCTGGGGGCTTGACGTCCCCATCTGTAAGACCCACAAATACCACTGTTACGACCGGATTAACACCTATAGGGACGCTAACGACTAAAAACATTTTGCTGCCCCTATATATCATCTTTTTTTCGTTTTCTTCCAACTACTTGAAGGTTTATCCACTCAGCTAGCCAAAATGAGTTGTAGCTCTAATTCAAAAGGGCCAGCCTTGTCGTATTCTGTGTGAGACTGAATCTCCCTGTGAACTACGTTAATGTTATGCATGTCTGTGGAGTACTCAGCCATTTGCAAGTTATTTTTATCCTCGTGTGGTAATGAAAAGTAAAAGTGACATCCAATATTTGCTGTAATTGTCTTTGATTTAACAATGACTCTGTGTATTTGAGTATAAAATTTCTTTCGATCTATGTATCTACTGTCTCTCTCTCTCTCAGTTTGTCTTTTTCTCTCTCACTTTCTCTGTGTCCCTCTTCTCTCCCGTTTTTAATTTAACAATGTGTCTATGTATCTATGCGATGTGATAAACATTTACAAACACAAAACGGCCTCCACTACCACTCACTGTCTCTCTCTCTCTCTCTCAGTCTCTCTTTCTCTCTCACTTCCTCTCTATCCACCTCTCTCCTGCTTTGCCACTCACTTCCTTTGAAGTAAGTGTGATACACACAATAGGGAGGGACGTACAAAAACAAGTTGGCGTATCAATATTATTGATAATAATAATAATGACAATAATAATAATAATATTAATAATAATAATAATAATATTAATAATAACAACAACAACAATAACAACAACAATAATAATAATAATAATAATAATAATAATATTAGTAGTAGTAGTAGTAGTACTACTACTACTACTACTACTACTACTAATAATAATAATAATAATAATAACAACAACAACAACAACAACAATGCCCTGATGCAACACAAGGCACTGGTTCTCATATGACTTGATGTAAAAGATGGGCTACAGCAAATGTTCTGCTCAATACCACAGATTTGCTTGTCAGTTATTTGACCATAGCCAGTTAAGTTGTCCCTTAGTGACTGACAATATATGCATCGCTTTTCACAAGCAGTAGCTGGGAGCAACATAGCCATGTATTGACAGGAATTATTTGATATTTGAATAGTTCACCTCTGGAAATATAGCATTTTCATTCAACAGGCTTAAACAACCCTTATTGAGGGATGTTTTGGGTGGGATGGGCTACTCATCTCGAAGAAAATTCTAGCTGGGCTCCACCTGCAAGGTCATGCGCTGTCAATCTTGATATCAGATCATCATGCCGCGCACATGTAGTTGTGATGCATGTGCCTCGTGTACCATTATCAGACGAGTAGTCACGATGGGTATATTGGGTTTCGTATATTTTACCCCAGTCTCACTTTGATGGCATCCGCTGCCCTCTCAATTTTTATTATTATTGTTATTATTATTATTATTATTATTATTATTATTATTATTATTATTATTATTATTATTATTATTATTATCATTATTATTATTATTATTCAGTAGTTTTATTTTTATAGCGTGCTTTCACTTCACTACCGAGCGCAGCTCTGTGTGCCTTGGGTATGTGCTGTGATTTGTTGTGATGCTCTGATGGTTATTGTATGGAAAGTGTTCTGCGTAGGATGTGTGCAGTGCCTAGTAGTGCAATTTTCTGTATGTTATATGTGTTTGTAAGTCCTGGTGTTTTTGTTATGTATTTGTCTGAATATTTTTTTATCATGCCTAATGCACCTACTATGATAGAAATTGTTTCTGTTTTCAGATTCCACATTCTAGTTACCTCTATTTCCAGGTCTTTGTATTTTGAGAGTTTCTCCATTTCTTTTAGAGACACGTTGTCATCTGCCGGTATTGATACATCAATTAGAAAGCATTTTTTTCCTTCATGATCTCTGACAACTATATCTGGTCTGTTGGCCTTAATTTTCCTTATTATTATTATTATTATTATTATTATTATTATTATTATTATTATTATTATTATTATTATTATTATTATTATTATTATTATTATTATCATTATTATTATTATTATTATTATTATTATGATGATAACGATGAAAATACAGTTCTTAGTAATAAGAGTAATCTCATAGCACAGGAAAGGCGCAGTGGTAGTTGACTTGATGAGAGATATAGAGATGATCTAAAAGAAGACGATAAAACTAATAGTGACATGACAGATGAAGAAAAGACAATCTACGACAGAATAAAGGCAAGACTACAGGAGAACGATAGCGATATTCTTTGCAACCTTAAAAAGGTTGATCGATGAAAAATGTATCAAAAAACGAAAAATGTCAATGAAATTCTTAAATACATCAAAACGAAAAACATCACAGAAACAAATAACTTGATCAAGGCAGCAAATATCATTGTAGCAGAAAACGTGGGTGTTGATGTCAAGAAAAAGAAACATGGGGAGAGTGACAAAAGAAAGATCCATGGTGCAAAAGAAGAATACAAGCAGGTTTAGATATGCTTTCGTAGGAAATTTCTGTGTTAGATCGAAAAGAGAAAGGGGAGCTTAAAAGCGAACAAAAATACAGGGCACTGAAAAGGAAGTATAATATTAAAAGAAAGAGCCTGAAAGTGGTAATGGAGGAACTTAAACAGCGCCTAATTGCAAAGAAAGCAAAGATGGTAAGATACGACCAAAAAATGAAGGGTTACCACCAGAATAGGTTATTCAGAGTAGATAAAAAAAAGATTCCATAAAGAAATAAATTGAGAGTATACAGATGAAAACTTGATATCAGATGACATTGAAAGTCAAAGCTTTTGGAGTGACATCTGGAGCAAAGACAAGGAGCACAAGAAGGATGCTGACTGGTTGCAAGAACTGAAACAAACAGTAGACTGTCCAAAACAGGCAGAAGTAGTCATTTCTGTTAGGGAAGTGAAAGAAACCAGCAAAAAAATTAGCAACTAGAAGGCCTCGGGACCAGATGGAGTTCAAGGCTACTGGATTAAAAGATTTGGTGAATGTCATGCACGAATAGCTGCGCAACTCAACACCTTGTTAAATGCCGACTAAGTAACACCAGAGTGGCTGACAATAGGGAGGACAGTGCTGTGCTTGAAAAACATCGAAAAAGGCAATACGGTAGACAATTACAAGCTGATAACCTGTCTGTCACTTATGTGGAAGTTTTTAACTGGAATAGTCGCAGAGTCAATGTACGGACATCTGGAAAAAGAATAGAATCCTGCCACGTGAGCAGAAGGGTTGCAAGCATAAATGCAGATGTACCAAGGATCAAATCCTGATAGACAAAACTGGACAACAGAAATCAGGAGAGGTATCTTCCAAGGGGACTGCCTATCCTCACTGCTCTCTGTACTGTGCTTGATACCACTAACACTGAGGAAAACAAAGGATGGGTATGTATTTAAAACCAACCTACAAAAAGTCAACAATTTGTTATTCATGGATGACCTCAAACATTATGGTAATGATTTAGACCAAGTCAGTTCCCTCGTTGATACAGTGTATAACTTCAGTGCTGATATCAGAATGGAGTTCGGTCTGAGAATGTGTGGTGTGTTAGTTTTGAAGAGGGGAAAAATCAAATGTATGAACGGACTAACGATACTGTCAGTTATGAAGCAGATAGAAGAGACGGGTTATAAGTACCTGGGGATTTTGGAAATGGGAAAATTTATGGAGAAAGAAATGACAGAAAAATTTAAGGCGGAGTACTTGCGTAGACTGAGACTGATCCTTAAGTCGAAATTAAACGGACGAAATAATATTGAAGATATCAACACCTGGGCGGTTTCACACCTTAGATATGGAGCAGGGGTAATCGCATGGACAGTAGATGAATTAGGTTCGAAATTTCCCCAAGACACCTAATGAAGGCTGGAGGTTGTGTTAGCAAAAAACAAGATGAGAACAAATATCCGTCAAATGTAAATAACGTACATAATTCCTCTTCTCTTAAATATAGAACTGAAACAAAAAAAAAATTCTCCCTTCCTTAAACATTGGGATTATCCCTCCGGATTGTCATTGTAATCCAGCAGAGCAAGCCACCTTGCATACATGACGCAGCCAGAGTATACCTTCACCATTAAAAGCTTTTAAATTCTCAGCCGGAAGTTGCGCCTTTCCACATTTAAGTGCTATAATCGTCTATATTGCTTGTTGTTGTTGTTGCTGTTGTTATCATCGTCATCGTTTTTGTTGTTGTTGTTATTGTCGTAGTAGTAGTAGTTGTTGTTGTTATCATTATTACCTTCTGAAAACTCTCAACTTATTTTGCTGGGTATGATGGAAAATGTCAGCTGTCTACAGCCAGCAGACTAATGTAATACTTATTTACTGATCAACAACCCTACGGAGAACTCTTGATGATTATTGTAGGTGTTCTATGTTCTATCTCTACATTTGTAACAATCCTTTTTGAGCCATGTTGGTCGTTGAGTGCTGATACTTCCAAGTGTGCCAATTACTATTGGTAACACGTCCACTCTCTTCATTGTCTACATCCTGCGCATTTCCCACTTCAAATTGTCATAGTTGTTCAGTTTTCCTTTTCCTGTCTCTTTCATCCTGCTGTCACTGGGACGTGCTATGTCGATTATCATGCAAGGTTGTTTTTTTTTATTTTATCCATTTTTCTTTTCACCACAACAGTCTCAGTTTTCCGATGTCTGATCTGATGGTCACACAGAAACATTGCATTACACACTATTTTGCAGTCTTCATTCTCAGTAACTTCTCCTGAGATTTGGTCATACCACGTCTTTGCACTTTGTTCTTGGTGATTTTAACATAGCTCCCGATTAAATCCTTCTCGCCACATTGTCATGTCGTCTTTTGTATTCGCGTTTCGGGCATTCACTAACAATGCGTCATACCGTTTCACCCCTCTCACCATTCATTATTATTATTAAGTTTGACTTTGCCTTTAATCCTTACGGGGTTGAGAAAAGTGCCAACTGATCTTACTCCAATTGCCCACCCGAAATTGGTGGCCTTGGGGCAAAACTTGAAACCATTATTATTATTATTATTATTATTATTATTATTATTATTATTATTATTATTATTATTATTATATTATTATTATTATTACTACTACTACTAATATTATTGATATTTCGTTCTTCATATATTCTGTGGAATCTGTACATCATGCTTTTACACTTACTCCTACTCCTCCTCCTCTTGTTCCTCTTTCTCCTTTTGATCCTCTTATTTCTCCCTCCACCTACTCATCATCCTGATTGTCCTTTGCTCATTCAAGCAAACAGCAGAGTGATAAGAAGAAGAAGAAGAAGAAGAAGAAGAGAAGAAGAAGAGAAGAAGAAGAAGAAGAAGAAGAAGAAGAAGAAGAAGAAGAAGATGATGATGATGATGATGATGATGATGATGATGATGATGAAGGAGGAGGAAGTGGAGGAGGGGAATTCTAAAGATGCATGTGAGTGGGAGTGGAATTCTAATGCTTTTAATACATCGTTCGTTACCATGACCACATTCTAAACAGTATGTCGTTATTTGTTTTCAAATTCCTCTTCATAAATATATTGTTGTTGTTGTTGTTGATGATAATGATGAAGATGATGACGATGATGATGACGTCGTTGTTTTCTTTTCTCTTTCATCGTTTTATGTATAGAAATAACAAGACAAGCTACTTTTAATATGAAATACCAGCGAGAAGATTTGAATAACAAAAATTAAGTCGCTGCAAGAAAGATTGAAAGATTGAAAGAGAGAGAGAGAGAGAGAGAGAGAGAGAGAGAGAGAGAGAGAGAGAGAGAGAGAGAGAGGAGAGAGAGGGGAGGAGAGAGAGAGGGAGAGAGAAAGAGAAAGAGAGAGAGGGGGATGGAGAGAGAGAGGGAGAGAGAGTGAAGAAGAGAAAGAGAAAGAAAAACAGGGAGAGAGAGAGAGATAGAGAGAGAGGGAGTAAGAGGAAGTGAGAGAGAGAATTAATTTATTATTTATTTCTAAACTTTGAAAACCTATAGTCTGTTGTTGATGTTCGTGTGAATAATGTTCTTAAATTATCGTCGGTGTCGTCATAGCCATCATCATCATCATCAGCTAATCATCATCATCATCATCACTACCATCACACCACCATCACCACCATCAACATCATCATCAACATCATTCTCATCATCATCATCATCATCATCATCATCAACATCATTATCATCATCATCATCATCATCATCATCGTCGTCGTGTCGTCGTCGTCATCAACATAGTCATTATCGTCGCCGTGGTCATCATCATCATCATCATCATCATCATCACCACCACCATCATCATCATCTACATCTTGACTAATGCCGTCGCTATCATCATCATCGTCGTGTCGTCATCGTCATCACCATCATCGTCATCATCGTCGTCGTGATCATCATCATCATCATCATCATCATCATCATCATCATCATCGGCTTATTTTCGGCCGCACTGTTATTGTTATTAGAATATCACCATTATTATTAATTTTATCATGCCGTTGCTGTAGTTGTTATTGTGTTGCTGCTGCCATAGTAGTAGTAGTAGTAGTAGTAGTAGTAGCAGTAGTAGTAGTAGTAGTAGTAGTAGTAGTAGTAGTAATAGTGGGGGTTCAGGTGGTGGTGGTGGTGTAGTAGTAGTAGTAGTGGTGGGGGGTCAGGTGGTGGTGGTGGTGGTGGTGGTAGTAGTAGTAGTAGTAGTAGTAGGTGGAGGAGGACCAGCAGTTCTTCCATTATTATTTTCTATTATGGTTATCATCATCATCCCCATCATCCTAGTTGCAATATTATTTACGGCATCGTCACGGCGGCGGTGGCGCTTCTATATTTGTTCGTTTATATCACCGTTATTGGTGCTGCTGCCGTTGTTATTGTTGTTGTTTTTGTTGTTGCTGTTATTGTTGTTGTTGTTGTTGTTGTTTGTGCTGTTGTCTTCCTGTTGTTGTACATTTGATCTTTGAACATGTTTTGGTAAAGATTTGGTACAGAACGATTAGAGCTGGCATAAAATATGCGTGAAGATAGCAAACGCCGTTGAAATGAAACAGCAGATTGAAAGGGGAACCAAAAATAAATAAAAAAGAAGGTAAAAGGACAAAAATTTTGAGGGGAGAAAGTCAGATTATTGTTCGAAGCAGTAATGTATATTCAACCATAAAGAGAGAAAGGGAAAGAAAGAGAGAGAGAGAGAGAGAGAGAGAGAGAAAGAGAGAAAGAAAGAATGAAAGAAAGAAAGAAAGAAAGAAAGAAAGAGAGAGCGAGGGAAGTAAATACATATACACATATACGAACATACATATATAAAATATAACATACATGCATATATATATATATAAATACGTGTATATATATATATATATATATATAAATACATGTATGTATATGTCTGTGCACGCGCGTGTGTGTATGTATGTATGTATGTATATGTATACATATATATATATATATATATATATATATATATATATATATTATATATATATATATATATATATATATATATAATAAAGTGAGAGAGAAGGAAGAGAGGGAAGTGAAAGAAAGAGAGAGAGTGTGTGTGGAAGAAAAGACGTTGGACAATGAAACGTAGAAATAATAATAAAGAAATAGAAAAAGGATATTTCTACGAGATTTTTCAATGTTTAGGGAACGAGTTTATAAAATGGAAGAAAAACCCAAAATGGCAAATAGCAGCTGAAACGTGGTAAATTAGCTGGGCTTGTTATGTTGTCAAAGAAAGGTATTTGCACCGTTGATGACCTCGTTTATGGAGAAGATAGAATTCACTGCGCTATCAGTATAATACGAAGAGAATTTCCATGGAAAGAATTGATATCGATTATAAAGCTAACAACCACTACCAGCACCAGTTCTACCGCCACCTCTATTACCAACGTAACGTTGTTACTACAACCGTTACTACTATTATAACTAGCGATATTATCAACAACATCCACAGCATGCTACTAAGTTCCTTTGGCTGACCATCAAAAGCAATGTTTAACGATAGCAATGCTCTGCGATGGTGGAATTGTCTATTGTGTAATTTGTTCCAGCAAAACGCGATTCAGTTGAAAGCTGAACTTAATGCTGTGAGAGAAATGTTACCAGATCTAAAAGACTTCATTCGCCATTCTATACTTTATCAACCAACCCTCACTAAATACACAAAGAAATACCTTCTCACCCCATCCTCCATCAAACACACAAAAAAAAATGAAATGAAGTAAAATTGAAATATCTTAAGAAAGTCTAAAGGAGAAAATAAGAAAGAAAGAATGAATGAAAGATGATAGAAAACAGTAGACAGAAACAGACAGTGTGTATCGGTTGTATTAATACGCGTTGAAAATCTTATAGAAATGTTGGCGAATAATGTTATAAAATCGTCTGTAGACCAAGCTATGTCTTCGTGTAAAACCAATTTTCTCCGAAAATTAATATCATTTTTGAAATCCAATTAATGCCATTCCTATCTCCGATCACAGTTTTAAGTGTCCTTTAGTCTCCTCTCTCTCTCTCTTTCCATCTTCCATGCAGACCGTCTTTCTGTCTGTCTGTCTGTCTGTCTGTCTTTCTTTCTTTCTTTCTTTCTTTCTTTGCGTCTCTCATTCTTCCTATCATCCTTCGTTAGCAAGTTTCTTTCCGGCTTTCTTTGTTCCTTCGGTCCTTCCTTTCTTCTTTCCTTTCCTTCTTTCTTCCTTCTTTTCTTTCTTTTTTTCTCAGTCATTGTCTTGATTAATGTCGGAACTCTAATACAGTATAAATTACTGAAGTCTGTCCATTAAGCCATGTTCATTAGTACGACAGCATTTGCCATTATTTGACAGCTTCACTATCTCTGGTTCTCACTGATACAATAATTCGAAGCAAGAGAATATTTTCATTTCGCTTCTTTTATATTTTTTATTCTATCGTATTTTCTCTCTTTATTTTGTATTTTATGTAAAGGACACTACTGGAAGCTACAGATCATACAATGGCGCGAGTTGCTTTAGAAACAGCAAATACACACTTACTAACTACATGTTCTACATTCAGCCGACAACACATTATTCTTCAATACTTGCATCACCACAATTCGATTAGTTTGGCCTGATATATTTATTGAAATGTTTGACAGTAATGAATATTCAGTTTCGCAACTGCTACATGAAGAAAATGGAGAAATTATTACTGGCGCCACTATGTTCAAATATATATATGTTTGTGTGTGTGTACGTATGTGTGTATATGTATATATATATGTATGCATATATATATATATATATATATATATATATATATATAATATATATATATATATATATATATGCGTTTATGTATGTCTACGTGTATGTGTTTGTATGTATGATTGCATGTCTGTGTGTATGCACAGGCGTGTAGTAACTTAAACTACGTTCGTCTTATTGAGCGCGGTTAATAGGTCAACTTGAGTGAAACAGCCACACAAGAGACACGTGATATCTGAAAAAATACAAGAGGACATTGCTGTTCAATGTTGTTCTTCTTTTATTGAAAATACAGAGGATGCAAACTTTGATCTGAAGGAGAATAATTACATCAAAATAACAGCTTTTTCGTATTTTACTCTATGTCCGTTGGTGCTTCAATTACTAAGTATAAATGAAATGTCCGAGCAGATAAGGCATTAGAAATGCGACTCACTCTTCTTCAATACAATCCGCTTCAATGGTTCTGTTTTCTGTGGACATGGCTCGTATTTCAACATGGCTTCGATCTCACTTTCTAGCAAAGCACAAAGTTAGCTGCGATATATTACGCTCTTGTCAGTGGATGATATTAATCACGCATCCGCTTAACGCTACGAAAACTGGCGCAGAGCACCGGCCAGAGATCTATGTGATTTCTTTGTGGAAGGATTAACTTAACTTTACAATATGTGGATTTGTTGATAGAAGAGGGAAGATTCCCGTGAAAGAATTTTAAATTGCTGCGTTCATATATCCCATCAGTAAAACCATTTATTTTTGGAATGTCTCATAGGAATCAGATTGCAGACGTCTCGTTATTGCAGTGGTTAAAGCTTGAATTATTAATTTGTATTTCGGCGCCGATAAGAACCAGTGTGACAGAGGTCAAAATATCAGTAGATAACATGAGTTTAATCATATTCATATTTCAACTGTTATCTCCAATATTTACTTGAAATATTTTCAGATTTATGATTATTTCAAATAGTCATGAAAGAGCTGCTCGTGACCGCGTCAAATAGGTACCGAACTACTCCAACCAATATGAAAAAGATAGGCAGACTTTTGGTAAAGAAATCTGGCTATCAACCACAGACTACATCTAACTATAACACAGTAATCATATATCTACACTGTGTAAAGATGAAAACCTCTATAAAAGTTATGAGTATTTCACTTATTTATGGTGTTGCCTGCAACACAACACCTGAGTGTGTCTAGAGGACGTGTTCGGTTCCATTCTTCTCAATAGTGTTCAGGAATACTCGAACAAAAGCAATACTAACGCTTTTTGGAGATGACAGTCGAAATTATTTATATCTTTTCAGTGGATATCAGTATTTTCCATACTCCGAGTTCCAAAGAAACTCTTAATTTTCGCATCGCACAGCTAGTTGCATCGCGCTTGAAGGCGAAAAAAATTCAGTTTTCTAATAACTATCTTTTTCTTTTCAGAATGAACCATATAAAATATCGTGGAATAAACTTCTTAGCGTGCTTTAAACCTTTGCCTGTTCTGTGTATTGTATGTGATATACAGGACATATTTCCCTGGTTTGCATGTAACCTTCATGATACACATTCCGAATTTTATTTTCATCCACCAGAAAGGCTTAGGACTTAAGAAAGAAAAGCTCTATTTTACTCAGAACGTATAAATCAAAGGTTAAAATCTGAAAATTAGCTTGGATGTGTGAGACAAACTTATGAAAATGTTTTGGACAAAGGATTAATAAAGTAGTTATTTTGGCGAATAAATAATAATTTTATTTATAACATTGATTTTAACAAAATATATGCTTTCCCTCTTCAATGCACTCACTAGGGATTTCAGGTACTTCATGCTGGAAAGCACTATTTTATTTGGTAATGTACATAAATTTCACACCAACTCTGCCTACACAGGAAGGAACTTTAAAAATAAAATTTAATCTATGCTGCTTATCTTATTCACCGTTGTAATACTGCAAAGTAATAATAATTTCTACGCTTCCTTACAAAGTCATACATTGGATTCAAACAAGATCTAGATTATATACATTATTTTCATTATTTACATTTGACGGATATTTGTCTTCATCTTGTTTTTTGTTAACACAAATTTCGGCTGATATACTCTCCAGCTTTCATCAGGTGTCTTGGGGAAATTTCCAACCTAGGTTCTCATTCCTAAGGTATTTTTCGATGTTACTGAATAGGATGCCTGTGGGCATATGGCGTAGTGGTTAAGAGTGCAGGCTACTAATCTCAAGATTCCGAGTTCGATTCCAGGCAGTGACCTGAACAACAACAACAACAACAATAATAATAATAATAATAATAATAATAATAATAATAATAATAATAACAACTTCGAAAAATACCTTAGGAATGAGAACCCAGGTTCGAAATTTCCCCAAGACACCTGATGAGGACAAATATCCGTCAAATGTAACTAATGTAAATAATGTACATAATTCCGCATCTCTTAAATATAGAACTGATTAAGTATAACCTAGTAGATAACAGCGACTTCATTTTAAGGAAAATGTAAGGCAACACTGAAAGTTTAAGTGATTTAGTCCGTCGTTCAATTGATTCTGACACTCTACTACTGAGAATGTAAACCTATTGATTATTTATAGTTTGATCAGAAGAAGGAAGTATAAGACCGGTTACTTTTCACTTTCTTTAAGACCGGAGGGACAAACAGAGGAGTATACTCTTGAACAATGTTCTAGAGTTAGACTGAACACTTGAAACTAAGTGGACACCGCTAAAGGTAGCTTTGGACCATTTGATGGCGTTGAATTGAGGGAGGGATTGATTCTATCACCAAAATGTATTAACATTACCTCCGTTCTTCCAAACAGCTTTCGTTTTTTTCACTCAATCCGTTTTCATTTACAAAGCTATGTATTGATCTGAAGTTATACTAAAGACACCTACTCGAAGTCGCAGAGTGAGATAGAATCCCAAATACATATTTGAAGAATCAGCTTCTTAACCTTACGCCTTACAGTAGAAAAATGATGGAATTTGAACTCATAACATAGAAATTTCAAATCAACTCATACGTGTTATTTAGATTCATTACTGCTAACTGACTCCCGTTAGAAATGCTATCATACTGAAAATTTTACAAAAAAAAAAAAGAAAAAAAAGGAGAAAAAAAGTTACCTGTCTCAAGTAATCTGAATTCTATTCTATAAGGAAGAATGGAAAGGAGGATTGAGCGTGATAGTTCAGGAGGTGAGTTCTTGGGTTACTGAATGGGAGGCAGAATTTCAATTCCAATAAACTTCACTTATACTGTTAATGATTTTAACAAGATCGTGCATATCATACAATGTCACACATAACCTCCATTACATCTTTATGCGCAGGTACGAAAGCATTATGAAAAAATAAATTGTTTATAAATTATGTGCATGACATTGGATAACTGAATACGACGTATTCAAAAAGGTTGAACACATAAATGTTGTACATTGAAATATGAATTACTTCAAGTTAAGATACCATCGTGGGTTCGGTCTTTGATTGAACAAATTTTGACTTGTGTCTCGATAAAAGATATTTAGAAAATCAAAGATATGAGACCAAACATGTTCTATTTGCTTTTATAAATATCATCTAAAGCTAGTCAAACGACATACATTACAAAAATGCAATTTTTGTTAGAAATAATTGGATACACGTGTTATGCTTTGCTACGTTACTGTCGTGAATGTGCGTGGCTTAGTGGTTAGGGCATTTCGTCTCACAATCGTAAGGGTATCAGTTTGATTCCTGATGGAACGCTGTCTTTGAGCAAGACACGTTATTTCATGTTGCTCCAGTTCCCTTAGCTGGCAAAATTAGTAGTAACAGTATTTCAAAGGGACAACCGTGTCACATTCTGTGTCATGCTGAATCTACCTGAGAACTAGGTTAAGGATACGCGTTCCCGTGGAGTGCTCACCCACTTGCTGATTAGTTCCACGAGCAGAGTGTTCCGTTGATCGAATCAAGTGGAACAGTAGCCGCCGTAATCGATGGAGTGCTAGTTTAATATTACTGTTTGTATCGTCCACTAATTTTAATTCCTGGCTAATTCTAGATGATGTTAAAACTAATTCGATATCTACTTTATGGCCACTACCTTTTTGGTTATTGACTGACATTTCTCAGAGTATCCGAGAATGATGGGAAGAAGATATTCTCAAACCGGGCATCTGACCAGGATGCTTACAATTGAGTAGACTCTACAAAATATATCCAATGGTCAGGTGGTAGTAATAAACTTTCAGTAGAGTCCACTCCTGTTGACACCTTTAGGTGTCCAATATAAGAATAAGTTGTTTTCCTAAATCTGCAGTTTATTTTGGGTATATTTCGTTATGTTTCTGCTCTATGTATTTACAAATGTCACAAGCGCTACATGTCTTCGTCTTGCAAAGCCGTAAAGAAACGCAAGTTTACATGTCATAAGTTGTGAGGGCGGCATCGGCACCGAATCAACCAAAAGAAAGCAAAGTAGTTTAAATGGGTGTAATATTTTTGAATTTTAGTTAGGAGAGTTAAGCAAGGTAATCATTCTTTTGAGTGTTTCTCCAAGTTTAGTGGGAACAACGAAAGAATTCTCTAATTAGAGACCTGAACCATGCGCTTGCAACACAGTGGACTCGAACGAAGGGGAAGGTATCGGTATAAAACCGAGCAATGGAATCTATTGATTAACTAAATTGACCCCAGTAAGGTATTAGCTCGTGAAACGAATAACCGGAAGAAGTATCATAAAACATCATACTGGGCGCTGTGATGATTCTGCAAGTTTATCGCCCGAGACTAGAACTGACGAAAACCACACTTAATCTCAGTGGGAACTTAGCACAAAAACCCGCAAAAAGAATCGAATTAAATCCTGCAAGATATGTTTTTATCTGATATTCTAATACTTCTCTCATTTCGTCGTTTAAAGTTACTATAAGTGTGAGAAGAGATGCGACGTTTCGGCCTCAAGTCATTTATCGATGAAAACCAGAACAAGTTTTGAAAGTTGAAACGTGTTTAAAACATTATTACTACGTTCCAGTTAGTAATAATATATATTTCACCTACTTCACCTCATTTTGCATTGCATAAGAAAATAAAGCAGTTATGAACTC
>NC_042997.1:121529499-121539499 GCF_006345805.1 Octopus sinensis | reverse complement strand
ACTTATTCAGGTCTCTGCAGAATAGTCTTAGTGGTAAAAATTTCAATTCTTTGGATTACGTAAAAAGATATCTCGATGAATTCTTTGCCATGAAACCACCTCAATTCTGGGAAGAGGGTATTTTCAAGTTAAAGGAAAAATGGAGACGCATTGTGCAACAAAATGGTTCATATTTGGTTGAATAAAAATGTAATGGCAAGTATTTGTTGACCTTTTTCTTTCCTTTAAAAATCGGCACGAACTTTCCGGACAACCCAATATTTTCGGATGGTATCGTATATTGTTTTAACAACAACGCCATGTTGCATCAGGAAGTACTACCTTAACAACATTTTTAGCATCTGCTGTTCACATGTATGACGTCTTCCACAGAAATGTTGCATAATCGACATACTCGGTTGCACGTTGGGGATCAAAAGGCATCATTGGCTCTTTCGTATTTTTATAATTTGTAACATAGCCTTCGGAGTGTGTTGAAACGTAGAGATCGCGTTTCTAAGAAAGGTTACACTTCATGTCGATATTATTGTGTCAACTTCAAGTGTTCGAGAAACATGCCCATTTATAATCTTCTCTTGGCATGCTGAGCGTTCCATATCCACGTCTTCTTTGAGGTATGTTTCAAGGACAGACAAACGGATTAAGTCGAAAATATCGACGCCAGTGCGTAACTGGTACTTATTTAATCGACCCCGAAAGGATGAAAGGCAAAGTCGACCTCGGTGGAATTTGAACTCAGAACGTAGCGGCAGACGATATACCGCTAAGCATTTCGCCCGGCGTGCTAACGTTTCTGCCAGCTCGCCGACTTAATGCCTAAAACATTGACTCAGTATTGGACTTCTTTGCATGATATGCATGGCGGCATCAACCGGTCATCAAATATCCGAAACATTTGGAAGGATAACCGTTGATTACATTATGTAAATTGCATGTGTAAGTTCATAAAAATACATTCCTTATCCTGGTTATTTCTCGTCTTTCGACTTTCATCCCCGCTCGATGATGATCATATTTATAGCCGTCTCTCCTACTTCTGCACTCTTAACGTGTTGAGGAAGCTGGAGTTTAAAATTGGCCAGTTTGTGGAAATACTTGATGAGTATCTATTTTAAGCTTACATGGGCGTTTCGAACCCATTCTTTACACACACTCTCACGCACGCACACACACATACACACACACACACACAACACACACACACACACACACACACACACACACACACACACATATATATATATATATACATATATATATATATACATATATATATATATATATATATATATATATATATATAATATATATATATATATATATATATATATATATATATATATATATAGTATTTGTGTGTGCATGTGTCATGTATAAGTGTGTGTGTATGCATGATCTATCTATCTATCCGCTCAGTCGAAGTCGACTCTCGGTTACCCGTTGGATCAGTGTCCTCCAGTCAGTTCTATCCTGGGCCGATTCTTTCAGATTGGCTATGTCCATTCCGGTATCACTCTTGATGGTGTCAAGTCAGCGGGTTCTTGGTCGGCCTCTTCCTCTCTTGCCACTGACCATTCCGAGCATGATGTTCTTCTCCAGGGATTTTCTCCGCATAATATGACCGAAATATGCCAATGTTTGGTGATCATGGTTTCTAGCGACATTTTCGGCCTGATCTGCTTAAGAACTTCTCCATTGGTGAGCCTCGCTGTCTATGGAATCCGTAAAAGTCTTCTCCAACACCAAAGCTCGAATGCATTAAATCTCTTCTGGTCAGCTTTCTCTAGTGTCCAGGTCTCGCATCCATATGTTGCTATTGGGAAGACAATTGCATTCACCAATCTGCATTTGGTAGCGAGTCTAATGTCTCTACTCTTCCAGACCCTGCTCATTGCCTCTCTGCCGAGTACTATCCGTCGTCTTATTTCTGGAGTGCAGTTACCATCTCGATTTATTTTGGAGCCAAGGAAGATGAAATCATCAACCACTTCGATCTCTTCATTATCGATCTTGATGCTGATGATTATTGTGGCTGGTGTTGACATGATCTTCGTTTTCTTAACATTGAGGTACAGCCCAAATTTCTCACTCTCTTTCTTGACCAGCAGGACAAGATCCTCCAAATCCTTACCACTCTCCGCCAGCAGGGTTGTATCATCTGCATAGCGAAGGTTATTAATATTTCTTCCGCCAATCCTCACTCCAATGCTGCTATCCTCCAGGTCTGCATTCCTCGTGACCTTTTCAGCGTACATGTTGAAGGCTGCTGATGACGGGATGCAACCTTATCGAGTGCTTTTCCCAATCTCAAACCAATCAGTGTCGCCATACGTTGTCCGTACTGTAGCCTCTTGGTTTTGATAGAGTGATCTAATAAGCTGGACAAGGTGTAAATGTGTCCCCATTTCCTCCAGACATTTCCATAATTTGTCATGATCAATGCTGTCAAAGGCTTTGGAGTAATCAATGAAACACACGTACAGCTTCTTTTGGTATTCTCTTGCCTTTTCCATAATCCACCGTAGGTTGGCGATGTGATCGCGGGTGCCTCTTCCCTTTCTGAAACCAGCTTGCACCTCTGGCAATTCTCTCTCAATAGTTGTGTTTAGGCGTTGGTATATCTTAGGCCTTGGTATATCTTGTCTTTGGTATTGGGATGAAAACTGACCTCTTCCATTCCCTTGGCCACTTACAGGTTCTCCATATTCGTTGGCAAAGCGATATATATTTCCTCATTATTTACATTCGACCAGCCTTCATCAGGTGTCTTGGGGAAATTTCGAGCCTGGGTTCTCATTCTTCAGGTATTTTTTGATGTTGCTGTTGTTATCATTATTCTTTTTTTTCCTTCTTTCTTCAAAATTTCTTCCGTTTCTCGCCGAGTGTTTTCCGTACACCTAGGGCAGAGAAGCTCATTGTATGCATTCCCAGATTACACACGGAAATTCACAGGCATTATTGTTGTTGTTGTTGTTATTATTATTATTATTATTATTATTATTATTATTATTATTATTATTATTATTATTATTATTATTACTATTACTATTACTATTACTATTATTATTATTATTATTATTAATATTACTATTACTATTACTATTACTATTATTATTACTATTACTATTATTATTATTATTATTATTATTATTATTATTATTATTATTATTATTATTATTATTATTATTATTATTATTATTATTCAGGACACTAATCTTGGGGTTAGTAGCCCGCGCTCTTAAACACTACACCATATGCCCGTGGGCATATATATATCAGTAAACAACAATATTTTACGAATCGGACTTACAGACGTGGTCCAAAATTTGGAACATATTTTTAAAAATTAAAATCATTATGCCCAACTACCATTTGATTCAAATATATTCGACGTATTTATTTGGGCATTTAATGTAAATATTCTGATTCTCAGACATATTTTCAAAATTTTGGCCAAGTAATATTTTTGCAAATTAGATAAAAAATATGGGCAAATGACATAAAACTCTAATTTTCTGACCTATGTTGCAAACATTTGGCCGTGACTGTAATGGTTGTTGTTTGTGTTGTGTTTCAATGCCATCGATCAGACTGTCAGATGTAGCTAAACACCGCTGGCCACAGAGCGCTTCTTCGCGTTATTGCAACTTTCGAATAACGCTACCCCACTGTCAAACCAAGCAGGCTAAAATTCCCCGTAAATGGAACGCCAGACTGTTGCAAGATTACCCGCTTGAAAGCTGAGCACACTAGAGCCCAATGACAAGAAGTATTCTGTTTAAGAACAGAACACACAACCGGTCTGCGTATTGAAACCGCAATTGTCAGATCGTTAATACAACACTTGAATCATTATGCCAGCTACTTTCACGTATTTTATGTATTTTCTCGCGTTAGATTATTTCTATTTATCTGAATTTGATGGCTTTATTATAGCCAGCTCATCCTTGTAACCTGAAGCTGTTGATATTTCAAATAATTCACGTCAGTATAAGTTTATTAAGTAGCTTTCCTCGGGGAGGAGGGAGTGACCACCCCGGAAAAATGGGGAGAAAAGGAGCAACAACGGTTGCTCTCCGAGAGATCCCCAAGGTTGCGGGAGGAAGCGAGGTTTCTACGGTTATGGCGAAGGAGCCAACCCCTCTCACACCAAAGATAAAGAAGAAAAAGAAACAAAAAGAATGGGACAGTGCTGGAGGTATACAGTGTATCGTGCTACCACCGACAGAGGAAGCTGTGGCCCCTCCCAGTGAAAGCGAAGAATATGTGGTATTCTATCTTAAGGGAGTGGTTGTAGACAGCTTTATAGAGAATTGTCTTGAAGGTCAGGACCTAATAGAACCGACCTTTAATGTTAGTCAGCATTGGCTTCCGCAGGGACTACGCTGGGGGTAAAAGAAAGAGAAAGTCCTTTCGAATAATGGAGTCCTGTTCGAAGGAAAATTACAATTATCTCTTTTGGGGTCCCGACTTGCTGCTGAGGGATTGCCTGCAGGCGGCAAGAGAATTGATAGGGGATGATTGAAGAGACTTGGTGTCTCAGTCTGTGTAAGAGGTTTATTATCTCATTTTTGTGCGTTCTTTTTTTTTTGTAATTATAAAAACTAAAGTAAGAGGTTTAATACCACATTTTGTTTTTTTAGGTATTAAAAAAAAAAGAAGAAGAATGAAATAGAGAAGCAAAAACTCGGCGGGCGTTTTTTGTCTTCTCCCTTCAATATCGTCCTTTTTCATCATTCATCTCCTTAATGTCTTTGTCCAGCCCGCAAGCTACTCTGTGTCATGCCTTTATGGTAAAATTTTGAAATAAAGTAGCTCTCCTCAGCTTTCAGATGGGCTCACGCTCACAAATCTTTATTAAATTAAGGAGCTGCTTTAAAAATAAGAATGCAATTAGCATTGCAATGCGACCTTAGCAAATTCTTTTTTGCGCACATTTGATAAATTTTAAAGTAGAAATATTGAATTTTCTTTTACATATTTTTGTGAGAGGTGTGAGAATAAAGATGAAATATATAGGTACATCGTACTTTCAGCCATCATCAGACAAATGTGCTTGCTGTTATTTTAATTGTTGTTGCTTTGTCACAGATGGGCTTTGACCCAGAAGATAACGAAACAAAAGCATTGCAGCCACAACTACCCTTATATATATATATTTTTTCTTTGACTGCAGCTAGATTAAACTAGATTATCCAATGTTTCAAACTTCCATGTTGATATTCTGTAGTTCGATATTCGTGAAAAAGATTGAGTAAAATTTCAGTGGAGTTAATTTCTAGCTACGAAGGGTCGGGAAGGGACGCTTCCATTGACTATAGGGGTTGCGATAAAATAGAAATGAAGAAAAGAAAAAAAATAGTAATAGAAGAGGTACCGCTAGATTACGGCTGAAGTCATGAATCCGATAGAATCACAACAGTATGGATAGAACTACCGTTCTATATCTAAGAGATGAAGAATTATGTAAATTATTTACATTTGACAGATATTTGTCCTCATCTTGTTTGTTGTTAACACAACATTTCGGCTGGTATACCCTCCAGCCTTCATCAGGTGTTTTGGGGGAAATTTCGAACCTGGGTTTTCATGCCTAAGGTATTTTTCGATGTTAATATTATTATTATTATTATTATTATTATTATTGTTATCATTATTACTGGAATCGAACTCGGAATTCTTGGGGTGAGTAGTCCGTGCTCTTAACCACACGGCCATATGCCCGTGGGATAGAAGTTTCCAATTATTTCGCATAAAACTTATTGCCTATTTTAAGGCGGAGTGTCAGGAGGCGTAACTTAAAGAAAATCTAGTCAGTGAAACGTATACACAAACACACACACACACACACACGTTTATATATGCATGAATGTATGTGTATTTATATATGTGTGTGTATGTGTGTGTGTGTATAATGTAACGAAATGAGCAAGCATTTGATCTGTGCTATGTCAACATAATCTAATAAACAGTTGTGGATCTGCATTCAATTAGTCTATGAACACCTACTGCAATGGCAAAACTTTCGTAAGGGATAAAAAGTATCAACTGTGTTCATCGCAATTTTTCCTATACAAAATCACTTCTTACACACACCTACACATATATTGTATACTATACAGATTTTTTGGCATAGCTCTGTTTCCTTCAAGGAATATATAAATGTATCACTTTGAAGTATCTTGAAATGTGCTAAGAATGTCTTCTAAGAAATTTGTATTTTCGCTTTTGGAGAGAAAATATCAAATAATTAAGATATGTTTTCACAGGGTTTGATTAACCCCTTCAGTCAAGTGTGAATGCAATACTGGAGAACAACAGTGTAGCCATCCGTTACTCTTGGATGGGTAAGACCAGGTAAAATGTTTCAAACTTCAGTTTGATGATTTAGGTACCTATACAGTCTCGAGCACACATAAGCAACGTCTTCGCCATCTCAATATCTTTGTGCCAATATAACATATAGGATATAACAGCTGCAAGGAGAGAGATATTATATTAGTATCCAGTTGATATTAAATGCAGCAGAACAGATTGGAACGGCGTGAAAAATGAAGTGCTACGCTCAAGAGATACAGCGTACCGATCTGTCAGGAATTGAACCCACCTCCTTATTATCATGAGCTAAACATTCAAACCACTAAAATACATCTCTAATATGTTTCAGTGTTTATTATTTTTAGCATAACTCTTGTTTTTTAGTTAGTATTAGCTATCACGCCAAAGGCAGACTTGGAACATCGCCTTCATATAATGGCATAGATCTGTATCGTAATAAACATCTGTATTTGTTGATACATATATTAATTCGATGCGCTGTATCAGTCATGTTGAATTAGCAATTAATATTGCCACCATATTATGCATGCTTTATTGCATATTACATATATATTATTCAAGTGTTGTGAACACAACTGCGCTGTATCATAATTAACTAATAAGGAAAGAAATGTTTTCTAGATAAATGATATTTATTGCCTTTTGTTTGCCTTATCGTGAGACCAAAGACTCGGTGTTTAGGTTAACTGTTATAATATGCTTGACAACAATGATTGTCGATTCCGCTACACTCTCTCATTAAATTATCGTTAGATCACAGAATAGTGAAAGCGTGTGGCCTAGTGGTAAGGGCGTTACACTCACGATCGACAAATTGTGGTTTCGATTCTCGAACGAGGCGGTGCGCTGTGTTTTTGAGCAAAATATGGCATTTCGCATTGTTCCAGTCCATCCATAAACTGGAAATGAGGGACCCTGCGACGGGCTAGCATCTCGTTCAGTGGGAATGTTGTGATCTCGGGAATTTATACACCAGGGAAGCTGGGTAACCAGCCCTACGAATCCTGGGACTCCAGGCACTAAAGCCCAGGGGTTTACAACAACTAATATGATAGTATGATAGACAGTGAGGCCTATAAGATTGTGCTTATATCTGAAGATGTCATTACAGATGCGATGTGTTGACCGTATTAACGAGCAGGATAAGTGTTGGAAATTACTATTTCACAATAAGTCATTCAGAACCAGAAATAACTTATTAGTGAGGAAAAAGAGTCAAAAGTTTCGATAACATAATAAACAACACTATCAATTTAGAAGCTGTGAATTCCAATTCATTTTTAAAACACCTCTAATGCTTCTCAGCTCATAGGTGTTTTTAGACAATAAATTTTACATGAATTCTTTGATAGAGTTTTGTTTAATATGACCTCCTTTTGACTGGAGGCCTTTAGGGAATTCCATTGTGTTCAATTATTTTTGATGCAGTCTCAATGTAAGAAAGATATTTACCTTTAACTTTCACTAGTCTTAGAAACTATGTAAATTTTCATGGTTACTGACCTTCATTTTCTTACTTTTCGTTAAGACCTCTACAATTCAAATGCTTTCAGAACTGTATATTTATTAGTTAGTAAGTTATCAGTAAAGTTAAGAGTAACTTCATTCAACAGTTATATTAATAGGTATGCTAAACCCTGAAGAAATTTCCTAGACGATATTTCAGATCAGTACACATTTTTATCTATCTCACGAATCAATCTTAAGTCTAAGTAATTATTTACTTTTGATCATAATTCTTTAAGTATAGACAGGTTGCTAGCATTCATTATTCTGAGGTGTTTCATTTAGAGATATATAATACTCTATAGTTGACCATACTAAAGTCTTGTAGCATTATCAAACCATATTACTTAGTTTCTGTTAAGAATAAACACCTTACAATAGTTATACCAATGTAGTGTTTATCTAGGTTTATATTATAGTCCATTCTTGTGTGGCTTTGAAGACTGTGAAACTATGAAAAACCAGATTGAACGAGTTGACAGTAATTTTCAGGAAAATTTGATAAGCGGCGTTTCATTTATTGCAAAGTAAGTTCAAAGGAGGAAATTACTGCTAGAAGTAAAAATAATCTAGATAGAAGTCACTGATAGTTGGCAGTTCCGTCAGATGATTTCTGGTTATGGAACTATATGTCTTTTTATATATTCACCAACGAGAATATCCACCTACTCTGAAGGTTACATAAATCACAGATATCTAGTAATCGATATCGGAACATATTATTTTATGCACGGAGAGATCGTTATTGTCATTATCATCGTTTTAGAGTGATTATCCTCAATGGCTTTCATAGAGGCTAACCTTTACTGTGTATTTCACTTGAAGACCTCATCAATTTCGGAAGGGAACTTGCCTTTTAAATTAACCAATTTACTTTATTGACATTCACTATGAGAGTATTATAAAAACGCTGCACACTGTTATCATTTATCTCACTACTGTAGTTCCGTCAAAGTTTCATTGTAGATTTCTGCTAATTCACCGATTACATTCACTGAATATAAATCATGTTTACGGCAATACTTTACTTGCTAAATCTAACGGAAATAAACATATGTACTGTTTCGATAACAGTATGATTTCTTTGTACATTTACATTTTTCATTCCAATACCTCTTCTATTAAATGTATGGCTATCTCTTTGCTCATCTCTTCCACAAAGTAGTTATCAATCGATGAAATACTACCAGGCATATATAAAGCTAATTACTTGTGTGCTGGTTTATAAGTTTATGGAGGAATATGACTCTGTAAAAATTGATTATTTTACTTATATCTATAATACAATTTCTTTCTTTCTATCTAAAAGTATAGATTTTTCTAACTTCAGCGGAAACAGAAGTACACCGTCCACTTTTGTAGCTGCAGCGGAAACAGAATTAAAACAACCAATGTTCAACAATGACTGGCGAATCTTCCAGCTTGTTCTACAACTATAATCTTGTTACACGTATACTGAAATCGCGCTCTATATTTTACAAGACAGCTGGTTGTAGACTACTTCGCTTATGAAACGTTAAGTTATAGATGAGACGTTTGACTGACCACAGATACAAATCGAACTCAAAACTTTTGTTTCTAACATTAAAACTGGCTTCTTTACATTCTAACTGTGTTTATTTGTGAAGTAAACAGTTTTGAATGAAAGGAGACAGTTTATAGAAAAAGAAAAAACAAAAGAGTTTGAAATAGACCGGAGGACAAAGAGGAAATAACGAAAGAATAACAAATAACGATTTCAAACGTCGATACAAGCCCGGCAATTTTAGAGGGAGCAGGTTAGTTGATTACATCTACCTCTGTATTTAGCTGAAACATTTCTTTATTAACCCCAAAAAGGATGAAAAGCACAATTGAGCACGGTAAGATTTGAAATCAAGACGTAAAGAACTGGAACGAATGCTGCTAAGCGATTTCTTCGGCACCTTATGTCAAAGATATATCAAAGAATTATTTCTACTACAGTAACAAGGCATGAGCTTTTACGGAGTAGAGGAGGTTAATCAAGTACATCGACCCCAGCATACAGATTCTTTTTATTTCACCATCCTAAGTTGAACATATATATAGCAATGTCATATCTCTACTAAATCGTGTCAAAAGACTTTGGTCAGCCCCTGGCTATAGGAGAATACACTTGCCTAAGATGCTACGC
>NC_042997.1:121519499-121521999 GCF_006345805.1 Octopus sinensis | reverse complement strand
CAAATATTAATTTCCCGTAAATTACATTTGAACATACATTCTGAAAAAATTGTTGCCTGTATCATTGCGAGTAAATCACTTTTTGCTAAATATATATTAGATTTCTAATGTTTCATTAGCATTAATAAATAATAAATCTGACTGATTTTGCAATTTATTTAATAAATTGATATTAATATATCATTAATATATCTTTAGTACAATTATTTATACAGATGATAATATCTCAGATAAGGACTAGTTGGTATATGGAATAAATTATTTAAATGAATGGATATTTTTGGCTATAAATATGTAATATAATTTATTAGGTTTATATGTATATATATATATATATATATATATATATATCCTAAATATATTAAATTCAAATTACGATGAACATAAACAAACAAGCGAAGTTTGCTTTTGAAGCGTTGAGATGTCTTAGAAAGTTAAAGAAGTGATTTTAAATTCTCAAACGCAGAATAATGCTAATAATATAGCCTGAACAGGATAAGCGGTCCCGTATATATATCTATATATATATAGGTAAACAGTAAAATTAAATACAGACATGGACAAGAACATGAAACACCACAGAGACGAACACAAGAACCACAGGACGGGACTTCGAAGCCCTCAGTCATCAGTCAAGAACCAGATCATCTTAGCAATTTCGGCTGATTAATCTTGAGATTGCTCCGATATGGCCAGCCCGCCAAGGGAAATCTAAGCCAAGCGCATTAGATCCCCTGGAAGAAAGCTTCGAATGTATACAACGAAAGGACGGAAAACGATCGAAGTACACAAACAAAAATACAGAATACGTGGACAACAACAATAGATACAAAAACTTAAACAATAACGGTAAAAATAAAAATAAACACAAAACAAAACCAGGACGTAGACATATATATATATATATATTGCAATTTATTTATTCAGTTGAAATTAATATATCATTAACATATATTTAGTACTAATATTTATGCAGAGGATATAACCCAGATAAAGCAGAATCATTATTTAGAATTAATTATTTTTAATTATATAATTAATGGATAAACATATCTAATATAATTTATTACGTTTTATATTTATAAATTAAGAGGTGCGATATGATAGCTTATTTTAACTATTTTGAATACATTTTAACTATTTTGATTATATTCTATTTCTTATTCACTCTAATTTTTCCAATGTACGGTGATATGTGTGAGCGAGAAAAAATATGTATTCATAGATTTATATATATGTATATATATATATGTATCTGCTTATGCATGTATATGTATGTATATATCCATGTATGTATGTGCGCGCATGTATGTATCTGTGTGTGTACATATATATATATATATGTATACATATAAATTTTTGCTGAACTTATATATATATATATATATAAATAATATATAAATATATGTATATATACATACATATATGTATATACCTACATCTATATGTATATATACATGCATATATGGGTACAGGACATCAAAAAACGTTGAACACAATGAGAAACGAAAGCATAAAAACAAAAAACATGGAAACGAACTTCTTTTCAAACAACGAAAAAACAGAGTACGAGACATACAACACAAGGAATATTCCTCTTCTTCAGTTGTCCCTGTTTCGTCTACTCCGCGTCCGAAGGTAAGGACAGTTCGGCAAAATACAGAAAGAATAAGTATAAGGCTTCAAATAAAGTACTGAGGTTGAGGGATAGATTTGACGCCTCCGAGCAGTGCTACTGTATGGCCGCCGTCCAATGACTGAAACAATAGAGAAGATAAATGTTATTCATATAAGGCGGTGCTACATCATGGCCGCAGTGAAATGACTGAAACAAATAAAAGAATAAAAGAATATGTGTGCACGCGCGTATACACACACATACACACATACACGCTGCACGCATCTCATCCACCTTCTCTCACACTCTCTTTTCTCTCTCGCTTTTTCTTCTCCTTTCTCTTTCTCTCTCTTTAGCTCACAAGCCATGAGCTGCTAAAAAAACTTTACAACAATATTTTGCAACAATCTAGTATGATTCCATTCTTGGCTAGTTAATGGTGTTACTTCCCTACTTTCAAACAATGAAGAAACAAATGAACCAAAAAATTATAGACCCATAACCTGCTTAACAACAATATATAAAATACTATAATCTGTCTTGACTGAATAGGCCTATAGTTGTTTTAATAAAATGTGGCATATTCCATAATGAACAAAAAGGATGTAAACGTGGGTGTTATGGTGGTAAAGATCAGCTACTCATCAATAAGATAATCTTTGAAGATTGTCACAAATGACACATAAACTTGATAGCCTGGATAGACTATAAAAAAGCTTTTGACAGTCTACCACGTAGATGGATTAAGAAATGTCTGGAAATGTTTAAAATAGCACCTACTCTGCGAAATTTCTTGTCTGTAAGTATGAGATCATGGACAACCACATTGACTTTGAACTGTGATAATGGATCTCTCAACGCTGGAGATGTGAGAATTTCATG
>NC_042997.1:121509499-121514499 GCF_006345805.1 Octopus sinensis | reverse complement strand
TCCTGAGCGCTATACTAATACATCTGTTTGTTTGTACTCCACCTGCCTTCATGTTTTATTTATTTTCGTAAACTTCCCGTTATATATATATATATGTATGTATGTATTCTTTTATTTGTTTCCGTCATTTGACTGTGGCGATGCTGGAGCACCGCCTCTAGTCGAGCAAATCGAACGCAGGACTTATTCTTTGTAAGCCTAGTAGTTATTCTATCGTTTTATTTTGCCGAACGGCTATGTTACGGCGGCGTAAACACACCAGCATCGGTTGTCAAACGATGTCGGGGAGACAAGCGTAGACACACAAACACATATACACACATACACACACATATCTATATATATATATACATATATACAACGGACTTCTTTCTGTTTCTGTCAACCAAATCAACTCACAAGGCTCTGGTCGGCCCGAGGCTATAGTGGAAGACACTTGCCCATGGTGCAACGCACTGGGACTGGACCCGGAACCATGTGGTTCGTAAGCAAGCTACTAACAATACACCCAGTCATACGCCATTATATATATATATATATATATATATGTATGTATGTGTGTGTGTGTTTGTGTGTATACATATATATAATATATATTATATATATGTATATATATACATATAATATACGTATATATATATATACATAATATATTAGATGTATGTACATATAGCTCATAATATAATATGTATGTCATATATATATATATATATATATATATATATATATATATATAAACATATATATAAACATATATGTATATATGTGTGTCTTTGTGTGTATAAATATGTATGTATACACACGCATACACACGCGTATTCAGCTTGTTGCACTTGTTTGATATGGAAAAAGCACTCATTTCTTATAATATCAATTATGTTCCCATTCATACACCACTCTAGTTAGTGCTATTTATTATACAGTAACTTAATAGTGATATGTAATATAAAGATACAGCATACATACACTCACATACATACATACATACATACATACATGCATATACACACGTACACGCATACATGCCCACATACACACACATACATACACGCATAATGTATACATGCATACACGCATAATGCATATATACATATACACATGCACATATACACACAAACACATACACACATACATACATACATTCACACACATACATGCATACATACATACATACATACATACATACATACATACATACATACACACCTACACACATACACACACGCACACATATACTCATAAACACATACACACATACATACACCCACTCACACATACACACATACATACACCCACTTACACATTCACACAAACAAATATACACACCTATACACATACACACATATACACACAAACACAAACACACATACACACATACACACATACATACACACCCACACACACATGCACGCATACATACACACATACATTCACATATACATACACGCATACATACACACATACACACATAAACACATACATACATACATACATACATACATACATACATACACATATTCATACACACATACATACATACATTTTACTATATTATATTTCATTTATTTTTCGTTTTGACATAACGTTATTAACTTCAGGAGGACATTATACGTTATTTTTATTATTCTTTTTGTGTCCTGGTTACTTTTTTTTTTTTTATTTCTAACTCTGACTTAAATGGAAGCTAAAGTGAAGTAGCATGCTGTGAACTGTATATAACGAGTCTCATTGTTCTCAAACACTCAATTCCTCGCTATTATTTCTGACCGCACTGAAGAAATGATTAACTCGTCTTAAGTAGCACATCATATCTCTTCAAAGATTATACAGAGATGACACACAGAAGAAAATGTAGAACGTTCAACTCAAAAGTCGGTGTTCTAACATGGCCGTAGCTGCGACGGCTAAAACAAAACTGAAAATACATAAGAACCAAATAACGTAAATACACACGTGTGTGTATGTGTGTGTGAGTTGGTAGTAGCACTTATGAAACGAATCGATCGTGCTGTTTGTCTTTGATTTGTTATATTGATAGAATCATAGGCAAATATATACACTTGGTGATTGTTAAAGGAAGTAAGCTTTGCTGCTGACAAAATTACTAATGTGTCGGACTTGTAACTAAAAGAACGAATCGCTCGACGATTACGTTCATGTTTTATTTATTCATTTATTGATATATTTATTTATTTACTTGTTTTTGTTTTTCATGAAGGACTGGCACTTTATACATTTCCTCTCCATTTATTTGGTTCTGCTACCTTTATTCACTCCGAACCCCTGTTGTCTGACCTACTCATACAATCTCTCTTTATTTCTGACTTTGTCTATCTGTCTGTCGGTCTATTTGTCTGTATCTCTCTCTCTCTAACTATCTATCTACCTGTCTGTCTGCCTCCCTTATGTATCTCTGTCTGTCAGTCTCTTGTTAGGTGTGTGAACGTGCGTCTGTTTGTACGCGTAATTTTAAAGTTAACTGTTACAAATTTGATCCAAGGCATTCCAAGAAAATATATAGTGAAATAACTGCGGGATATTAGAATTATAGACAGTCTACTGGTCGTTATAAAACTGAATGTCTTGCGGTAAAACTGTCTACAACACAAGACCACTGAGTAAAATCAACACAGAATGAAGATTAAAACCAGCTGGCCACATACACCGATGAATCCATTAAAAAAAGTCACAGGGGTTTTAACTGTGGGGAGGGGGTCCGAGGGGGATTTGTGACTTTTTTCCTAGCCAAAATTGTGACTTTATTACTGTGACTTTTTTTCCTGCGACTTTATTACTGGTCACCACACCGACTACTATACTGGTTTTCTATCGAGATCCCCATGGCCTTTGGGATCCATATGGCCCTTGAAGATTTTGTTGTTAAAAATTATAAGCAATAATTTGGTTATACTTCTACAATAAACAAAATATTTTAGTAATTTTTTAAAATGCAATTCCTAATAATATATGCATATAAACATATAATAGAAAATGTTGAACACTGAACAGCTATGAAAGTCCATTCACGAATATAGCAATTTAAGGGATCCACAGGTAAAAAGTGGTTGAGAACTACTTGGTTACCGGAACAATGCCGTTCTGTCAGGTCATCCCATAATTTCTGTCCGATTTTACCTTTTTAAAAATTGAATGAAATTTAATAGTATTTTAGAATGTCTAATGGAATTAAGTTATTTTTATGCATTTGTGTACTAATTGAATATTGTTTTACCGAATAGTAGAATTAAAATTTCTTTGATTAAAACTCTTTCTAACATGGAAGTATCCAAAGAGCATTTGGGATACATACTGCTTTATGAGTACAAAAAAGGAAACTCTGCAGCCGAAGCGACTCCAAACATACACTCGGTTTATGGGAAAGAATGCTTGAATGAAAGAACTTGCAGAAGATGGTTTGCAAAATTCAGAAGTGGAGATTTCAACATTGAAGATGAAGATCGAACAGGACGTCCAGTTGAGTTTGATGGTAAGCTCCTTGAGGCATTACTTGAAGAAAATCCTGCATTATCAGTTGAAGAATTGGCAATAAAGTTTAGTTCAAACCATACAACTGTTCATCATCATCTTCAACAACTTCGAAAGGTTCTTAAACTTGGAAAATGAGCGCCTTGTGAATTGTCCGAAAGCAAGCGTAAATCCCGCGTTGACATCTACTCTTCTCTCCATTTTCACGAATACATTTCACCCTTTTTGGAGGGACTTATGACAGGTGACGAAAGATGGATCTTCTATTGAAATGTTAAACCCCGTAAACAGTGGCTTGGTAAAAGGGAAAAAGCTCAACCACATCCGAGAAGGGAACTTCATGGGAAAAGGATTCTTCTCTCTATCTGGTGGGATTGCAAAGGAGTAATTCACTTTGAATTGTTACCACCTAATGCAACAATCGATGCCCAAGTCTGCTGTCAGCAATTAGATAATTTGAACCAAGCTTTGAAGAAAAAAGAACCGCTTCAGTGAATCGAAATGGAGTGGTGTTTCATCAGGGCAATGCGTGACACCACACTGCAAAGATCACATCACAGAAGATCGAAGAGATTGATTGGGAAAAAATACCTCATCCACCTTATTCTCCCGACCTTGCTCCTTCAGACTACCATTTGTTTAGTAGTTTGCAGAATCATTTGGGGGGCATAACTTTCGCAAACTAGGAGGAGGTCAAAACTGACATTTCAGAGTTCTTTGCTTTGAAACCGAAAGAGCTTTACATTGATGGGATTAAAAAGCTTGTAAACAGATGGAAGGAAGTCATAGATAATCAGGAAAAATACATTGATGATTAAATTTCAATTAAATATAACATTTGATCACTTGTTTTCTTTATTCAAAATTCGGACAGAACTTATGGGATGACTGAATAAAACAGTTTACAATGGACACTACTAGAAGGAGAAAATCGGAAACTAGACGGGGAAAAACATTCGTAACTGACATGAAAGAAGCCACTATCATATGGCCGGATATAGAGAAAACCGCAACCATTAGAAACCAGTGGTGATAATTTGTGGCCCAATGAGCTCAAGAACTCAAGCGGAACTGATTTTGATTATGTTTTTATTTTTTATCCTTTGCTTGTTTCAGCCAGTAGACTGCGGCCATGTTGGGGGCATCGCCTGGAAGAATGCTTAGTCGGACGAATCTACCCCCAGTACTATTTTTAAAGTCTGGTGCTTATTCCACTGGGTCTCTTTTGCCGAACCACTAATTTACGGGTACGTAAGCAAACACCGGTTGTCAAGAGGTCGTAGGCAACACACACAAACACACACACACACACACACACACACACACATACACACACACACACACACACAGAGGACGGGCTTCTTTCAGTTACCGTCCACCGAAACTACTCACAAGTCTTTGGTCAGCTCCAGGCTATATTAGAAGACACTTGCTCAAGGTGTCATGCAAGGGATTGAACTAGGTATCATGTGGCTGGAAACAAACTTCTAACCACACAGCCACGCCTGTCTGCA
>NC_042997.1:121496999-121504499 GCF_006345805.1 Octopus sinensis | reverse complement strand
AAGGCGTGCGTCTCACAACTTCTGAATTTAACAATTCCTACTTAGATTAACGTAAGTTTTAGACACTGGCGATTCGGAACCATTAGCTTATGTTATAACAATCTAGTTATGACCATCCCAGTGGTGTTTTTCGTTCGTTAACAATTTAACAATTAAACAGGCTTTACCTGGCCCAAATCTTCTACCTAGTTTTTGTTCAAACCAGCAAGATCCTGCCTCTCACACCTACCCCACAATGTAATTCTAAATGATAAACAATCATAGCGTTGAAATTACAAAGCTATCAGATAATGCTTAAGAGAACTGAAAACAAGGTGAACAATTAAGCTGAATGGTAAGCGGTTATACATATATATATACACACACACACACACACACACACACACACCACACACATATATATATATATATATATATATATATATATATATATATATATATATATACATATATTATATTATATTCTCTCTTTCTCTCCTTGGGTTTTTCTGTGGAAAAGCGTAGGCTCGAAACGTTAAAGACTTATTCACTTCCCGAGCGTTAAACTAATACATCTGTTTGTTGTCTACACCAACTGTCTTTGTCTTTTTTTTGGGGGGGATGAAGAATTCTGCTTATATATATATATATATATATATAGTTGAAATTTACAGAAAAACAAAAGACGAAGACAGGTGTATAAACAACAAGCAGGTGTACTAGCTCGGGAAGGTGAGAAAGTCTTTTACGTTTCGAGCCTACGCACTTCAACATAAAGGAAGACGAGGAAATAAACAGAGTGAGAATGAAAGAAATTTTGGAGTTAGCGGTCAATCATGTACGGGCTTCTTTCAGTTTCCATCTGCAAAATCTACTCACATGGTTTTAGTCGGCCGGAGGTTATATTAGAAGACTTGCTCAAGTGGTACTGAACCCGGAACCATGTGATTGGGAAGCAAGCTTCTTACCACACTGCCACATATAAAACAGGAAAAATAGCGATGATATTTTAAACAATTAGGTTGTTATTTTTAGCACAATGCGCAACCACGTGGGTATAGACAACCTTTTATGAGAAGCGAGCCGCATGAGACATGACACTTCATTAGGCGGTAATTTATCGTACTCCGTGCCATTGAGACAGTCTCGCGGGCCGCAGCTGGCCTATGAGTGACGTAAAGTCTTCTTCTCTACATAAGTGAGAAACGAAAGGAATTAAATATAATATAGGTGATATGAGATAGATAAGAGGATCGCAACTGTCTTCCCTGAAAGCATGTATACGTTTGAGAAACAATTTCAATTGAGATAGTGGACTTAACAGGACATTGGCAGATCACCGTAAGGTTAAATGAACAGCTTCTGCCTCTGCCTCCTTCAACACTATTGAATGAAACAGGATTTCATTCAGTCACAATGTTGATTACCGTAGTTCTTCCGGGCTTGCAACATATAATAATAAAAATACGATTCTCTATAATTTATATTGTAGTAATTACAGAAAGCCCTCGAATGAGAATAGCAAGTCAAAAGAATAATCGTTAATAGATTCTGTCATTCTGATTATCTATTATCAAAGAGGAAACTATCGTCATTTCATATCATTTGATGTCTCACACCTGCGTGTCGTATGAATAAATATTTAAATAATTTATTAAGTTATCTGGGATGCAGAGACAATTTATCTGTAAGAAAGATAATTTTGTTGATTGAATTCTCTCTGTCGTCTACATTATATGAGATCGTCGACTACATACGCTAACTTAAAAGGAAAAATTATAGATTTGATGCTATCATGAGTTATCTCCCATGCATCTAAACATTTTTTTTCTGAAAGGCAGAAAGCGTATGAATACATGAACCGTATTTGATAGATTATGACACATACCTTCAAAAAGAGGAAAAAATGCAATATGACTAAAAAAATGAAAAAAATAAAAAATAAAAAATTCAATCGATTCCTTCATATAAAGTTGAAGTTCACTTGAGCTAATTTTATTTTTGACGCTCACTGAATATGCAGTGCTGAAATTAAGATGCGTCAAACGAGCCCAATCGTTTTCTATGCTATCAAATAAAGTGGGGTTCATACTTTTCTACTCTAGGCACAAGGACCGAAATTTTGGAGAAGGGGGCCAGTCGATTAGATCGACCCCAGTACGTAACTGGTACTTCTTTAATCGACCCCGAAAGGATGAAAGGCAAAGTCGACCTCGGCGGGATTTGAATTCAGAACGCAGCTGAACTTTCATTTTTACGAAAGGGGTAGGATGTCGGGTACCTACCATTGCATCTTCACGATTGGCGCGAAACAGATCTTAAATTTTGCTAAAATAATACCCTATTATCTTCGAAATTCACTTACAGTAATCCCTCAACATATCACAGTTCACTTATCTCAGTTTATTATTCAAACTTGCGTCGATTCCTCTGTGATGCTGTTTTGCATTTATAATAAAATAAATATATACAAATTATAAAAATATTGAAAAACGAAATACAGTACTAAATTATGTACATTATTTACCTTTGACGGATATCTGTCCTCATCTTGTTTGTTAATACAACATTTCGGCTCATATACCCTCCAGCCTCCATCAAATTTCGAACCTTGGTTCTCATTCCTAAGGTATTTTTCGAAAAATACCTTAGGAATGAGAATCCAGGTTCGAAATTTCCCCAAGCCACCTGATGAAGGCTGGAGGGTATATCAGCCGAAATGTTGTGTTAACAACAATCAAGATGAGGACAAATATTCGTCAAATGTAAATAATGTAAAAAATGTACGAAAATCCACATCTCTGAAATATAGAACAGCACAGTACTGTTTCTACTTCGCGATTTTTAACCTATCGCGGGGGCGGTTTGGAACGTAACACCCGTGATAATCAAGGGATTACTGTAGTGGTAAAGGAGATATAGTCATATTCTTTTAGTATTACGTGTTGTGCCCTTGAGAAAGACACTTTATTCCACGTTGCTTTAATCCACTCAGTTGGCAAAAATGAAGTGTACCTGTCATTCAAAGGGCCAGCCTTGTCACATTCTGTGTCGCGGTGAATCTCCTTGATAACTACGTTGAGAGTACGCATGCTCGTGTAGCGCTCAGTCAATTGCACGTTAATTTCACGATTAGGCTGTTCCATAGATCGGATCAGCTGGAACCAATGTCACTTTAACTGACAAAGTGCATGCGGAAGATATTTGGTATTAAAATGCTGAAGTAATTTTTTTAAAAATCACTTTATAAATCTCTGACTGAGATAAAAAAAAAAAAAAAAATTAATAGATGATCCCTATTACAATGGTTGTCATCAGCGAGTCGGTCGATCGGGGTTGACCTGCGGTTAAACGATGACAATGACAACGAATAAAACAGCAGCAGCACCCAATGGTTAGGGCGGCGGACTCGCGGTCGGAGGATCGCGGTTTCGATTCGCAGACCGGGCGTTGTGTGTGTTTATTGAGCGAAAACACCTAAAAAGCTCCACGAGGCTCCGGCAGTGGGTGGTGGCGACCCCTGTTGTACTCTTTCGCTCCAACTTTCTCTCACTCTTTCTTCCTGTTTCTTGTCACCGACTTCCTACGCAACCGCTGAGCCTGGATGCACAGTCATCCATCCGTCGATGCTCTCGGTGTCGGGAGTTGACCTGCTTTCTCTTCTGCGGGTCTTACGAATAGCAAAAGACCACGTTTAGGACTTCTACCACTACAGCGGCCTTGTTTTTTCTATATTAAAAAATAAAGAAAACTGGAGTGATGAAAGTTAACCCTCGGTCACGTAACGACGAGCGTCGAAACCAGTATATTCAGCCTAAAAAGAGTTTTCGCGAAAGTGCCGGCAGTTTTTGACTTTATCTTGTGTGTGTGTGTGTGTGTGCGCGCGCGCGCGTAAAATACAATATATTCAGTGGCATAGCTAAGGTAAACCGCGCCTGGGGCAAGCCGCAAAAACGCCCCCCCCCCCCCCTTACAAAATCCACGATATTATATAGTACTTATTTGTTACAAGTAAGTCATGTTTTAAAGCAATATCTTAGGAATAAATACTTTACCAGGATTCATTCATCTGCCGGTTCGGTACAGCTTATAATTAAAAAAAAATATGTTTTGAATTTTTTTCTTTTACGAAGACTCCTTATTTCAACTGTTTAATGCACCAGCGTACCCGACCGAAATATTAAAAAGCCTAAAGTGTGAAATGAGATGTAATAAAAAAAAAATTTAAAAAACAAATGTTTAAAGTCCCTTCTTTCTTGCTTTTCATGAGGCACTCCCATTCAATCTGCGCCCGGGCACGTGCCCCACTTGCCCTCCCCTCCCCCGGTTACGCTACTGAATGTAATATAACTAAATAAATGTTCCATCTCGAGCCATGCCAGGCCCATAAGGGTCGGTTTCCCGCATTCAGTTGCGTAGAAATTCCCCACCTGGACAGGACGCCGGTTCGTCGCAGGATTACTCATTTTTTGCCAGCTCAGTGGACTGGAGGAACGTGAACTGCAGGAATGTACTATACGTCGGCTAAATCTCTTCGGCTGAAAGCAGCTCGAGTTTCATTATTAAAAATGAACATTAATGCTGGATGCCAATGAAGTCTTTATATCGTCAGAGAAAATAATATGACGTACATATTTATGACCCTTGAAGTTTCTGATTTCGAATTCAACCGATGTCCACTTTGTTATTCATCTTTTGAGCTGCTATGAATATCTTATAAATTAATTTCTATATTGTGTAGAGAATACAGTCCATATTGTTATATTTAAAATAATTAATGACATTATGTTTCGAATTTAGCTATGTGTAATATTTAGATTTCAGAATAAAATATCAAAATTTTACATTAATTTTTGTATTTTAATAAAACATATATGAACATCTATCTACAGTTCGTCTCAGTAAACTAAAGTGTACACAGAAATCAAGGTTAAACAAATTTAATCATGAAACTAATACAAGAGTCTTCTTTACTCTAGGCACAATGCCCGATTTTTTTTTTTTTTTTTTTTGAGGCGGGTGGCAGTCGATTTGATCGGTCCAAGTACGTAATGGTACTTAATTTATCGACCTCGAAAGGATAAAAGGTAATGTCGACCTCGGCAGAATTTGAACTCAGAAGATACCACAGCATTTCGCCCGGCGTGCTAACGTTTCTTATTTATTTATTGCCCACAAACAAGAACAGACAAAGGGATTAAGTCGATTACATCGACCCCAGTGCTTAACTGATGCTTATTTAATCGACCCCAAAAGGATGAAAGGCAAAGTCGACCCCGGCGGAGTTTGAAGTCACAACGCAGCGGCGAACGAAATACCCCAAAGCAGTTCGCCGGGTGTGCTAACGCTTCTTGTTTCTTTATTACCCACAAGAGGCTAAGCATGGAGGGCACAAACAAGGACAAAGGGATTAATTCGATTAGACCCCAGTGCGTAACTGATACTTAATTTATCGACCCCGAAAGGATGAAAGGCAAAGTCGACCTCGGCGATACTTGAACTCAGAACGTAGCAGCTGACAAAATACGGCTACGCATTTAGCCCGGCGTGCTAACTTTTCTGCCAGCTCGCCGTCTGGAAACTAATCCAAGAGTGTAAATTTAATGGAAGCAGGGGAGATAAGTCCGTATAAACTTGTCTCCCTTGGATAGTAAATTATCGTTACTGTTCACTCGTGTTGTAGCGATGAACGTTATTGATTAAGTAAGAGAATACATTCTTTGAAAGATAATGTATGTATGAGTCTATGTACGTGCATCTTTGTGTATACGTGTAGATGTAAATATGCGTGCGTGTCTGTGTGTGTGCCAGTGTATGTAAACTGCACGTATGTGCATGTGTATGCGCGTATGTGCGTGTGTGAGTCAGTGTGTATTGTTTTGTAAAAATTACTTTTAAAGTTGTGTATGCTTTAGCGCCACAGCTCAACCCTTATCAGACTAATGCATTTTCCTATGGTTGTATGAAGACAGATGACAAATTCTATTGTCTATTCTAGAGCGCCATCGTTAATATCTATCTACCTACCTTCCTACCTACCTACGTACCTACCTACCTACCTACCTACATGAAGGCAGGTATACAGGCATACATATATATATATATATATATATATATATACGGACATGCATGAATGCAAGCATACATACATATAAGTACGAAAGCATAAATGCATGCATTGCATACATATATACATATATTTGTGTGTGTTTGTATGTGTGTGTGTGTGTGTGTGTGTGTGGTGTGTGTGTGTGTGTGTGTGTACGTGGCTGCGTGGTAAGTAACTTGCTTACCAACCACATGGTTCTGGATTCAGTCCCACTGCGTGGTACCTTGGGCAAGTGTCTTCTACTATAGCCTCGGGCCGACCAAAGCTTTGTGTGTGGATTTGGTAGACGGAAACTAAAAGAAGCCCGTCGTATATATATATATATATATATTATATATATATATATTATATATATATATATATATATATATATATATATATATATATATATAATATATATATATATATGTGTGTGTGTGTGTTGTGTGTGTGTGTGTGTGTGTGTGTGTATGTATGCATATGTATGTATGTATGTATGTATGTGTGTATGTATGCATATGTTTGTTTGTCTGTGTTTGCTCCCCCCCATAACATCGGTTGACAACGGATGCTGGTGTATTTACGTCCCCGTCAATTAGCGGTTCGGCAAGAGAGACCAATAGAATAAGTACTAGGTTTTAAAAAGTGCTGGGGTCGATTTGCTCGACACTAAAGGCGGTGCTCTAGCATGGCCGCAGTGAAATGACTAAGACAAATGAAAAATATATATATATTTATCTACATACCTAATTACACACACATACATACGTACCCATCCATCTACCTACCTATCTATTCACCTACCTTCATGCATCTATTTATATATAACCACTTACATACATGCGTACACACACATATACATGTATACATACATTTTTATACATGCAAATATGCATTGAAATTCATACATTCATACGTACATTTATAAATACGTATACGCATATACATGCATTCTTACACGTATAAAATCATATACACATGCATACATAAATACATACATACATCCGTACATACATACATACACACACACATGCATACATACATACGTACATACATACATACATACATACATACATACATACATACATACATACATACATACATACATACATACATACGTCGGAAGGATAATCTCGAGGACAAAGAAATGAGAATCCACAATATGGTAGAAGCTATAGCCACTTATAATAAAAAGGAATACTGGTGGAATGTCTCAGAGAAGACCGCAATAAAATGTAAGCACAACAGACCTGATATAATGATTTGGGATAGAGATGAGATGCTGTGCACAGTTGTGCCAATTAGCTGCCCAGCGGATGTTAACATAAAGCTGAAGATCAGTGAGAAAGAGAACACCTATGCTGAATTATTGAGAAATTTGCAGTCACTATATCCAGATTACATGTTTAGGTTTATACTTGTAATTATTGGGA
>NC_042997.1:121484499-121491999 GCF_006345805.1 Octopus sinensis | reverse complement strand
GAAACAGAAAGAAGTCCGTTGTATATATGTATAAATATATGTGTGTATATGTGTTTGTGTGTCTATGCTTGTCCCCACGACATCGTTTGACAACCGATGCTGGTGTGTTTACGCCGCCGTAACATAGCCGTTCGGCAAAAGAAAACGATAGAATAACCACTAGGCTTACAAAGAATAAGTCCTGGGGTCGAGTTGCTCGACTAAAGGCGGTGCTCCAGCATGGCTGCAGTCAAATGACTGAAACAATTAAAAGAGTAAAGAGTGAGTAAGAGTATAATTAAATGTAATATATGTCGTAAAGATTACAGAAAACAAGAAGAATGGCCCTTCATCATCAACAAGTAGGAGACTCAAGTACATGACAAACCCACTTTAGCGGAGATTTGGCAGCAAATATAATCCTGAAATTATATTTTTCCACTGTACTGATGCACCGACGATTCTTCCTGTCAAATGCCAATGAATAAAGAAAGAGTATTTATTAAGAATGGCAAAGCAGAATTGAATAGATTATGTCTCTTATTTAGACAAGACAGTGTAGAAGGATTAAAAGACTTTTAAGTACATTTCTGACTTCTTTTTGTATTTACTTATTTTTCATGTGGTTAAATGGAATGATTCACGACAATATATTCATTAGCAGCCGTGCGAATACCTTACCCCTGCCGTGCGTTTGAGCCTCGCCTTAACTCCAGAAATGCAATTAAAGAAGAGAAATTTTTTTTCTTGTAGGAATATTCAGAAGTTTTTACTGGCAGAAGAAATATTTTTGTTAAAATGGAATCGGAAAACGCAATATTTCATTCAGTTCAAGAAAGCCGAAAGCATCGTGTCTCAGTTGCACGTCAATTATTTACATTACATGCGTTTATTTGTGAGAATAGTAAAAAAAGAAAATGATTTATTGAAAATCAATTATGTGCACGCTTGTATAGCATATTGTTAACTAAATATTCATAGTTCAATACCTGTTTGGCAACAATAGGTACTCGTTTGTTAGCGTATTTCTTGTTTTATATTTTCTTACATTCATGCATAAGAATAATGTTGCATTCAGTAAAAAGGCTGCAGTGTTTATACTTGGGTATTTCTCATCTGAGTCTAAATATCCCCCAACAGAATCTTGGTGCCTTCTTTTTGAATCAATGAAATTTTGTAGCACTATTAATTGATATTCTATATCCGTTGAAATATAGTTGACACTACCTCTCCTTTTACAGCAGTTTATTCTGCATCAATATCGCTGAAGGGGCATGAATAAATGCCGTTTGTAGTTAACCAACATCTTGGAAATGGCAGCTAAATTCTTATTTTATAGTTTCTAAAATTCCTATATAAATGGCAAATTTTGATAACATCTAGTCAATTTTTGTTAACTTGGTAATTTCGATTGCAAGAGTGTTTGCTTAATTACTTGGCTAATCGCTTTCTTAAACTGGAAAATAATTATCATTATTTTGTTGTGAAAACGCTTACAAAATTTATCACCTCACTACTTATTTGCTTTCACTTTATATCTCAGAATAAAATCTCATTTGGCAGAATTGCTACGTGTTAAAAATCTTCACTCTAACAATCAATTTAATTTTACATAACAAAAAGAGAAAAAGTGAAAAAACCCTTTTGATTTCGGTCTTAGGATCTTCTACTTAACGGATTTTGGGATGCAGCTGCAAATTGACATGATTAGAATCGGTGTCTTCCATGGCACTGTTAAATAAACGTCGTGGAAAAAGCTTGGCCCTATTGAGGATTTCACAATTTGTAATAAAAATTAATGAGTTTTTTTTTAATCATTGTTGCTGTCTTCCAGTAATTTACCATTTACTCGTTTCGTATCACCGGACGGTGATCATACTTTGGCACCACCTTGAAGAGTTTAGTCGATCAAACTGATACTCATAATTAAATTTTTACATCTGGTTTTATTCTATTGGATTTTTGCCGAAACGCAAATTACCTGAGCATAAACAAACCAATACCGGTTGCCAAGTCGTAGGGAGACCAAAATCAAGCACAATGACTACACGCATAGATACGACGAGCTTCTGTACCTTTTCTGCTTTAAAAATTCTGTCATAACGTATCATTCGAACCGGGGCTATAGTATAAAACACTTGTCCACTGTGTCACGCAGTTCGAAGTGAAACCCAAAGCTACTTAGTTGCAAAGCGTGCTTCTTAACCACGTAGCCACACTGCGCCAATATTGTGAAATAAATTTAGGAAATTCGTGAACTTGTTTCAAAAGCAAAATAAATCATTCTTACAAGCTATAATCCTTGGTCCATCATCTGCAGTGATTGATACAAACTGCTGAAGTAGTCAATAGTGGCCATTTCTTTTTTTTAAATGGTTCTTAAATGTCCTTTTTTCCGAGTTTTACCTCGAGATAGCGAAATTTATAATAAATCACTTCTTAAAAATGCAGTTCTCAAATGCCATTTGAATACAAATGCATATTTGTGTGTGCAACATAGATAATATCTCTTGAATCACCCATTTGAAGTGAGAAATATTCGCACGCTGAAGTATCTTTATCGAATTCTTTGGTTAATACTTTCAATATTATCCCCAAATATTATTCCCGTTTTTCTACTTTCTGTATTCTTTGTAAGCAATTACTCATTTATTGCATCCATCACATCTACTATAATTTTAAAATTTACAAATTCTAAGTCAGCAGCTTCCAGAAAAATCTTTCTTTGTCAATTCCGGACCTTCGACACGAAATGATGCCATATTAACAAATCAAAGATTTTGAAAGTGATCGTTTGTTGTTCATACTTGAAATTAATTCTTTGCTTTTCTCATTTTCCGAAATTGCATGAAACTTTGATGTTTGTGTTTTATGAAAGCTATTAAAATATCTTCAAACATTGTCTCGCTTTGGAGCAGCGATATTTACGCGGTAAATAAAACACGGGTATTTCGCTTTAATCATTACGGCAAAATAATTGCTATTTCCGTTTATTATTGTAATGATATTTTTGCCTGTTTTTTTCTTTAATGTTACTGACATTCTATTATAAATGACATAAAGTCCGTGAGCTGGCAGAACCGTTATCATGCCGAGAAAAATGCTTATCCGCTTTTCGTTTGACTTTTTGAGTGCGAATTCCGCCGGGTCTGTTTAAACTTACATCCTTTCGGGGTCAATCAGATAGGTACCAGTTGAACACGTAAGCCGATGTAATCAACTTACCCTATCATCCTATATTTCAGGCCTTATAAATGACATATTCAGAAAGAAAAATCAACACAGAACAACAGGTAGTAGTATAGGCAAGTGTTTTTACTGCAGCCCGGATTCGACTAATGCCTTCTGAGGGAATTTGGGAGACGGAAGATATATATATATATATATATATATATATATATATATATATATATATATGTGTGTGTGTGTGTGTGTGTGTGTGTGTGTGTGTGTGTGTGTGGTGTGTGTGTGTGTGTATGTATATATATATATGCGTGTATATATATATATATATATATACTAAGCAATAAGGGTTTAGCAACGAGTTGCCTTACCACATACCGAATATATATATATATATATATATATATACGAGGTCTGATCAATAAGCATCTGGACTGTTCCCATAGTAACGAAGCAGGAGTCCGCAGAGTTAAACCACATGGCAAAGATTAACCTCGAACTCTGCTGTGCATGCACATTAAGTTTTAACGTCCTAGCTCACTTCCGCTGTATACAGCAGTGCTTGGAAGGAAGGTGTGTAGCGTGTGATCATCACTATGACCATGACACAGGAAATTGTCATGGCGATAATTGCTCAGAGGCCAACGAAAAGTTGAAGAAAATGTATGGTGAGGAGTGTATGAGCTACACACATGTGTACGAGTGGTTCAGACGTTTCTAAGATGGCCGAAAATGGTCGATATTTACGAATTTTCTAGGAGACTCGCAAGGAGCAGAACTGAGAAAACCATCGAAGATGTGCATGCAGCTGTGAGGGGAAATCGTCGAATCCTCATCCGTGAGTTATCAGAGGATGTACAGATTTATTACGGTTCAGTTCAGTTCATTATCACGGAAGATTTGTGTATGAGATACATGTTTGCCAAGTTTGTGCCAAAACTGCTTTCAGCTGACCAAAAAGACACTCGGATTTCAGTTGCATAAGGTCTTCTTGTTTGCATCATGAATGATAAAAACATTTTGAAAACTTTGCGTAGGTCTCTGAGCCAGTATTACTAAGCTTTTGGTACAATTTGATGCAGATTCTCTGCTCAGTTTTCTGTCATGTCAATGCGACGACCACACGCCACACACCATATTTCCATGCACTATTCTGCTCAGTTTTCTGCCATGGTCAATGCGATGATCACATGCCACACACCTTATTTCCATGCGCTACTGCAAACAGCGTGTAGGCGCAATGGCCCAGTGGTTCGGGCTTCGGACTCGCGGTCGTAGGATCGTGGTTTCGATGCCCAAACCGGGCGTTGTGAGTGGTTATTGAGCGAAAACACCTAAAGATCCACGAGGCTCCGGCAGGGGTTGGTGGTGAACCCTGCTGTACTCTTTCACCACAGTTTTCTCTCACTAACTTCCTGTTTCTGTTGTACCTGTATTTTAATTCAGCGTAAACTGTGTCACGCTGAATCTCCCCCGAGATTACGACAACCCATAGTTTCTACCTCTAAGGAACTATTTTTGTAATGCGCATGGCAAAATTTTGGAGGGAAGATTTACGAATTCAACTGTCTATTTAGGTTTAACCCATGCTCGCTTTCTTCAACTCTTTTGATGTCGCATGATCAGAAGGTTCGAGGTACGTAGCATTTGATAAATCTATTTCAATGGAGAGTTGCGCCGATGACGGATGTGAAATATATATGTAATGTATATGAAATATATATTAAAAATATATATGAAATATATATTCAATATGTTTATAATCCAGAAACATGATGTTCGCAAATAACCGCCAGACTTTGTTTTCGTTATTTATTCCTTCTGTTTTGCATATGTGAATTACAGGGATATGTCGTGTGTGGAGTCCCACTTGTAGAAAATAGAAATAAACAGTCTTGACTGCTATTTCTAATTTTTCGGTATGCGGCCAAGCAACCTATTTATATATATATATATATATATACATGTATACACGCATATGGGTGTGTATCCGTGTGTGTATGTGTTAGAGCCTGTACTTTCTCCACTACCGCTTGACAACCCTTGTTGGTTTGTTTGCGTCCTTCTTATATAGCAGTTCAGCTAAACAGACTGATAGAATAAGTAGCAGGCTTTAAAAGTGAGGGGGCCTATATATTCGACTAAAACCCTTTAAGGCTGTATCCCAGCGCGATCGTATTCCAATGACTGAAGCAAGTAAAAGATAGCAGATCAAAGCTATATTGGTGGAAATCCTTTTGCTGAAACGCCATGGCGTGCATTGAAGATATATGAAAAACCTATTCCCCACACCCAAATGAAACTCGTGATTATCATGAGTTTTATATCTGTTCAATAACTGTTAAAAGAAAAAAGAATTATGTATTTTGGTTATCTCTTATCTTTTACTGGTTACATCCAGTAGCAAGGGCCATGCTGGAGCATTGCTTTTCAGTGAGCTTCAGTTTCTTTTCTGTATTGTTTTTAGTGAGTTAGAGGGAGCTGCTCTTCTTTGTGCTTTCTCACTCGTATTGGTTTCATCATCTGGTATTTCAGATTATTTCATATAATTTGCAATTTAGGCATTTACAAAGAGGGGACAAAAAACGACAGACAAAAATAAAGGCAGAAGTAGCTTTACACGGTTAAAAATTTCGAATGAAATTACGGATGAGATTATAAACACTGAATTTTACCAAGACAAGTTTAAAAATATTACATATGGATCATGTCGAAGGACAGACACCCAGCCATCTGGGTAGAACCTTTTCTTCTTGATCCGGTCACACTTACCTGGTGCCAAAGATACCCAGCTTGCATGCCACAGGCTTGCATCTTTTCACAAACATATCTCGTGACAGATACCTCTTCTTCAGCCTGATCTTACTACCGAGGTGTGCTCTTTGAAGACTTCTCACAAATCTTTGAGGTTGTCTGGTAGAATATTGAGCAGTTGTGGACCCTTGAAACCTAAGTTGTTACAGTACTGGTCCCTTATTCAAGATGTGCAATTGACATTATGCCAGCAGCACCAGCGACCGCTTGGAAAGGAGCCAAGAAGGCGTGCAAGGCTTCGGCTGCTTATCCTGCCGCCACAGACGACAAAATAAAGAGAAGAAGGATGGAAAGTCATTCCATCTACATGTACAAAATGATGAAACAAGTCCACACTGGCACCGGTTTCTCTAGAGAAGCTATATTTATCGTGAACAGTTTGCTCAAAGATTTGTTCGAAGAACAATTTCGGAACCCAGCTGCTTGGCTCACAACAACAAAAGTTTTAGTTACGAGAATAAGTTCAAAATTTCTTGATATATTAGAACTTACATAATAATTCAAAAAAAGAAAAAACATTTACAAAAGTTTTTTTTTTGTATTGGTTTCAAGCCAAATATTAAACTTTTGTAAAATATGAAGTTACCTGTAGTTTAAAATTACGTTTTTTTCCTTCTATATTATATTATTTCGTTGAAACGGCTCCAATAGCGCAAACTTACAGAAATACTTTAAGAAAATAAAAATAAATGTAACGGCTGTTAACAATTTAATTTTATAACCATGGCATATTCCATGACATTTAAGACATATTTTTCAAAAAAAAAGAAAAAGACAATAAAGAAAAAAGGTAAAATTCTTTAAAAGTCACCCTGGGTCATATATTTGAAGATGGAATAGGATGCATCTAATAAGGTCATCAAACAAGATATATTTTATTCATTTATTTTGTTGTACCTTATATATTATCCCTGTTGACGTGAAAATCTTTTTGAAAACGAGTCTTTTGAGTCAAGAAGGCGATAAATAGTCCACGGATGCTGTACTGAGCACCCATGAACTTGAATTTCTTAAACATATAAAAGCTATTTTATTCACAAAAAAATTGTAGTTGTTTCTTGTTGCTTAACATCGCGTCTAACAAGAATGAATCAGGCCTAATAAGAAAAGTATCACAGTCTTTTCTCGTGGAACAATGAAATCAGAAACACATTTTCTTGTGCAGACAGTTGCTATTCTCAAATGATTATGGCCACAGGCGGCGGATTGGCGAAGTCGTTAGAGCGTCAGACAGATGGTTTCACAGTATTTGTTCTGACTCATTGCGCTCTGGGTTCAAACTCCGCCAGGCTCAATTTTATTTGGGGCCCTTGTGGCTAATAAGAAATCAAATGATTAAGGCCATGTAATATGTAGCATGCATTCGGTAATTGTTTTAAGTGCTTATTAAATTTCAAGAACAGAGTTGTCAGTTCACCATCGTCAGCCTTGAGTCAACTGAAGGATATAGCAGCTTGAGGAAAAGAGGGTGTACCAAGACCCATTTGGTACACATTAAAGCTATGGTAACTGGAGGTGCAATAT
>NC_042997.1:121461999-121479499 GCF_006345805.1 Octopus sinensis | reverse complement strand
ATGTGGCTGGTAAGCAAGCTACTTACCACACAGCCATTCCTGCGCCTATCTTTGAACTCAAGAACTTTATATGACTGAACACTAAAAAATTGACCCAATTACTAAAAAATAAAAATGGACACAACTACGTATAGACTCGATCGTTTTATTTGGCTTAACTGGAGAAAACATATCCCTACTCCAGAGCGTTCGACCTATCGACAGTTTTTATTTTCAATTTGGTCCATAGTAGAATCTGTCCTTAGTTAATTATCGTCTGGTTAGCACCTATTGTAAATACAATTTTTACCTATTAACTCTCACATTTATATGCTATTGTTACCAAGTACTGAAGTATAACACTACATAGTTTCCTAAATGAGATAAGCATGTGAAAATCATTAGAATTGAAAAGAAAACCTGTGAAAATGCGGGCAGCTATTCCTAGAAATGTAATGCGTTTCCAGTTATCAGTCTAGTGAAAACACATCAAGATGACGCAGCGTGATAACTCGTGTTGTCAATCAAAACGAAACACTGGCACTGTAGACCCTTTTGACTATAGTTTTTGATTAATTGGAACTCATTCAATGACACGTTGTTAGGGTGTCATGTCCAGCTACTTTTATAAAGCATCACTTTTACGATAGAACTCAGTGACTTAATTGCAGAATATTTGACAAGGATTCATTTACGTTAAATACATGTCACTATTTTCTCGAGTTCTCTGATAACAATATCACAGATCTTACTTCACACCCCAATTTTTAATTAAATGTTCTATATCTGAAAACATGTCTATCAATCAGTTTGTTCAGACAGGAGGTAAATTGGCGGAATCTTCAGATGCATGGAAAATTTAGCAGAGGCGGTAAAGCATCGTACATAATGTTTTGTGGTATAGTCTCCTGCTTCCTACACCATGTGTTCAAATCCCATCGAAGTTAACTTTATTTTAACCCTTGTGGGGCTTGATAAACAAAGTACTAGTTTTACACCTTATATTGGGTCATCCCATAAATATTGTGTTTTTTTTTCAATTGCATGAACTAAAAGTAGAAGGGTGACGGGATAAACTACCTGCATCAACATGCTATAAAAGCAGGTAGTAATTTTACCTTGTTCTTATTCTTATTGCAGGTTTTGAAGAATGCAGTTCGATTTTAACAGTTATATTTTCGAAGATATGATAGAAGTAACAAAAGAGCATGCGAGGAATATTAATGCAGTATATGGGGATCGGACAATAAGCGTAAGCCAGTGTCAACAGTGTTTTCAGAAATTCCGAGCCGGAAACTACTAGAAGACGAGCCTCGTCCTGGAATATCTTTAGAGCTCGACGTCGACGTCTTGCAAACACTGGTAGAATAAAATCTCCTGCAAACACTGGTGGAATAAAATCTCATCGTAACTGTTGGGGAAGGAGCAGAGAAGCCTGGATTTAGTCATTCAACCAGTCATTCAAGTCAGCGCTAGAAGAAAAACGACCGTCTTCGGTGTCAAGATGAAAGGTATTCTTTCATCAGGATAATGCTCGGCTACATACAGCGAGGATAACATTCCAAAGGCTGGAGCAGTTTGAATGGGAAACGATGACCCACACACCACATTCGCTGGACATTGCCCCATCTGATTATCATTTATTCCGCAGTCTCCAAAATCATTTGGAAGGAGAATATATGTATTCTGTAAATGACGTCGGAAGAGAACTGGAGGAGTAATTTTCGTCACAGGCATGTGAATTTTGGAAGAGGGGCCTTGCAAATCTTCCAAATAGATGGAAGAGCATTGTAGAAAAAAATGAAAAAGAACTTTATATTAATTTAGAGAAATAAAAGAAGTATAAAATAACCGCATTATTTATGGGATGACCAAATACTAGTCTACATTATTCAGATTTAATCCAGTTTAATGCCACATTCTGACACCTTAAGTGCTTTGGGAGGATTTAGGTTCAACATAATAAACGACTGTATCTAAATACTGCAATGCCTTTTCGCCAAATTCTGCCAAAAAGCAAAATGTTCTTTTCTTTTTCTTTTATTATTGGCACGAACCTTTGTTTTTGCATTGTTCTTCTTTTTTTCTGCAGCCGTTCTGGCTAATAATAAATATGAAAATAATAATAACAATTTTTATTATTATTTTATTTTTGATTTGCTAAAACAGCATTTATGGAGGGATATATATTGTCCGGAGAAGAGAGAGAGGGAGAGAGAGAGAGAGAGAAGAGAGAGAGAGAGAGAGAGAGAGAGAGAGAATTAATATAAAAATCGTGTGTTAGAAGAGTAAAAGACTACGGGAGGCAACTCTTGCTATGGGAGAGAACTTTAGCACAAGGGAAACAACTCAATCATCAACTTACTTTAGCTGAATGGCAAGTACCAAATGTATTTATATCAGTTTCCTTATAACCTATTAAATACTTCAACGTCTGGTTTGGGCTAGATGATTACTCAGTTTCTAGACTTGGTTAATTGAACCTTACCATGCTAAAAGATAAGTGGCTTAACATTTTTTTTAATGAATCCAGTTTGTGATTAACATACGTGCCTATAGATGTTACAGACCAATCTTCAACCTATTCACAACATAAGCGGTACATTTTCGATCTGCTCGCTTAAATCCAAAATGAAAAATAAGTTTTTTTTCTAAAATACCCACTCGTTTCTTTACTGGTTTCTTCCATCTGTGATGAGCATTGCTTTCCCATTCACCTCACATATCGCATGACAGACAAACAATGGATATGATTTTCACAAGAGAGATGCAAGAGAACTGCTATGAGTAGATCATAGACATCGTGTTGCGTTACATTGATTTAATCAAAGCGTTCTATACTGTGAATAGCACTTCACTGAAGAAAATACTGGGCAAACTTGGTTGTCTGGGTCTTCTTGGTATCGATAATTAAACAAGTGGAGGAGTGGCTGTGAGGTAAGTAGCTTGCTTACCAGACACATGGTTCCGGGTCCAATCCCACTGTCAGGCACTTTGGGCAAGTGTCTTATACTTGGGCCGACTAGGGCCATGTGAGTGAATTTGGAAGACGGAAGCTGAAAGCAGCCCATATCTCTGTATGTGTGTGTATGTGTGATGTGTGTGTGTGTGATGTGTGTGTGTGTGTGTGTGTGTGTGTGTATGTATGTGTGTGTTTATGTGTTTGTGTTTGTCCTCCTGACATCGCTTGAAAACCTATGCTGGGGTGTTTATGAAGAATATATGGTAAATGTTTTTATATTTCATTCCCTTCGAAACTTTATCCCTAATAGTGGTTTGGAATTTAACTGTCCTTTCTAGCGTGCAAGGAATCCTATGATGGATAACTCTTGTGTGTTTAAATGTACACCGTATTTATATGAATAATATATAGTCTATTGACTAAATTTTTTTTACACTCTAGGCCAATGGTAATGGAAATTTCAAATATTTCTGATTACCCTTTGATATTATTAATTATTGATAATTTTTCTAGATAATTTTCAAATCGAAAAGCCGGCATTATATTTCCTGCGCTTGCTCGGTAGATTTGAAAAATTAGAATGTATAAGCACGGGGCATATACTGGATTGCCTAGTGTATATATATTTAATCTAATGCGTACCTGCTGAAGAAGACGTCGCCTAGCAAATTATTTTATTTGCTAAAAAAGTCTGAAACCGTTTATCCAGGAGTTAGATGGTGAATGTTTTTATTTTTCATTCCCTTCGAAACTTTATCCCTAATAGCGGTTTGGAATTTAACTGTCCTTTCTAGCGTACAAGGAATCCTATGATGGATACCTCTTATATGTTTAAATGTACACTGTAGTTATATATATATAGATATATATAGATATCTATCTATCTATCTATCTATCTATCTATCTATCTATCTATCTATCTATCTATCTATCTATCTATCTATCTATCTATCTATCTATCTATCTATGTATCTATCTCTATCTATCTATCTATCTATCTATCTATCTATCTATCTATCTATCTATCTATCTATCTATCTATCTATCTATCTATCTATCTATCTATATATGTATATATACATTGGCAATGTAAGTACACCTGTACTGTTGGTGATTTCTTTTCTTTCTTTGAACTTTTTCCTTTCTCCGTTTCGACGAAGAGCTATACTCAAAACGTCAAGCTCTCTCTTTTCACCGATCGTCAAGCTAATAGATTTCTTGAGTACGTCCCCGTGTTCATTTATATTCGTTTTATTCATTTGGGCATTTTTTATCGCTTTATTTATTTGAATTGTTTTTTTTATATTCTAACTGAGTATATATATATATATATATGTGTGTGTGTGTGTGTGTGTGTGTGTGTGTGTGTGTGTGTGTGTGGTGTGTGTGTGTGTGGTGTGTGTGTGTGTGTGACATTTCTCTATTTGCTTCTTTCGTTGTTCGAAATAAGTTCGTTTTCCATGCTTTTGTTTTTTACGTTCTCGTTCTCATTTTGTTCGCGTTCTTTTGACGTCCTGTACTCATATATGCATATATATATATATGTGTAGGCATGTACATGTATGTGTGTATATATATGCATATATATATATATATATATATATATATATATATATAATATATATATATATATATATATGTATGTATACAAAATATATATAAAAATATAAAATGGGACAAGAACGCAAAACATTCAAATAGACGATACGAAAACGGACGGGCCATTCGAAGCCTCTAATCTTCAGTCAAGAACCGGATCATCCTCGCAATTTCGGCTGATATATATTTATATAATGTATATTATATATATATATATATATAATTAAAGAAATTGGAGTCAAGAAGAAGGAGAGTACATTTGGACATTTTATTATTCGCCACAATTGTTTCGAGTGCAGGTATTTGAGTATGCACCTCTCTTTACTCTTTACTCTTTTACTTGTTTCAGTCATTTGACTGCGGCCATGCTGGAGCACCGCCTTTAATCGAGCAAATCGACCCCGGGACTTATTCTTTTGTAAGCCCAGTACTTATTCTATCGGTCTCTTTTGCCGAACCGCTAAGTGACGGGGACATAAACACACCAGCATCGGTTGTCAAGCAATGATAGGGGGACAAACACAGACACACAAACACACACACGCATATATATATATATACATATATACGACGGGCTTCTTTGAGTTTCCGTCTACCAAATCCACTCATAGTAGAAAACACTTGCCCAAGGTGCCACGCAGTGTGACTGAACCCAGAACCATGTGGCTCGTAGGCAAGCTACTTACCACACAGCCACTCCTGCGCCCATTTGCAACTGTTTGCATATAAAGGGTAATAAAAATCAAATAGTGAGGGATTATCAATCCGGGCAAAATACTGCATAAGCTCTCTCTCATTTTATATATTTATATTTTGAAATTCGATTTAATACTAAATTGAATTTTCCCCTGTAAGTTTGGACTTATACTCCCTAATTATTTTAATTATTATTATTATAATTACAATTATTATATTGATAGCTTACGCTTATTGAGTGCATTTAAATCTCAATTTCGTATGTTATGGAACTTGCAGGTAAGATAGAACCGCTATTTTGGAATTCATCTTTGAAGGATATTCCAATACCCTCTAGAAAAGAATATATTTTGAAACTTATTAATGATATTAAGGATTTTGTATCTAGAGTTAAATGGAAAACCCACTATACTTTTTGAGATCTAGTTATATGTTTTATAAAAATATAATATTATTTGTTTTATATGTTTTGGTTTATGTCCATCACTGTTTGAGTTGCATAATAGTGGTTTTATCTCGAATTTACATTATATATATATATATATATATATATATGTATGTATGTATGTATGTATGTATGTATGTATGCATTTATGTATGTATGTGTAAGTGTGTGTGTTAGTGTGTCGGTGTGTGTCTAGATATGTGCCTATATCCGAGCTTGCGTATGTATGTTGCATTTGCTTATTAGCTTATTACATGTAGATGCTTCTAACAACACTATTCTTGCAGAAATTCAAAAGCCAGTCGCACCTTAGTTACACACACACATACACACAGTACACACACACGTGCGCACACAAACATATACACGCACACCCAAACATACACACAGATGCAACTGAACTGATTATGATTTTTAAAGAGCTATTTCCATCTCTAAACATCTATTTCCTAACTTCGACGTTCTCTATTCACCACAGGTATCGTTTTATAGTCTCTTTCTATGCTCATTTCGTGGACTTATATGTTGACGATCCTTCTTTGAAGCAACAAAGGAATGGCTGTCCTATGGCCATTGAAAATATTTCTTTTTTATGTATTTGCCTGAAAGACGAAAGAATAACAATAGTTATAGCTGAAATATATCTCATATCTTTTTTATTTTATTACTTAATCGCTGTCCTTTTATTTTCGCTTATGAAATAAATGGTCTTTTCTGATTCTGCAGAAGTTATACAAAGTTTCAGAACTTTATGTAAGTCATCAAACCAGACTGTTGTGTAACAATCCTATCAAACTATTGATATGTGCGAAAATAAAATATATATATATGAAAAACGAATTTGTTATTTCGAAATAGTTACTGTTCTTCGTTACAGAATAGTACAAGAATGTTTGAGTTGTATTTCTGAAAATTCTCCATCTTCTTGGTGCTCAACTTATAGACTGCATTTCGTTTTAATATTTGTTTTCCAAAACTCTTCATGTGTACACGTGTGTTGAAACATATTTTGTGTTTCTCGGGAGAGTCATTATGCCAATAGTAATCACACGCACTGGTTCTATTCTCATTCTATTGTTATTATTGTTAGATTAATCACTTGGTCAATCAATCGTTCAGCTAAGTTTGTCAAAATCCTTTCGTCGCTATTCATGGTCTCATCAATGATATGCCCACTCTACTCCGCGTCTCTAGACTTATATTAAACAAATGAGAATGTAAAATTAACTCCTATACATACATAAATACATACATATATTCATACCTGCATACATACATACATACATACATGCATACATACATACACGCACAAACATACAAACATAGATTCGTACAGACATACTATTCATACATGCATACATAATACAAACATACATGCATACATATATACATGCATAGAAAATAGATAGATAGATTGACTGATAGCTAGATAGCTAACTGGATAAATATATACCTACATACTCAAGCACAGAGAAACATACATACACACACATACATGCATACATGGATGAATACATACATACATCATACATAATACGTACATGGATGTATGCTTGCATGTGTACATACATTGATACATGTGTTCATGTATGCATATATACAAACATTCATCCATACGTACATGCATATATACATAAATATATGCATACATATATAAATACATACATTCAGACAGACATACAGATATTAAATGTACATACATATATACAAACATAGATAGATAGATACATACATACATACATACAGACAGACAGACATACATACAGAGAGACATACATACATACATACAGACAGACAGACAGATAGACATACAGACATTATATGTACATGCATACATGCATACACATGTACTTGCATACATGCACCGGAAGTGTACTGAAACGATATATCTGGAGAGTATGTAACGTTTACGGATTCATAACTCACATACGAAACTACAAATATATTGAGAAATATATCAAGGACAACATTGACAGACTACTTCAAGAAGCCGGTGCTGCTTAATAAGGAGAGAGATAAACATTCGGAGCGAACTGGGCTGTTAACTTCAAAATCAAAATTCTGTTTCTCGGAAGAACTCTCTCACAAATTATCGTACTTACGAAGTCCAACGCAATCAAAAGATTCACAAAACATCATAAACATTTAAAAGTAATCTGGGAAAGCAGTTTGGGGGTTTCAAAACTGAAAACTTAAGTTCCAAACAATATGAGTTGAAAGAAAAATTAACAGCTATAGTTGAGAAATTAAAATATCTATAGGTATAATCGGAAGAAAAATCTGAGTCGATGGTTTGTTAGAGACTTCAGAGAAGTCTATCGTAGCTTCAAGAAATACAACAAAATTCCATCAACAGAACAAGTTGAAAGCTATTGGAGATCGATATAGGAAAGGAATGAGATGACAAATTAAACGAGAAAAAAACACCAAATGGATAGACAAATTAGAACAGGGGTACTGCAAGCATGTTGAACAAATTCTTTACTGGTGCAGAACCAGAAACAGCCCTGAAAAAAAAAGGATATTTTATAGCTATTCCAATTTAGAGTATCATAAAAGCATGAAACTTTAAGTAGGGCTTTTGGTATAGATAATTAAGTAGAGGAGAGGCTTAAAATAAGAACTGACGGATAACTCTCCTCAAGAAGCAACGGTCAATTCTACCGATCACAAGAAAATGAATAACTGGACCAGTTTATTGAGAAGGCAGATTATGGGTAGGTGGCACGAAAGATGCCAACAGTAGGAGGGATAATTCATTATATATCAAAAGGTTAGCATTGAGTACAGACAAATTTATGACATCCCACTTTGAAGGCTACCCCCATACAATTCCAGGGCAAGTGATCTCTACGTGCAGCATACAAGATAAAAAAAATGTTGACGGACAACAAATTCATGCTGTACAAAATTTCATAATTCAACCTTATTCAATTTTCCTATTATAATATTATTATTTTGTTATTCATAATATAATATATCTATCACGCTGTTTCTGTACTTCATAAATTAGGTGACTTTGCCTTTCATCATTTCGGGGTCGATAAATTAAGTACCAGTTACACACTGGGTGTCGATGTAATCAACTTAATCCATTTTTCTGTCCTTGTGTCCCCTCTATGTTTAGTCCCTTGTGGGCAATAAAGAAATAAGAAACGTTAGCGCACCGGAGGAAATGCTTAGCGGTATTTCGTCTGCCGCTACGTTCTGAGTTCAAATTCCGCCGAGGTCGACTTTGCCTTTCACCCTTTCGGGGTCAATTAAATAACTACCAGTTACGCACTGGGGTCGATATAATCGACTTAATCCGTTTGTCTGTCTTTGTGGGTAGTAAAGTATTTCGTCTGTCTTTACGTTTTGAGTTCAAATTCCGCCAAGATCGAATTTGCTTTTCATCCTTTCTAGGTTGATAAATTAAGTACCAGTTGCGTACTGTGGTCGATGTAATCGAGTGGCTCCCTCCCCCAAAATTTCGTACCTTTTGCCTAGGTTAGAAATGAATATTTGCAGGGATGAACAAGACATTTTCGTTCACAGCATAGGTACCTCCTAGGTTGCCGGTCAAAAGTAACATTAGATCTCAAAATAAAATAAGTGAAATAGAAGACACACTAACTTTTTTTAAATTTTGTAAATAGTTTCGAACGTCTAGCCTTGCTTTTCCGCCGAACTATACAAAATTTTTTCTATGACTTTTGCAAACCGAATCTAATTTTTAAATTTTAATTTCTAAATTTTTAAACTTACATTTTACACGTATGTCCAGAAAGAAATATATTATCATTGTATGTGAGAAGGCCTTGTAAAATTTAACCTATTATTCCTTATTTTACTACCCAACATTATTAGTATTCAATAATTTCATAATTCAACCTTATTCAATTTTCCTATTATAATATTATTATTTTGTTATTCATAATATAATATATCTACCACGCTGTTTCTGTACTTCATAAATTAGGTGAAATTTTCCGCTCAAAATGCCACATCTCACTGTATGATGCCACCTAAAAAACGTGTTAAATTATTTTATTCAGTTATTGGTTTCGTTTACGGACGACAGACTCAAATTTCCCACACTATATTTTCCCTTGCTTGAATGCATTTAACTCATTAAACGGTATCATTCTATGACGGTATGATTATATGTATATATATAAAAATATATATATATATATATATATATATAATCTCTGTGTGTGTTATGTTATACGTAATGTATATATCTATGTACGTGCGTGTATTTGTATGTATGTATATGCAACGCATGCAAGATAGCTACAGACAAAATAATTAAAGTCCCTAATCCTAATGACCTCAAATTGAGACCCATAATAGCAGGTCCCGCATGCGAAACCCACCGCCTCAATAACTTTTTAGACACCCTGTTAAAACCACTCCTCAACATGTCAAAAGCTATATAAGGGACGACTTAGATATGCTTAATCACCTACCGAATACTATAAACAAAAACACCATACTGGTATCCTTCGATGTAGTCAACCTCTACTCCAATATCCCCCACAACCTAGGACTAGAGGCAATCCAATTCTGGCTAGAGAATCACGCCAACGAACTACCACACCGCATCAAAAAAGATTGTGTGATAGAAGGGGTTAAATTCATCCTGGAAAATAACTTCTTCGCCTTCAATGACAACTTCTACCGACAAAAATCGGGGACTGCGATGGGTACACGAATGGCCCCCTCCTTTGCCAACCTAGTCATAGGATACCTAGAGATCACTCTGTATCGTAAGGTTCTAGAAAGATATGGCAGCCCTTTCTCCATCTACATAGAAAACAACTGGAAGAGATATCTAGATGACTGTTTGGCATAAAAATATAGAAAAACTCATAGAATTCCAGAAAATTTTAAACGGACTGGACGTAAACATCCAATTCACGATGGAATATAGCCAACAACAACTCCCCTTCCTCGATATCCTCATTAAGAAAGCTAATAATATAATAGAAACAGACATATACTATAAGCCTACAGACTCTAAGCAATATCTTCCATTCAATTCATGCCACCCCAGACACACCAGGATGAATATCCCCTTCAATCTAGCAAAAAGGATATGCACTATAGTCTCTAACGCAAACACCAGAGACACACGGCTACAAGAACTAAAAGATACCCTAATCACCAGAACTATCCACCTTCACTTATTGACAAGTGCATTCAACGTGCCCTTCAACTTAACATCAAGGAACTGAGACATCCCAAATCAAAGAAAAACTTACAACCAAAAGCCTTACCATACATCTCCACACACAACCCTCTCAATAACGAAGCCTTCGACACCATCCTCCACAACATACCCCTCCTAAAAAAAGACCACAGAATGAACACAATCCTCCAAACACACACGATCATAAAAAGCAAAAGACAGCCTAGATCCATGAAAAGTCTCCTTACACAAGCCCGAATTCACTCTTCAACACAGAAGCCGACAGTAAAAAAATGGAAGACCCAATTGCGGGATATGCGACTATCTAATCGAGGGCTCTGAGTTCTCCTTCAAACAGGGACAACGGTTTACAGTGAAAAGCAACTTCACATGTGCTTCGGAGAACCTAATATACTCACTAACCTGCTCCGGGTGTCAAGAGCAGTACATAGGCCAAACAAAAAATGGTTTGCGTAAACGAATGGCCCTGCACAGATCCCAGATAAAAATTCCCCAAAACAGAAAAATAGCTTTTAGCCAACACATAGATACTTGCGCCAACAAAAAAAACACCAAACTTCAGAATTTTCCCCCTCTACCAATTTAGGGACGATACAACCTCGAGACAAAGAATAAGTAAAGAAAATCTCTTTATTACAAAATACAAGCCACTTCTTAACGGGTCTACGACAAACAATTAATATACCTCAACTTTAGAATAAAAGAAAAAAATATATATACACACACAAATACTACACTCCATAGAATCCATTACTAATCAGCCCCTTCATAGCTATATTTACACCCATTCATATTCTCCCTTCTCTGTTTTTTTCTTCTTCTTCTTCTTCATCATCATCGTTATCATCATCATCGGCGTCATCATCATCGCCACCATCATCACCACCATCTTCTCCTTCTCCTCCTTCTTCTTCTTCATCATCATCGTTATCATCATCATCGTCGTCATAATCATCACCACCATCACCATCATCTTCTCCTTCTCCTTCTCCTTCTTCTTCTTCTTCTCTTCTTCTTCATCATCATCGTTATCTCATCATCGGCGTCATCATCATCGCCACCATCATCACCACCATCTTCTCCTTCTCCTCCTTCTTCTTCTTCATCATCATCGTTATCATCATCATCGTCGTCATAATCATCACCACCATCACCATCATCTTCTCCTTCTCTCTTCTCCTTCTTCTTTTCTTCTTCTTCTTCTTTTTCTCCACCCCCTACCCCTTAAGTTTGTCACTAATGTTTTTTAGTATAACACCTACGCTAATTCTATAAACAAGCCTGTCAATATAAATATTCTCCTGAATTGAACTGAGACTGCCAGCCGCCACTGACCATTCAAAATACGACCATCAGGCACTCCCAGATTCTCCCACCCCCCTTTCCTCACCAGCCTTCCCTCTACTACCCTACCAAGAACTCACAACTACCTCGAACACACAAGTGCAAACAAGGGAGTCAGAGAAAGGCAGAATGCCACTTAAATCTGAACACTACTATAGAAATATTCTTTTAAGAAAACTTTTCTTCTAATTTTTCTAAATTTAATTATTTAATCGTCACAGTTGAAAAGGTCTCAAAATGACCGAAACCGGTACTGAAATGTTCACTATAAAATTATTTTAGCATTTTCTATTTTTTACTTGGTTTTTCATATATATATATATTAATATATATATATATATATATATATATATATATATATATATATGTGTGTGTGTGGGTGGGTGTGTGTGTGTGTACACAAAATTAATATAAACAACAGGTTGTAATGTTTCATCAAAAAAGAGAATTATAATTGTCACTAGATGTGACTAGGGTGTTAAAAACACCTACATTGCTAGAAATAAGGGCTAAAATGCTCTAATGTTGTAGTTAACACCCATGAATGAAAGCATATACATTAACAGGGACCATAAGTATCCGAAAAATGCTGACCGGGAATTCTTAAGACTGACGTCATTTCGGCAATTTCCGTTGCCATCATCAGTTAAGCCATCTTGGTGTTCGGCTTTTTCTGGACCTGTTTATCTGTTAGTGTATATCTTATCGTCATCCAAATGATAGGATGATTTAGTGATTCACTAATGTGTATACACAAGATTAAGATAAACATCAGGTTAAAATATTTCATCAAAAAGGAGAATTATAAATTGTCACTAACTATGACTGGAACGTTAAAATACATCTAAATTGCTACATAATTCAAATGCTTCAAAAAGTGGTAGTCGGTGGGAGATTTGGAGGATATGGTAAAGTCATATAGTAAAGTCATGTATCCCAAGTCTGTGAAGTCCTACTGAGTAATCCTGGAAACGTGCGGTCAAGCGTTGTCGTGGAGCAGAATCGGACCACGTCGAATAACAAGTGCAGGTCTCATTTTGCTCAAGTGAACATGCATTTCTTCCAGTTGCTTGCAGTAAACTTCTGATGTAATGCTCTGGTTAGGTTCCAGGAGGTGTAATGGACGACACCAAGATCAGACCAGCATATAGTCACCATAATCTTCAGCTGATGCAACTTGGATTTCGGGAAATGTTTGGGTACTTCATCACAATCAAACCATTCTCTCTTTCTCCATCCCTCAATATCAAAGATCAATTTTATACAGATCCATTGAAACAGCGTTCTTAAACATCCAGTCTCCCATTGTCATATTCTTCCCTACTTTTATCTACTTGCTTCTACCATTAATGCAGGTTTTGATACATCCAAAAGCATGCGAGGTAAAGTTTGTGTTTGTGTCCTCTTCGTTGTTTAGTAATAATTACAGAGAGAGATAGAATGTTGTAAGAGAACCTAATTGGAGCTAGTGAGAGTGAGAGAGTGTGGGACATTGTCTTTCTTTTTCTCTCTGGCCATTTTGTCTGTCTGCCTCCATGATTCTAACGGTCAGTTCACTAACTGATGTTAGCTCTCTCTCAACTCACGAGTTTGTCACCAAGGTGACTAACTGTTGAGTCGTCACGACTGTGACTAACTGATTTTTGCTTGGGATGTGCTGGCTTATATAACTATCCAGAAGGATAGATATATCATTGAGAACAATAGATTTAGTTGGTGGTCTTGTTATCTCTATTCTAGCTTTTGGTGAAGTTGAAGAGGTTAGAAAGGGTCAAGTGGTGAAGACATTATTTCAGCCTAGCTAAAGGAATCCGGAAAATGTAAAACTGCAGTTACAGAAAAACCATTGTTCCACTATGGGAACAGTTCCGTTGCAGCGTTAATTTAAATTTGGCTATGGTGGATCGAATCCACTTCATGCATGCAAAATTAACTACATCTCTTTCCCTTTCCTTTCATTTTCTTCTATATTGTCCTTTTCTTACGCTTGCGTATCTATACGTATGTATATGCAAATCTGAAGCATGTATACGCGTATGCACATAAATATATATATTTATACGCGTTTGTATATGTGTATGTATGCGTAGACGTTTCTATGTGTTATGATTGTGTGTATTTTACATATGGCAATGTATGTATGTAATTACATACGTCTGTATATGTTTGTATCTGTATATATTTAATTGTACACAGTACATTCGTTATTGAATATCACTTATTGTTATCTTTTTTAACACCCGTCTTGCAATCCCTTTTCACAATTAATGAATTATTATCAATTAATCAATCAATTAATTAATTAATTAATCAAATATTTTCTGGACTTTTCTCCCGTTCTAAGCACATTAGTTTTTCTTATAATATTTATTTGCTTTTCTTATAATATTTACATTTGTACCTTACCGGTAATTTGTCATGCCTCACCCCAACACCTAGCTCGCACTGAATATTACACCGTTATGGCTTGAAAATCCACAACCTAATCAAATTTAAATGCTTATTCGTGTATTTGAACTATATTGTATCACACTATATTACATGTAATATCACAATTTTAATTCAGTTTTTATCACAACTCTCCGACTAATAAGAACATGAAACTCTGAGTAGCAGTCTTGTGATAATTTTGCAGCTTGAATAAATGTATATATATATAGTTAATCGAAACATGAACAAAGAGAAAACACAACAACGCAAGGACGTGGAATAAGTATAGTGTTATTGAAAGAAAGAAGGAGCATTTAACGTTTCGAGCGGAGCTTTTCGTCAGAAATATAGAAAGAAGAAAAAGTCCAAAGAAAGGAAGACGGAGAAAAATCGCCAACGATACACACAAAGACACACACACACACACACACACACACACACACACACACACACACACACACACACACATACACACACACACATATATATAGTGAGAGAGGCGCAGGAGTGGCTGTGTGGTAAGTAGCTTGCTCACCAACCACATGTTTCCGAGTTCAGTCCCACTGCGTGGCACTTTGGGTAAGTGTCTTCTACTATACCCTATGGCCGACCAAAGCCTTGCGAGTGGATTTGGTTGACGGAAACTGAAAGAAGCCCATCGTATATATGTATTTATATAAATATGTATGTGTGTGTATAAGTTTGTATGTCTTGACAACCGATGCTAGTGTGTTTACGTCCTCGTATATGGATACCAACCTTCCATAAATGAAGAGCTTTCTTTAATCATTTCACCACTGGAGAAGATTGGAAAGAATCTTTTTTGCAATATGGGCACATTTATCTAAGTTTATGTTTCCCACACACTCCACCATCTCTGATCCACCACTTCTCCAAATTACTATAGCTGTCATGTTTCATTGCTGGCTGTTATGTTTTCACGTCAAATACTTGATTACAGAATCTCCAACCCCACACTTGACCACTGTCAGAAAATACAGCAAATCTGGGTTCAAAAGAGAATATGACGGTGTCCCAAAATGCTAGTGGCCTCTCCACTATCTCACTCCACTCTCTTCTCCGCTTGATGTTGGCTGATCAAAGAAGTGGCTTCCTTCTTGCTGCTCTGCCATAGTAACCAAGTTTGTGGAGATACCTGACAGCCATTCTAGGACTGACACTAACTTGTTCTGCTATGTCAGAGGTCTTTCAACGAAGATTATCATGCACAATTGACTTAGCAAAATAAAGGGTCCTGTTAGAGGGTCCTGCTCGACTTGGGTAATGTCATGTTGAATCCTCCTCTCTTGTGAATTAACTGTAGAAAGCAAGATCCAAAGGTTTTCTGCGATTTTACGCTAAGTCAATCTTCAGAATGACCCACAATACGACCTCTTTAAAATTCGAACAGTTCCAAGGCTTATTTTGCACGTGACGTGACAGTCACATATAGAACATGAAACATAAAAAATGCCAATGAATAAAACATAAAACTTTTCGAGTTAAAACAGACATAAAACGATGTTTTATGGGGTGTTTATTTACATCTGTCAGATACGTATATACATATAAAACCTCTCTTCAAACTGGAAGTTGAAAACCGCTACGTTCGGTTAACTTTTAAACAACAGAATAATATATTGTCTGAGCCTTATACGTGTGTGTGTGTGTGTGTGTATTTTGATATATATATATATATTATATATATATATATATATATATATGTAGAGAGAGAGAGAGAGAGAGAAAGAGAGAGAGGTGATAGATAGATAGATAGATACATACATACATACATACATACATACAAACATATATATATATATATAGATATATATATATATGTATGTATAAGTGCGTGTGTGTTTATGTATGTATGTATGTATGTCTTTCTGTCTATTTATCTATCTATCTATCTATCTATTTATCTGCATACCCATGTACGTATGCATAAAGGGTGTGTTATATAATACTTTTTATTGCGCTGAACATAAATAAATAACTAAATAACGTTTGCATGCGAAAGAGACGGTGAACATATATGTTTATAGCAGTGTATCTTGATGAAACGCAATGAAAACCTTCCACCTTTTCACGCATTGATTATAGTATTTGTCTTCTATCTCAATGAGGAATAATGCAAAAAAAAAAACAAAACAAAAAAAAACCCAAACAAAAAAGAAAATGAGGAAAATAAAACAAATAATATATAAAATCTCCTTGTATGAGAGGTTTTGATCAAACTGCTATCCTTAGTGAATATACTACCCAGAATGTTAACATAGGTAATAATATATGGTAGTCTCTTTACGGTGCACTTAATTCAATGTGCAGCATGCTTTGCGTTGCCAAACGTCATTAAATGGGAGATAACCTGTTATAGATGTATATAAGTGGTTACTTTGCCTTCGAGGGAGAAAACTTACTAAAGTTTTATGCGTTCTATATCTCGATGGTGAACCAATAATTTCATGACTAACGATCACGACAACCTGCTAAAAGATTTGGGATATCTTTTTTTACTTGTTTCAGTCAATGACTGCAGCCATGCTGTGGCACCACCTTAAAGAAAGTTCAGTCGAATGAATCGACCCTATTATTTTTCTTTTAAAGCCTGCTACTTATTTTGTCGGTCTCTTTGGCTGAACAGCTAAGTTACGGGGACGTAAACACACCAACACTGGTTGAGAAGCAGTTGTGGGGCGGACACTGACGCACACACACACACACATACATACACAAAGCGGATTTGGGAGATGGAAGCTGAAGGAAGCCAGTCGTGTCTTTGTGTATGTGTGTGTATGTGTGTCAGTGTCCCTCCTCAACCAGTGTTGGTGTATTTACGTCCCCG
>NC_042997.1:121449499-121459499 GCF_006345805.1 Octopus sinensis | reverse complement strand
TAATCGGGCACAGTGTATCGTTAACCAGCTGGAGATGTCCTCCTGGGGAAAAACAACAGTAGTATCGTCCTCTATGGAACCACCACGTTTAGCTTGCAGTTATATTTTACCATTCCGTATTGCTACTCTTTACTTCTCGCTCAGAGCTTTAATCTTGCATATTTCTCCTCTTTCGAGATCAGCGACAGCTCGTCATCAGAAAAAGCATATAGTATTTTTAATCAGTTTTCACCACTAGCTCTTAATTATCACACACTAATGACGGGTTAATATTCAGAAACCCGGGTCTATGTGTATCACATAAGGCTAGAGATGGGAACGATGATTCCCCCTCGCAAATAGTAATCGGACATAGATAGCGTGTCGTTAGCCAGCTGGAGGAGATGTCTATTTGGGGCTAAAAACAACAGTAGCATCGTCCTCAATGGAACCGCCACATATAGTTGGCAATTATATTTTACTATTCTGTACTGCTACCGTTTCCTTCATACGCAGAGATTTAATATTGCCTATATATATATATATATATATATATATATATATATATACACCCTAGCTGTTCATATTCAGATTAGTAAACAATAAATATAAAGATATATTCTTATAGTTATTTCAAAATATCTATATTTGATTTTAAAATAACCAAATTGTAATGACAATAGAATTTCGGACTGAAAATCTGTCAATTTTGAAGCCCCTCAGGGTAAACAATATTCATTGTGTAACTTTTTGTTGGTGTCGAAATGAATAAGTTGTTGCTGCATTCATCTCACGAACATGCAACATGTTTGGCCATGGGAGAAGCATAGTTGAGAGATCACGTGCAATTATCTTCAGAGATTGACCCTGAGACTTGTTAACTAAAAAAACAAAACATAGCTCTGGGTTCAGTCTCAATGTGTGGCATCTTGGGCAAGTGTCTTCTACTATAGCCTCGACCAAAGCCTTGTGAGTGGATTTGGTAAACGAAAACTGAAAGAAGCCCATCGTATATGTATATATATATATATATATATATTATATATATATATATAAATGTGTGTGTGTGTGTGTGTACATGTTTGTGTGTCTGTGTTTGTCCCCCCAACATCGCTTGACAACCGATGCTGGTATGTTTACGTCCCCGTCACTTAGCGGTTCGGTAAAAGTGACCGATAGAGTAAGTTCTAGGCTTACAAAGAATAAGTCCTGGGGTCGATTTGCTCGACTAAAGGTGGTGCTCTAGCATGGCCGCAATCAAATGACTGAAACAAATAAAATAATAAAAGGATAGTTTAACTGGAAACAAGCGTCTTAAATTCAAATGGAACATCTGTAGGTACGAGTGGAATTTTTGGAATAAAGGCATTTTCTTGTTTGTGATTACCTGTTGCAATTGTTGCCTGTAGGATGTGAGGCTTCATAGAAATAACAATTAAACGAGTTGCATTTCACAGGTGAGATGGGTCAAGATTCTTAAGCAACATAATAGGAGCACTCAGCTTTAGTGTCAAGTTATGCGCTGGTATCCCGCTGGGTTTAAGTGTGTTCAGGTATTCAATAGGGCATTGAACTACCTGATCTTGATTGACTGTTGTCAATTAATCGAAAAGTCATATGTGATGTATCTGTTGACTTTTGCCAGCAACATCAGTGTAATTGACAGATAAATTAGGAAATACTTTATCTATAAGATCCCCAAGAGAAAGTATCATTTGACTGCATGTAATTTCATGGAGCTGAAGTCTTTAGTTGAATGTTAATATCCCATTACCTATCTTCAGAAGCTCGTATGATCACCTTGTAGAAGTATTCTGATGTTGCTTGTAAGATGAAAGTTTTCCACATGTCTTCAAAGGTACGATTTTTTGAAGTATGCATTAGCCTCATCAGCTTTTGATCCTCTGGGGATAACTGGCAACGTTTGACAAAAATCTCCAGCAAGAGGAACTGTTACTCTTCCCATGAGCATGTTATTGCTTTTTATGTCTTGGAGGGCATGGTGAAATACCTCTGGAGCGCCATAACAATGCACTCATCCCAAATAATCAGGCAAGTTTTGGGGGGAACTATTGCCATTGCAGAGATTTGGGAAAGGTTGCATATTTGAGATTCTTTCATTGCAAGGTTTAGAGGGAGCTTGAACATGAAATGTGCAGTTTTTGTCCCTCATTGAGGAGGATAGCTGTCATACCAGAAGATGTAACACTAGAAGGTTAGATTTTATTTCCTCCCATTTAGGATTGCAGGTGAAAGTGACAAAAAGATTTGGTTTTCCATATGTCCTCACGTATGTTATAGCATCATGTATTCGTTCTTGCATATATCGAGGACCATCTGTGAATGATGATGGGAGGATTATAAGTTGCCCCAGGTTTTGAATATCACCATCTGTCCTCAGATCATCTTGGAGATGAACATAATTTTTAGCCCTTAACTTTTTCTGATTCTTACTAATATAGGGGAAATGCTGACTCTCAACTTTAGCATACATATCATCCAAGTATTGCTGAAATAGAACACAATACGTGTGTAATTGATTGGATTGCTCTGGTCTTAACATCACTTAGTAAAAATAGAAATCATTTGACGACAACTTGTAATTGGTTCTCCTGTTGCAGGAATATTGAAATGATACCCATCTTATCCAGTCCTCAAAATGCGAGGATACTGGAGAGAATCACAAGTGTTTAAGGCTATCTTGAGCACGAATGAGAATATCACGATTTTCATGGGGAACACCTACCATAAGGATGGCTGCTTCATTAGATGTGGGCTCATTAAAACAACGTAAAATGTCCTTCACTTTAATTTACTAAAGACTTAACGAACGACACACATAGAATTGATAATACTGAAAACTGCAAAGCGTACACACACGAAGTTCATGCAAAATGAAATGTAGTCAATGTAGGTGCAAAACATACTGTCTGTAGCGTAGTTATACTATAGATTTTTTTAGCGTTAGCAAGCCACCAACTTAGCAAAAATTACTATGCGTCACCAATGTAACAAAGTACAGAAACACAATATTTATTTGGAACATGTACTAAATATTATAAAATCCAGGATTAAATGTCACGGTAAAGAAAGTCAAACTGCAAGAAAATTCAGAAGACATGATTCCATTTTTCATACAAGAATAATTTTTTTTTTTGCAATTTTTAAACGAACGCTGAACAAAGAGTGTACAAAGGAATATGTTGCTGTTGTGAAAGTTAATTAATTTAACACATTTGGTGAAGGATGTATGTAGTAAGACATAAATTAATTTGACATTACTTACTATATATTTTTACTGTATACGGTTATAGGCTGTAGACAAAATACTACCTAACGCAGTAAAAAGTTCTCTCGGCGCTAAATACTAACACTATTGAAGCAGCATAGCAGGAATAGGATAATGACGGTAAGACTTCTAAAAAAGCATCATCAAACAGGTTATATGGACTGGAACATGCCACATTCCGTTGGCATATAAAGTTTACTGACTGGAATAACGTCTCTTTAATTATATTGAAAAAGCTGCTAAGGCTTTCTACTTCACCAAGTTTCAGAATGTGCTATAATAACCAGAATAACATATTTTCATCGGATGTATTTGCGAATGTTGTGGAGGCTGTCAAATCAGCCAAATCTTCATGCTGGTTATAAAATCCAGAATAATATTCCAGCAGATAAGTAGTGATAATCGTTAAGGCCATTTAAACCGCAGCTCTCCATGATGAAAAAAAAAATCTAGTCAGTGGTACTTCAATGAGGAGTTGGTAGCTTGTTCAAAGTTTAGGCTGCAACTAAACTAAACACTTTCAAAATCGGCGCGTTTCACTGTTGGGCGGTACAGTCACTCATATTCTAAGACAGACACACACAGACATGCATTCACTCGCACCTCAGGCTTATCTCTGTCTCTCTCTGTGACTGTCTCTGCCTTTAGATGTGTGTGTATGTGTAGTGTGTGTGTCAGTCGTCTCAAAAATGTATACTGACAGACACATACACCCTCACATACACTCACACACATATACTTCTTAGTTATCGGTCTAACGTACGTAACGAACGCGCACACACACACACTGGCAGACACATACACACACACTGACAGACACATACACACTCATATAGAAATGTGACGTTGTCGACGTGGTGTTATAATACGATAGTTGACTTATAGAGAGATATAATGTAAAATTTTTGTAATGCAAATACGTAAATGAAAATAAAGATTATTTGGTAGCCGAAAGATTACCGAACCTTTTGCTACCCCATGCATCAAAATCGGTAACTAAGTTTTCGAATGCATAAGGAACATACGCATCACACGCGCGCGCACACACAAATACACACACATACACAGATACGCGCATAAACTCTGCTTTATATAAAGTTGCTGATTTTGACGTATGGAGTTAACTTATCAAAAGGTTCAGTAATCTTTCGGTTACAAAAAATGTTTACTTTCATTTACGTATTTGCATTACAAAAATCTTGCATTACATTTTTCTATAAGTCAGCTATCGTAAACGACATTTTATACCACCACGTCGACACCGTCACATTTTCGAAATGAGTGTGAATGTGTCTGCCAGTGTGTGTGTGTGCTTGCGCGTTCGCATTTTCTGGCATTCACTTTCTCGCCCCCTCCTCACTCACAATTCTTAGCATTCTCTTTCTTTAATCTCTCTACTTTCCTCAGTTATCTTCCTTGTACATTTCCCCTCTCTCTCCCGCGCTCTCTCTCTCGCGCTCTCTCTCCAGTTCCTTCCCTAATTCTTCAATCCTTCAGCTCCTTACCGCTCTTTGTTTCTCCCACGTTACCGGTGCTTAGCCAAGCATGATCTTTCTTTCTTGGCCTGACCGTCGCTTGCACAACACCTTTTCTTGTTTCCTCACTTTCATCTATATTTGTTGCCGCAAGGTTTCCACTTCACACGCCAGCTTGTCCTTGCAGTCGAAAGACACCTGTTGTTATTCTTGTTGTATGTATTGGTAATCATATAACATTTTCCTCGTTTTCTCGTTTTTTTTTGTCCGTGTCGTCGCACATATTCGCCCGCTTTCTTTCAAAAATTTAACGTCCTTGGTGCCTACCAATTTTGAACAGTCTCAAGTGTAAAAGGCCGAAACTGTAATGATAATGATGAATAGAAAGCCGCGAATGTTCCGTTCTGGTTTTCTTGTCCGTCTTTGTATCGTCCTTCTGTTCGTATGTTTACACTGTCGTCCGTTACGTTCTTGTTCCGCTTTTTGGACTTCTACTGGATTTTCTACACTTCAGCTGGACCTCTCCTGCCTATGGATTACAATGGACTCGTCTGTTGATGAAAAATCGCTCCAATACACCACGACGTCTGAAGCTTTTGAACTTTTCGTAACTTCTTTATACTTTCTAAACTTTTTTTGTACTTTTTGCTTTTTCCAATTATCGCTTTCTGCGTTCCTTTCTGTGGAAGAGCGTAGGCTCGAAACGTTAAATAGTTTTTCACTTCCCGAGCGTTATACTAATACATCTGTTTGTGGTCTACATCACTTGTCTTTGTCTTTTGTTTATTTGTGAATTCTCCCTACACACACACATGCATATATATACATATATATATATATATATAATATATATATATATATATATATATATATATATATATATAATAATATATATATATATATTATATATATATATATATAATATATATACGGGACTCTCTCAGGGACATCATCCATAGAACTGCACTGAGAGCCTTTGTTAGTAGAAGGAAAATGACGAAAGTTCTTCATCCAGATCGTTTAGTCAGTCTCTCCAGAAAGAAAACGCCGATGTAACATGTGCAATTTTGTTTGCATTCAATGATTTAGACAACTCTTTAATTTTAGGTAATTGCATACGTTATTTAGAGACCTAGATCAACCTTGTACGAGGCCTTTCCTTATTACAAAATGTTTCAGGTACACGAATCGCTTGATTATTTAATATCTCTATTAACGTCTCCATTATGAGTTGCATCATATGACTGGCTATAACCGAAAAAGAAAAAAAATACTCAACGAAAAATTCCATGATGGAATGAAAGCATGCGTCAATGGGTGATATGTTCTCTGAACAGCTGCTTCAAGAGGCATCCATCATTGCCACATCTATGCAAAAAAATGAAGATCTCGAGCGGTAATGGAAAGCCATAACCATTCTGTTTATGCTTAAGCAATGGCATTGATCAAAATTAAGTTGCAGTCATCAAGTATGTACATACGTACATTCCTGATGACTGTTTCTTTCTTTGTATGCATGTATGTATATTACACACACACACACACAGATGCACACACACACACACACACACACACACACACACACACACACACACACTCGTAGCAGTAACACCTAGTATCGCTGGGGTTTATATTATAAAAAAGGATCAGAAACAGTTAATAAAACCTGAGGCCATATCCTTAAAGTGATTTGTCCTTACGCATATTTGTTGTACCAAGGTCTAAAACTGTAGCCTACAATTTCAAGCATCGATACATACATAATACATACATACACATATGCATACAAACATACATACATACATACATACATACATACATACATGCATGCATATATACATACATACAACAGAAATGCATTATTTCTTGCCAATAACAACATAATTATCCAGATTCTTTGATTATTTTCCTTCTTCTATTGAAGTATATATATATTTTTTGAAAATTTTCCCCAAACATTTTTGAAAAATTTTGGGGGAAAATTTTCAAAAAATTTTTGAAAAAGTTTTGGGGAAAATTTAAAAAACTTTTTGTAATATTTTGTGGAAAATTTTCAAAAAATTTTTCAAAAATTTGTGGAAAATTTTCGAAACATTTTTGAAAACTTTTTGGGGAAAATTTTCAATAAATGTTTCAAAAATTTTAGGTAAAATTTTCAAAAAATTTTTCAAAAAATTTTTGGGGAAAATTATCAAAAATTTTCAAAAAATAAAAAAAAAATTTTTAGGAAAAATTTTCAAAAAGTTTTTCAAAAAGTTTTTCAAAAACTTTTGGGGAAAATTTTCAAAAAATAAAACAAAAATTTTTGGGGAAAATTTTCAAAAAATTTTTCAAAAAATTTTTGGAAAATTTTTGGGGAAAATTTTCAAAAATTTTTGAGGAATATTTTCAAAAACTTTTTCAAAAATTTTTGGGGAAAAGTTTGGGTAAAATTTCTAAAAAAATTTTTGAGGAAAATTTTCAAAAAGTTTTGAGGAAAATTTTGAAAAAGTTTTTCAAATAATTTGGGGAAAATTTTCAAAATATCTTTCAAAAATTTTTAGGGAAAATTTTCAAAAAATTTTTGGAAAATTTTTGGGGAAAATTTTCAAAAAATTTTTCCGTTTTTTGGGGAAAATCTTCAAAAAAATTTGGGGAAAATTTTCAAAAAATTTTTCAAAAATTTTGTGGAAAATTTGCAAAAACTTTTTCAAAAATTTTTGAGGAAAATTTTCAAAAACTTTTTCAAAAATTTTGTGGAAAATTTGCAAAAACTTTTTCAAAAATTTTTGAGGAAAATTTTCAAAAAAATTTTTCAAAAATTTTGGGGAAAAGTTTGGGTAAAATTTCTAAAAAAATTTTTGAGGAATATTTTCAAAAACTTTTGGGGAAAATTTTTCAAAAAGTTTTTCAAATATTTTGGGGAAAATTTTCAAAATATCTTTCAAAAATTTTTAGGAAAAATTTTCAAAAAGTTTTTCAAAAAGTTTTTCAAAAACTTTTGGGGAAAATTTTCAAAAAATAAAACAAAAATTTTTGGGGAAAATTTTCAAAAAATTTTTCAAAAATTTTGTGGAAAATTTGCAAAAACTTTTTCAAAAATTTTTGAGGAATATTTTCAAAAACTTTTTCAAAAATTTTTGGGGAAAAGTTTGGGTAAAATTTCTAAAAAAATTTTTGAGGAAAATTTTCAAAAAGTTTTGAGGAAAATTTTGAAAAAGTTTTTCAAATAATTTGGGGAAAATTTTCAAAATATCTTTCAAAAATTTTTAGGGAAAATTTTCAAAAAATTTTTGGAAAATTTTTGGGGAAAATTTTCAAAAAATTTTTCCGTTTTTTGGGGAAAATCTTCAAAAAAATTTGGGGAAAATTTTCAAAAATTTTTCAAAAATTTTGTGGAAAATTTGCAAAAACTTTTTCAAAAATTTTTGAGGAAAATTTTCAAAAACTTTTTCAAAAATTTTGTGGAAAATTTGCAAAAACTTTTTCAAAAATTTTTGAGGAAAATTTTCAAAAACTTTTTCAAAAATTTTTGGGAAAAGTTTGGGTAAAATTTCTAAAAAAATTTTGGGGAAAATTTTCAAAAAGTTTTGAGGAAAATTTTGAAAAAGTTTTTCAAATATTTTGGGGAAAATTTTCAAAATATCTTTCAAAAATTTTTAGGGAAAATTTTCAAAAAATTTTTGGAAAATTTTTGGGGAAAATTTTCAAAAAATTTTTCCATATTTTGGGGAAAATCTTCAAAAAAATTTTGGGGAAAATTTTCAAAAAATTTTTGAAAAGTTTGGGGAAAATTTAAAAACTTTTTGTAATATTTTGTGGAAATTTTCAAAAATTTTTCAAAAATTTTGTGGAAAATTTTCGAAACATTTTTGAAAACTTTTGGGGAAAATTTTCAATAAATGTTTCAAAAATTTTAGGTAAAATTTTCAAAAAATTTTTCAAAAAATTTTTGGGGAAAATTATCAAAAATTTTCAAAAAATAAAAAAAAAATTTTTAGGAAAAATTTTCAAAAAGTTTTTCAAAAAGTTTTTGTAAAAACTTTTGGGGAAAATTTTCAAAAAATAAAACAAAAATTTTTGGGGAAAATTTTCAAAAAATTTTTCAAAAATTTTGTGGAAAATTTGCAAAAACTTTTTCAAAAATTTTTGAGGAATATTTTCAAAAACTTTTTCAAAAATTTTTGGGGAAAAGTTTGGGTAAAATTTCTAAAAAAATTTTTGAGGAAAATTTTCAAAAAGTTTTGAGGAAAATTTTGAAAAAGTTTTTCAAATAATTTGGGGAAAATTTTTCAAAATATCTTTCAAAAATTTTTAGGGAAAATTTTCAAAAAATTTTTTGAAAATTTTTGGGGAAAATTTTCAAAAAATTTTTCCGTTTTTTGGGGAAAATCTTCAAAAAAATTTGGGGAAAATTTTCAAAAAATTTTTCAAAAATTTTGTGGAAAATTTGCAAAAACTTTTTCAAAAATTTTTGAGGAAAATTTTCAAAAACTTTTTCAAAAATTTTTGTGGAAAATTTGCAAAAACTTTTTCAAAAATTTTTGAGGAAAATTTTCAAAAACTTTTTCAAAAATTTTTGGGGAAAAGTTTGGGTAAAATTTCTAAAAAAATTTTTGAGGAAAATTTTCAAAAAGTTTTGAGGAAAATTTTGAAAAAGTTTTTCAAATATTTTGGGGAAAATTTTCAAAATATCTTTCAAAAATTTTTAGGGAAAATTTTCAAATAATTTTTGGAAAATTTTTGGGGAAAATTTTCAAAAAATTTTTCCATATTTTGGGGAAAATCTTCAAAAAAATTTGGGGAAAATTTTCAAAAAATTTATCAAAAAATTTTGGGGAAAATATTCGAAATATTTTTGAAAAATGTTTGGGGAAAGTTTTCAAAAATTTTTGGGGAAATTTTCAAAAATTTTGAAAAAGTTTTTCAAAACTTTTTAGGGAAAATTTTCAAAAAATTTGTCAAAAATTTTTGAAAAATACAGACACACACACACACATAATAAGGTTGAAAAATTGAATGTTAATTTGATTAATATGAATTGAAAACCAGTGGTGTAGCATATAAGACCATAGCGGATCTTCTAGCAAAATGGATGACCATTGTTAATGGGTCATCCCTGTTATATAATACTTTCACTTTAATAGTGAAAGTGTCTGCATTACAAAACAGAGATGTTTTTGTTTCACTTTTAACACGTAATACTCGAATAATGGAGAAGATATGATATTGCTGTGGGGTCGCCCTAGGTTAAGATTATTTTGCCGATGATACTCCC
>NC_042997.1:121401999-121444499 GCF_006345805.1 Octopus sinensis | reverse complement strand
TTAAGTGGATGACGGAACATGTCTACCCACATATTTCCGAGCATTGCTGTTGTAATTAATAGCTGTGCAGTGGTTCATCTCTAGTTCTTCAACATGAAACCGCACTGAAGTCAATTCCTTGCTCCATGGATAAAATAAAAGCATTACTGTTAGATGGGTAAAAGTTCCCGCGTACAATATATTTGTCAACCCATTTTCTTTCTTGCAGACAAAGAGATTTCATGCTTGGTTTGTTATTATGGAAACAGGTATGAATGTTTCAGTGGTTTAAGATGGGCAAAATTACCCAACAGTTGCAAGCGTTAAAAGCTATTACCTATTTATTTATTGATTTATGACGAAAATGAATTTCAAATCAATGATAAGCATACCAAACTACATCATTACACCAAATATGAAATCAATTGGAACAGAAATTCCAATTTCTGTTGAAGAAATTGAAGAAATTGAAAAGTGGCAGCCGAACAGAAACGATCCCATATATATATATACATATGGAGCGGAGTGAAAAATGTGATGGAAGGGTGCTGAAACAAAAGTTCTGCTGAGGCAGACATGTCGCAACATTCACAGACAGTAGGTGGACCCGCGCAGCTGCCAAGTGGTATCCAAGAAATCGGAAAGGGCCACATAGAAGGTCTCAACGATGATAGGGAGACGATTTAGTCAAGCATTTTGGGTCAAGATGGAATATAATATGGTGCAATCAAGACAGAATTAGAAGCGCACTGTGGCCAGTGGAATGTAACAGCATCTGATGGTCTGGTCGATGACACTACTACTACTACTACTACTACTACTACATATGTATATAGTAAAATTAATAGACAACCACTTTCCACATTCACAAAAATACCATTAGATCCTCAACAGAAATACTGTTAAAGTTAGCTATAATTGCCTCCCCAACATATACTCAATAATACTCAATCCCAATAAGTACAAACACACCAGAAACACCCCGGAGCAATTGCAGATCCCTAAACCACTGCCCGCTAAACAACACCTTTCTCGAGAATCACTTTTTATACAACGCCAAGATCACGGACCCCAACGGAGTTTAAAAAGACGTATATTGGAATAACTGGCAACTCGTTCAAGGAGAAGTATACACAGCACCTAGCACTATTCAGAGACAAAAAGTAAAAAAAAACAACAAAAAACATGCAACATCCTTGTCAAATTTGATATGGACATTGAAAGAAGGTAGAATAAGCAACCCCAGATAGATAGAATAGAAAATTATTGCTAAAGCCAGAACATACAGAGGACGGGGTACCAAATGTGATACGCACAAATACAATCTTACATACAGTCACATACATATAGCCAATTTCTACTATCTTGCACTATTATTCTTACACTATCACATGAATGTATTTTAAATAATAACATATATGACTTGAGATGCCTTGCTATGGTGCTTGTTATCCTTTTTAACAAATTTATATCCCCTATATCGAAAATCTACAATAGTTCCGTAGTTCTATAACTCCCGTCTCGGTTACGAGCTTTGAACTCTGTTAATCCGTCGCACCACTTACCCAGCATACCTATCCGTGTAGATCACATGTGAACTAAACCCCCAAATTTTGCATATATATATATATATATATTATATATATATATATATATAATATATATATATATATTATATATATATATATATATATATATATATATATATATATATATATATATATATATTATATATATATATATATATATGTATGTATGTATGTATATATATATATAATAGGAAATTGATGTTTGTTATCCTTTTTAACGAATTTATATTTATACACACATAGACACATATATATCAGACAAGCTGCTTTTAGCTTCCATCTACCAAATTCACTGGCAAGACTTTGTTCGGCTCGAGGTTATGGAAGATGAAACTTGCCCAACGTGTCACACAGTGGAACTGAACCTGGAACAATATGGTTGCTAGAACTTATTATTATGGCTATGGTGTGTTACAAACTTGTCATATAGTAATTGCTAAATATTTATCACTAGATTATTTACATTATTTACATTCGACAAATATTTGTCATGTTGTTTGTTGTTAACATAGCGCTTCGGCTGATATACCCTCCAGCCTTCTTCAGGTGTCTTGGGGAAATTTCAAATCTGGGTTCTCATTCCTAAGGTATTTTTCGATGTTGTTGTTATTGTTATTATTATCATTATTATTATTATTATTATTATTATTATTATTATTATTATTATTATTGTTGTTGTTGTTGTTGAGGTCACATCTTCGAATCGAACTCGGAATCTTGGGGTTAGTAGCCCGCGCTCTTAACAACTACGCCATATGCCCGTAGGCATATAGAACTGTTCTTAAATATAGAACTGTACCAGATTATTTATTCTGCTATAGAAAAATGTATTAAAGTTTGCTTTTATGTTAATGTTTAACGAGGAACCGTTTGTCTTTAGACACGCATATGTACTCACTAATTGATATGTTGCTTTACGGTTTGATATTTGGGCATGGCGGTACTTGTGCAATAAAGAAGGGAAATATACATCTCATCATTGAAGCTGCAGAAAGGGCAGTTTGCCAGCTTTAAATTAAGAGGAAAGCGCAGTGGCTTTCTACTCCTAGGTTTCATCTGGGACCTTATCAATCCCGGATGAATAAACTAACCGGTTAAGACCGTATTGAATTGGGAAAGCAGCAAAAGGTTCTCATTCAAGATTAAAAGCGGCATGGGGGATTTAGTTCATGCTAGTGTTCTCAGATTTTTTATAAAAAACACAGATTTCCTTTGAAAGATTATTTGATAAAGCCGGCAAATCTAGGAGGAATATGAAAGCTTGAAACACAATTTCAACCTTTATTAAATGATTTCGATGAAAAAATTAGAGATTTCTACAAAAGGTGCACAACCGCATTTTCTGGATAAAGATGTAGCCGGCAACTGGCGTTAAATATAACGAAACCTTAAAACAATGTGCCAACAGCGGAGCTTTTCTTCATATTTTCGGTCGACTTGTTATAACGAAAAATAAATGTATGTATGTAATTATGTATGTATGTATGTATGTATGTATGTATGTATGTATGTATGTATGTATGTATGTATGTAAGTATTTATACACGCACACATACACATATGTAAGTTTATTATGTATATATGCGTATATGTGTTTATAAATATGCATATATATGTGTGTACACATACACACACGCACATGGACCCACACGCACATCCACATAAATATTAATTTCTTGAAGCTGACACCGTTCGTGTCATTAAAAGTTAGAGAAAGGTTTTTCATCTTCAATAAAATATCTAATTTTGTCTTTAGTATTTATATTTATTTATATATATTTTCCTCTACCTTGTTTTACACCTATGTACTCAAATATGTGTGTGTCCGTATTTATAGGCCCTCACAAACACACACACACACATTGTTCTGATGAAGTCAAACCAAATAATGATATCTTGAAATCATTTAATACGTACGTCTCAGGTCTGTGTAATATTTAATAAGAAATGCATCCATTAAGTAAGATCTTCTTCAGTTAAGACGTTGGATACATTTCCTATTATATACTATGCAGAACTGAAATGTACGTGTTAAATTATTTCAAAATATCACAATTTGGTATGGTTTCATTATTAGAACTTATGTGACTCGATGCCAATACAAACTAGCCAGCCCAGATTCCACTTACGCAGATACTCTAACAACAATTCGGAGTGGCTTGTTATATTTGATTATTGTCGAAAATTCTGGTTCCGAGCACTACTTCTTAGCGAACACCTAATATATATATATATATATATATATATATATTATATATATATATATATGAAAAAACAAGTCAAAAATAGAAAAATGCTAAGATAATTTTATAGTGTGGAGACCTTTTTTTCCACTGTAACGATTAAAATAATAAATTTAGAAAAATTAGAAGAAAAGTTTTTTAAAAGAATATTTCTGTAGTAGTGTTCAGATATAAGTAGCATTCTGCCTTTCTCTGACTCCCTGTTTGCACTTGTGTGTTCGAGGTCGTTTTGAGTTCTTGGTAGGATAGGTGAAGAATAAGGAGGCTGATGTGGAGAGGGGGTGGGGAATCTGGGAATGCCTTAATGGTCGTATTTTGAATGGTCAGTGGCTGACAGTAGTCGCATTCAATTCAGGAATTGTTTATGGAATTTGCGTAGGCGTTATACTGAAAGACATTAGTGACAAGGTTAAGGGGTGGAAGGTGGAGAAGTAGAAGAAGAAGATGACGATGTTGATGATGATGATGATGAAGAAGAAGAAGAAGAAGAAGGAGAAGGAGAAGATGGTGGTGATGATGGTGGTGATGATGATGATGACGACGATGATGATGATAATGATGATGATGAAGAAGAAGAGGAAGAAGAAGAAGTGGGTGAAAGTGTAGCTGTGATGGGGCTGATTAGTAATGGATTCTATGGAGTGTAATATTTGTGTGTGTATATATTTCTTTTATTCTAAAGTTGAGGTATATTAATTGTTTGTCGTAGACCCGTTAAGAAGTGGCTTGTATTTTGTAATAAGAGATTTTCTTTACTTATTCGTTTCTCGAGGTTGTATCGTCCCTAAATTGGTAGAGGGGGAAAATCCTGAAGTTTGGTGTTTTTTTGTTGGCGCAAGTATCTATGTGTTGGCTAAAAGCTATTTTTCTGTTTTGGGGAATTTTTATCTGGGATCTGTGCAGGGCCATTCGTTTACGCAAACCATTTTTTGTTTGGCCTATGTACTGCTCTTGACACCCGGAGCAGTTAGTGAGTATATTAGGTTCTCCGAAGCACATGTGAAGTTGCTTTTCACTGTAAACCGTTGTCCCTGTTTGAAGGAGAACTCTGATCCCTCAATTAGATAGTCGCATATCATCACGCAAATTGGGTCTTCTGTGTTGAAGAGTGAATTCGGCTTGTGTTAGGAGACTTTTCATGGATCTAGGCTGTCTTTTGCTTTTTATGATCGTGTGTATTTGGAGGATTGTGTTCATTCTGTGGTCTTTTTTTAGGAGGGGTATGTTGTGGAGGATGGTGTCGAAGGCTTCGTTATTGAGAGGGTTGTGTGTGGAGATGTATGGTAAGGCTTTTGGTTGTAAGTTTTTCTTTGATTTGGGATGTCTCAGTTCCTTGATGTTAAGTTGAAGGGCACGTTGAATGCACTTGTCAATAAGTGAAGGTGGATAGTTCCTGGTGATAAGGGTATCTTTTAGTTCTTGTAGTCGTGTGTCTCTGGTGTTTGCGTTAGAGACTATAGTGCATATCCTTTTTGCTAGATTGAAGGGGATATTCATCCTGGTGTGTCTGGGGTGGCATGAATTGAATGGAAGATATTGCTTAGAGTCTGTAGGCTTATAGTATATGTCTGTTTCTATTATATTATTAGCTTTCTTAATGAGGATATCGAGGAAGGGGAGTTGTTGCTGGCTATATTCCATCGTGAATTGGATGTTTACGTCCAGTCCGTTTAAAATTTCCTGGAATTCTATGAGTTTTTCTATATTTTTATGCCAAAGGATGAAACAGTCATCTAGATATCTCTTCCAGTTGTTTTCTATGTAGATGGAGAAAGGGCTGCCATATCTTTCTAGAACCTTACGATACAGGCTGATCTCTAGGTATCCTATGACTAGGTTGGCAAATGAGGGGGCCATTCGTGTACCCATCGCAGTCCCCGATTTTTGTCGGTAGAAGTTGTCATTGAAGGCGAAGAAGTTATTTTCCAGGATGAATTTAACCCCTTCTATCACAAATTCTGTTTTGATGCGGTGTGGTAGTTCGTTGGCGTGATTCTCTAGCCAGAATTGGATTGCCTCTAGTCCTAGGTTGTGGGGGATATTGGAGTAGAGGTTGACTACATCGAAGGATACCAGTATGGTGTTTTTGTTTATAGTATTCGGTAGGTGATTGAGCATATCTAAGTCGTCCCTTATATAGCTTTTGACATGTTTGAGGAGTGGTTTTAACAGGGTGTCTAAAAAGTTACTGAGGCGGTGGGTTTCGCATGCGGGACCTGCTATTATGGGTCTCAATTTGAGGTCATTAGGATTAGGGACTTTAATTATTTTGTCTGTAGCTATCTTGCATGCGTTGCTTATTTTTTCGCTTTTGTGGATCTTAGGTATACCGTAGAATTGGCTAGTTTTACTTGTGAAATTGGTCATATAATCATATTCTTTGTCGGTGAGCCCTGCTTTGTATGGGTTTAATATGGATTTTAGTTCCCTCATTATTTTTTGTTGACTGTAGTTTTGTGCCTTTATATATATATATATGTGTGTGTGTGGGGAGAGAGAGAGAGAGAGAGAGAGAGAGAGAGAGAGAGAGAGAGATTTACTATTTTACTCTTTTACTTGTTTCAGTCATTTTACTGCGGCCATGCTGGAGCACCGCCTTTATGACCAAATCGACCCCAGGACTTATTCTTCATAAGCCTAGTACTTATTCTATCGGCCTTTTATGCCGAACCGCTAAGTTACGGGTACGTAAACACACCAGCATCGGTTGTCAAGCAATGCTAGGGGGACAAACACAGACACACAAACACACACACACATATATATGTACATATATATGTATACGACGGGCTTCTTTCAGTTTCCGTCTACCAAATCCACCCACAAGGCTTTGGTCGGCCCGAGGCTATAGTAGAAGATACTTGCCCAAAGTGCCACGCTGTGGGACTGAACTCGGAACCATGTGGTTGGTAAGCAATCTACTTACCACACAGTCACTCCTGCACCTATGTAGTAGTGCTTGTTTTCATGTTAAGTTACAATCCTTTCTACTATAGGAACAAGGTCTGAAATTCTAGAGGAGCGGGGTAGTGGATTACATCGACCACAGAATTAAATTGGTACTTATTTCAACAACCCTGAAAGGATGAAAGGCAAAATCAACTTCGGCTGAAATTGAACTTATAATGTAAAGAGGGATGACATATGCTTAGCATTTCGTCCAGCATATTTTTGATTCTGCCAGCTTACCGCCTTCATGTTGAGTTATAGTAAAAACAATTTTAAATTTAACTGATGGAACATCTTACCAGCTTCGAACGGATAGTTTCAGTGAATAATGTAATCTTAGATAAACTCTGAAAAGAAAAAATAAAGTGAGACGGTCACTACTGGAATCTCTTTTCCGATGTGTCTGCTCAAAAAGAGTAAAATGTGAGACTATAGAAAGAAAGGCAACTGTTGATTAGAGTTTTGTTTGCAGAATTAAAGAGATTTGCAATGTTAACAGTTAAGTGAATCGAAGTAAATAATGAAATACATAGATTAGAAATGAATAAAGAGCTTCAACAATATGTCAGGTATATCCCAAAAGAGTAATTCTGAAAAGTAGACAATGGGGAGATATAAAAGTTTTAATTCATGCAATGGATAGTGATTGAAAATAGAAAACAAAGAGTGGTTTTTCCCCCGAAAGCGTTCTCAATGGACGACGACAGAATAGAATAAATAGTTCAAGTCAACTGATTATAAAGACATCAACTGAAATAGTTAAACGCATTAATAGAAGATCAACAAGCTGAACAGAAATTTCAATCTTCGAAAATTTAAAGATGCCTCAAGACTTTAAACTATAAAAACAATAAGAAAGTAGAACGTCAGGATGAATGAAATGTAATGTGCAACAAAATTAGTATTATCTAGCAGACTAAGGAACAATTTATTGTTTATCACTTGATGTGATATTTAACTCAAAAATAAATGGAAGCCAGACGGTTTAATGAGGATAAACAACAAAGATGGCGGTGAAAGAATATATATTATATAGGTCGAGTCATTTAGCTGTGGTATAAGAATAGAGAAGAAGAAGAAGAAGAAGAAGACAAAGAGGAAAAGGAGAAGGAGAAGAAGAAAAAGAAGAATAAGAAGACGAAGGAGGAGGAGAAGAAGAAAAAGAAGAAGTAGAAAAGACGGAGGAAGAGAAGAAAAAGGAAAAAAAGGAGGGAAAGAAGAGGAGGAAAAAAAGAATAAAAAAGAATAAAAGAGGTAGATGATAATGAAGATGACGATGAAGAAGAAACAAAAGAAGTGGAGGAAGAAGGACGATGAGGAGGAATAGAATGAAGATGAAAGAAAGGAGAAAAAGATGGATACCATGAATCGAGCGAGAAGCAGAAATGAGGAATTGTGAGTAGCGATGGCGTAAAACGGTTTTGATGAGCTTAGATTGATATAATACACTAAGTTGAGTCTAACACTTGTCAGTCCAATACATTCTCATTGAATACATGTTTGTATATTGAAACATCGGTAAAACCCAATATGAAATATAGAGTACTATGAACTTTATTTTCTCATTTTCTTTTACTTCTTTCAGTCACTTGACTGCAGCCATGCTGGAGCAACACCGCCTTTAGTCGAACAAATTTGCCCCAGGACTTATTCCCTATAAGCCTAGTACTTATTCTATCGGTCTCTTTTTGCTGAACCAGCATAGGTTGTCAAGCGATGGAGGTGGGGACGAACACAGACGCACAATCATACACACACACACGCACACACACACACACACACACACACACACATACACACACAAGCATACACATACACACACACAGATATACATATAGATACGACAAGCTTCTTCCAGTTTCCGTCTACAAAATCCACTCACACGGCTTTGGTCGGCCTGAGGCTATAGCAGAAGGCACTTGCCCAAAGTTCCACGCAGTGGTACTGAACCCAGAACAATGTGGTTGATAAGCAAGCTCCTTACCACACAGCAACTCCTTCGCCTATTGTGTGTGTGTGTGTATGTATGTGTATGTGCGTGTGTGTGAGTGTGTGTATATTTGTGTGTCTGTTTCTCCCCCACGCCACATCATGTTCAGAAATAAAACTTGTTGACGTATAAGTTTTATTAAATGACTTTTATACTTTGCAATTGGTGTGCCGTGTTTTACGTGTATAAGGAATCCTTTTTTGTCAAAAATTAGGGAGCCTCTCATACATGGATAGTATAATAGTCCGTTTTTAGTATTACAAACCTTTTTTCCAAATTTTAAGCCCACAAAATTAGTGGGTTCCTTATACACGACGGTTCATTAAACCCATTAAAATAGGGTAAGATGCATTATCAATGCCTGTTGGTATACACAAACTCACATACACACACTCACACACTCACTCACACACATTCATGCATACACTCTCACACACACTTACACACACATATGTACCAGTTTAGTGTTGAATGTGAGAAAAATAGATTGAGTACTGAACATCGCAATAGAGATTAATGATGTATTTTAATTTGGTCGAGTCAATCCCCTGCGACTCTGAATGTCCCCTGTAAGTGCACTGGGTCTTGAGGATGGTTAAATCTGAAAGGTGACGAAATTTACACATCCATATATATATATATATATATATATATATATATATATATTATATATATATATATATATATTTGAATCTTATAGGAAACAAAAGTCAAAGACAGGTGGTATGAACAACAAACAGGTGTATTAGTTTGACACTCGGGAAAGTGAGAAAGTCTTGCACGTTTCGAACTTACTCTCTTCGACAGAAAGGAACAAGAGAAAATAGACAGAGAATAAAAGAAAACTTGTACGTATGTATGTATGTATGTATGTATGTATGTATGTATGTATGTATGTATGTATGTATGTATGTATACATGTGTGTATGTATGTATGTATGTATATATGCATGTATGTATGCATGTATGTATGTATGTGTATGTATGTATGCATGTATATGTGTATGAATGTATGTATGTACGTACGTATGTATGTATGTATGTATGTATGTATGTATGTATGTATGTATGTATGTATGTATGTATGTATGTATGTATACTTGTAAGCTCCCTGCCATAGCTTGCAGTGGTGTGTAGAGAAAATATGATAAACAGGGAAAAATGAAGAAACAAAGAATAGAATAGAAAAAACAAAGAGTAGAAAAATGAAAAAAAGAAATTTTTGTATCTGCTTTTTTTCCTCCTTTATCAAATTTTCTCACCTCGACCACCACCTATGACAGGATATCAAATAATTCCATCATTTGTTAGACACAACTTGCCTGAAAACCCTATGCATCCAAAAGTGAATATATATATATATATATATATATATATATATATATATATTTATATATAGAGGGCATTATACATACATGCCAGAGGGCATTATACATACATGCCACACGCTAAGAGGGACAATTAGTCATTTCTACCAAAAATTTTACTAATCCCACCGAATTCAATATATATATATACATACGTACGTATATGTATGTGACTGACCACTAACTGGTACACTTTCCCTTACTGTCCTTTCCTTGTTTTTCCTTTTTCCTTTTTCTTTCTGTTTCCTCTCTTCCTGTTTTTTCTTATTTTTTATTTTTATTTTTTAATTATTTTATTATTTTCTTCTTATTTTCTTCTCTTTCTTTTCTCTTGTTTCTCTTTTGTTTTCTCTTTTTCCTCTTTCTTTATTCCTCTCTTCCTGTTTTCGATTTGACCTTACTAATACATTCCCTACTTTTAGGTCACTTTAAATAAAACCTTTGATTCAAAGACACTGTGTATAAACTCTATACTTGGAATGACCAAATTTAAATACTATTGGATTTTACTCATAAGGTATTGGAATCGTACATGTATACCATTCTGCCTAAATAATGAATCTACAAATACAATATCCCTGCGTATCTGACATCTACTTTCATTCCTACACCTCACTCTCTATTTCGTATCTTATCTAAATTAACTATTGCTTAACCATCTTCTCACACCGTCTCCGATGAAGGGATATAATAAATATCCTTGTTGGAAAATTACGGGAGCTGCTGCACGACTTTTTAGAAGGTAGGACTAAGACGGGTGCAACCAGTGTTGCTGTCTCTGAGGCTACATCGATCATAAGAGTAGTCTTTCAAGAAACTGTACTGGAACTGCTACTGTTGCTGTTGTTGTTGTTGTTAAGCAACAATACGGGTAAGGATGATTAGGTGATGGTCTAGGGCTTAGGGGAGGGAGACCCCAGACCTTGGAAAAAAAAAACTTTGGTCGTCTTGTTGTAGTCGAGGGCTCTTCGTTGGTTGACGCCCGACACCACTGGGAGGTGGCCCTCGAAGTCGCTGGAAATGAAGATCTCCAGGTCCAAATTCTTGAACAGCTGCTACTGTTGCTGTTTGCTCTCTCAGACATGTTCTCAATTATTTAGTGATCCACACTCGCCAGATTTGCTAACGATAGAATGATACTATGAAGGTGACACAAACTACAGAAGAATCTGAACGCAGTCTTCAAGCAGTTCAAAGGAAACAGCATACAGATCAATGCTGAAACATGTTAAGTGTTTTGCTATCAGACCGCAAACAGTTCAGTCAGAATACACAAGACCAGCGGGTTTTGCCATCCCTGAGGGACGGTCTCTGCGTGATTTGCGAATCGATATGATCAATGATGTTTCATTCTGTGTACATGTTACTTGAAATCCGTAGTATAGTTATCATTCTCTTTAGTACCTACTTCTTTACTACCCACAAGGGGCTAAACACAGAGAGGACAAACAAGGAATGACAAACGGATTAAGTCGATTATATCGACCCTAGTGCATAACTGGTACTTAATTTATCGTCCCCGAAAGGATGATAGGCAAAGTCGACCACGGCGGAATTTGAACTCAGAACATAATGGCAGACGAAATACGGCTGCGCATTTCGCCCGGCGTGCTAGCGTTTCTGCCAGCTCGTCGCCTTCATTCTCTTTAGTACCAAGTTGAGTTTGAGTTGATGATGCTTTTAAAACAGCAGCCTCAGTCATTTGCCTTGTTGTTGTTGATTCTCTCACTGTTAGATTGCTCTTCCTCTGATTCTCTTGTTTCCATTGTATATGAGTTCAGAAAGTTTGGTGTAGCTGCTTCTATTCTCATCCGTGAAATCGTGTGAGTGTTGCAGCTGTTTTTGTTATTGGTGTTGTCACGCTTGTCACTAGAAATTTTCTCACCAATTTTTGTTACTGTCTGCAGAAATGTTATTTTCTTTCTTTCAATGTGTTTGAGACTTTTTTGTAAAATATTTTTGTTAATTTTCTATAATTTTTCTCATTCGTTTAACATCCGTGAAAACGTGTTCATTCTGGTTCAAAATTTTAAAGGCGTTCATGCTTTAAGAAGCTATTTCGTTTTTGCTTACAAATGAAGAAATTATTTTTTCCGCAAATTAAAATTTTTTTTCTCATAAAGGGAGAAAGTGAAGCAAACAACATGTTACATTTCTATTTGGAGATTCTACATTGAATAAAAAATTTCCCTTTCACTTAATTTCTCGCGATAAATGCACGAGGTTAGCGAGCAAACCTGACACAAATAAAATACTTGTTTCTAATTCAAGCACAATTCGAGCAATTAGGAAGTGTTAATCTGTATCATCAACCTCAGTACTTTACTGGTATTACATCTTTTCGACACAGGAAGGTTGAAATTTCTAAGATGAGATCACTACATAGAACCGGATGAAATACCGCAGTTCATGTTATCTGACTATTGTGTGAAGATAATATTGATATGCACAACACGCTTATTTTGATTTGCTTTAATTTCATACACTTCATCAATAGGGTTCGAATCTGATATAATACTGCTTCTAAATGATTGACTCGGCAAAGATAAACATGTGATAAAAATGATGCAAGTTCCACACAGTTTATGAGTCGATATCTTAAATTATATAAGATGAAATATAAAGAAAATTATATTGATACCACATAGGATTTACGTGGCAAGGTATAGCTAAAAATGGTTAGGACATATCAGACATAAACCTCCCAGGATCAAGTATTAGTTAAAAAAATGTCCACTGTGTTTTCCTATTGCCAATGCATCCATATCAAATCTTCTGATTTCGTGTTGCCATAGAAAACAAAAAGAAAATATGTGTAAAGGTGAAAGCAGCTAATACACCTATCTCCAGAGACTTCAAAAAAGAATATCAAGTTGAAAATAGAATATTCAGCAATCGTATGTGGAACAAGCAAGTTCAAATATGCAATCGTTAAAATTTTTTAAATAAAATTTGTAATAATGTGGACGTGTGCATGGCTGAGGTGTTAAGAAATTTGTTTTACAATTAAGTGGTGTTGAGTGTTATTCATCTGTGAGGCCTCTTGCGTTCTTGGATTGTACATTTAATCTGTTCTTGATTGACTTTAATGGAGTCCATTCTGTTGTGAGTATTTGGACATAGTCTCTAGGATCCCGTTTTCTCCCACCCCAGTTACTTTGTCAAAATAGTTCAGAACCAATAACAAGTATAACCTCCGAGTTAAGTCTTTGAAATTTATCATCTAAAACAGATATAAAATTTAGAATATAAGGTGTAAAGAAGTCAATGTACAACACATACGATGTTGCTATTCTCAACAAGAAAGAAAAAAGTAAATAAAATATTGGTGAATATGAAATGGTCAATAAAGGTATCAGGCTTGCAGAATCGTCAAGAACACCGGGCAATATGCTTAGCGGCATTTCGTCCGTTTTTACATTGTGAGTTCAAATACTGCCAAGGTCGACTTTGCGTTTCATCATTTTGGAATCGATAAAATAAATACCAGTTGAACACTGGAGTTGATGTAATCGATTTATTCCCTCCCCGAACTCGCAGGACGTGTGCCAAAATTTGAAACTAATATCAAATGGTGAAAATCAGTCACAGCGTATAGCAGTCAGTATGAAAGTCGCAGCAATGCGACGAACATTTTGAAGCATCAAATGAGTGTGACATGAATTGGACAACTTCATGTATTATCAAATGGTTCTCTCACAATGTAGTTGCTTCAACTTCAGAACATGTTATTTACTTGACAAGAAGGGACATATCAATGTACCGATAAAGAAGTTCGAACGATGTACACAGTCCAACATCATGTAAGTAAGAACTAAATTAAAACAGATGTTCAATTGCCTTTCTGCTCAGTAGGCATATTTTTGATTTTGTTTTTGAATTTTGTCTAATTTATGTAAAGGACACACGACTTTTAAATTCTTTATTTTCCAAATTATCACACACAAACACACACACAGACAATAAAAAAAAACAATTAAAGGCAGGTGCTTTATATGTAAGTGAAAGAGATATTATTTCTACCTGGCCACGCGGATCTTTTCAATATAAGACACATCTTCAGTGTAGCGGGATAATATAAACATAAATATCTTCCTGTTTGAATTAAACACATTCTTTTCTACTCTCGGCAAAAAAACCGAAATTTGGTGGGAGGGAGCCAGTCGATTAGATCGACCCCAGTGCGCAACTGGCACTTAATTTATCGACTCCCGAAAGAATGAAAGGCAAAGACGACCTCGATGGAACTTGGACTCAGAGCACAAAGATAGAGGAAATACCTATTTCTTTACTATCCACAAGGGGCTAAACACAGAGAGGACAAACAAGGACAGACAAACGGATTAAGTCGTTTATATCGACCCCAGTGCGTAACTGGTACTTATCGAGCCCGAAAGGATGAAAGGCAAAGTCGACCTCGGCGGAAATTGAACTCAGAACGTAGCGGCAGACGAAATACTGCAAAGCATTTCGCCCCGCGTGCTAACGTTTCTTATATCTTTATTGACCACAAGGGGCGAGACAGAGGGAACAAACAAGGAGAGACGAAGGGATTAAGTCAATTACATCGACTCCAGTGCGTAACTGGTACTTAATTTATCGACCCCGAAAGGATAAAGGCAAAGTCAACCTCAGCGGAATTTGAACTCAGAACGTAATGGCAGACGAAATACTTATTTCTTTACTACCCACACGGGGCTAAACACAGAAAGGACAAATGACAGATTATATCGACTCCAGTGCGTAACTGGTACTTATTTAATCGACCCCGAAAGGATGAAAGGCAAAGTCGACCTCGGCGGAATTTGAACTCAGAACTTAACGGCAGGCGAAATACGGTTACGCATTTCGCCCGGCGTGCTAACGTTTCTGCCAGCTCGCTGCCATTTTGAATTAAACATATTAAGAACAAATTTGCAGTGAAACAAAACAGTTTTATTGTTGTTTTGTGTATGGATTGAACATTCTTTCCTCCTTGAACTGCACACATATAACGTAAAATATTTATTTACTCCTTTGTACTGAAGATGCATGTAATGTTGAAATAATCTATTACTTATAAAGAAATATTAATTTCACACGAAAAACAAAACAATTGTGATATTTATCTATTTTCTTGTCCAAAGAACTTTTGACAAAAAGTCCCACAATTCAATCCCGTTCACATCATGAATTATCTAAGCGCCAAATACTAAATTTCTATTTTCGTTATATAAGAAAGATAAATTTTCTTTACCTTCTAGCAATCTGCATTTTATTTTTACCATCTTATTTGTTTTTGGTCTGAAATCATTTATCTACTATTGTTCAATTTCCATATTAATCTCGGAAAAAATTTTCATTCTATTTTTACTTTTACGTCTTTGATTTATATTCTTCTGTTTAGACACGAATTAATTTGAATATATACATGCTCACACACAAACACGCACACACATAAATGCATGAATATATATGAATATATATATATATATATATATATATATAATATATATATATATATATATATATATATATTATATATATATATATATACATGAATATATATATATACATATATATATATATATATATATATATATACATATATATATATATACATATATATATATATATATATTATATATATATATATGAAATATACATATATATATATATATGTATGTATATATATATATATATTGAGTGGGTGAATATGGTGTGCACTGGGAATAAGATTATATGAGATTAGAACATTGTATATCAGCATGTTATATGATAATTACTTCGTACAAAAATAGGCAAGGAAATTTACTCTGATGTCTGCTAAATGCAGCATTATAGTCAGATGTGATTGACGATAAAACCGTACGACAGCTGTCAAGTACTTTGTGTGATAATGAATTACGTGATTATTTGCCAATTTTCTTCTGTCTAGCATTAGATGTAAACGTGTCTCTTTCCAGAGATGACGCTGTGCTTATGCAATCAAACTGTTCGTATGTGTATATATGCAGGTATGTATTTCCGTATGCATATATATGCATATGCGTGTGTATATATGTATACACACACACGTATGCACACACAAACACATTATATATATATATATATTGGCACGAAAAATCTCTCTCTCTCTCAGACACACACACACACACACACACACACACACACACATAATGAAGCAAAATTCAAAATGTAACTGCTGAATGTGTAAATATAGCAAACTAACAAACTCCCAGATAATCGGATTAACTGGTTATCTTGGGAACACGTTAATTGAAATCTTCCATCTATTCTCCACCCAGCATCTCTATACTGTGAGCTGGTTGTGCATTAACAATCAAGATCGCAAGATCTTGGGTTCAATTCCTGCATTAGGTGGTGCGTTTGTTTCCTTTTTCTTTTGAGCAAAACACTTCGTTTCACGTTGCCCTGTGTGTGTTTCAACATTTGAAGAGTAGCCCATTATGCATCTGAATAGGAAGTGTCAATATGATGGGAGGAGTGAGTTGATGAACAGCACGAAGATCAGTTACCTATAAGCAAATTATCTGTGCAGGTTGTCAAGCTGGAAATTGCAGAACTGTTTTGCTCAGACTCGAGAGACTCCAGTGAATACATTATAAATTATAATCTAATAAAACACAGTATTTAAATGTGATTTCTATAAGTTTCATGCGCACATAGTCCAGTTATCGGATGTCCTTGTATCGCACACCGTGTATTATACTGCAATCGCTATGGCAAAAATAAACATGGCTGTTCAATGAGAAAAATAAGAAAGAACGGGCAAAAGAAAAAGAGAACGAAAAGAAAGAAAAAAATAGAGAAGGTAAGCTTGGAGGGGAAATGAGATGAGAGTGGTGTCTCTTTGATCCGACAAAAAGGGAATACTGATAATTATATACATTATATATACATGAATTAAGAAAGGCTGCTGGGGTTAGTCTGTTGGGGAACGACTAAATTTATAGCATTGTATGCCTAATCTGCAGAGAGAGATGTTCTCTAGTTCTAAAGCAGAAGCATTTTGAGATGTGGGCGCATCCTGTGAATATTTCCGATCTGAAGTTCAGCAGTTGGGTGCATTACTTAGCTTTAAAAACAATATGAGTACTTTCAGATGCACAGAGCCTACACGTCTTGAGCCATTAATGTAAAGTATAGATTGTTCTATAATATTCCCTTTGATGGTGTGTGGAGCATGTTGACCTTCAGGTCCTAAATATGGCTTGCTGAATTAATAGTTTCCTTCTTGTGTATGTGTCAGGAAGAAGCCTGACGGTTAGTATATCTATTTTTAAAGTTACTTTTACTAAATCCAATAATTTTTTTCAATTTCGTTTTATGCCAAAACTGAGGTGACTTCGGCTTTCTATAAAACTGGGCTAATCCTGCATATCTAAATAAGTGAGCGAGTATCTGGATTCCTGAAGTTAATTTATCATAGTTACTGCAGTGAGCACCTAATGTGGCTTTTCATGTTGGGGCAACAGTATAAGAAACTTTCATGGAAAACGGCTATTAAAGATTTTCTTATACATACCAGCCAGGTATGATGGTGATATGTCTATGGGCTTCAGAAAGTTAAGGAAATAAAATTCCGTTACTCTGAAATATAGATGCATATCTTTAACCTTATCTGAAGGTTTCGTAAACAACAAGATGGCAAACGCATAGAACTAAAAACAAATAACTATATAAATATAGACACACAAACAAATACAGACATATACACATATACGTATATGAGTGTCTGAAAGAGTTGTAATTTTATAGAAATAATACACTTGGATTCTCCTCTCACACTTCCCGTATGTGTACATACAAACGAACACTTTGAAATATATTTTGAAAAGGAATTCATTCATACATTCTCGAAAGAAGATTTTCAAAAATATTTAATTACGATGACTTTCTACTGTACATATTCAGTACTCAATTGGTTATTGCAGTACCCCAGCATGGCCGCAGATTAATGACTGAAATAGATAAAAGAAAAAAAATGCCTACAATTACCCAAATTTAATATTGAAGCTTCTCAACGGCATGGCCAACACGTAATTGAAGTGGACAAAATATTAGTCTAAAGGAAATAATTATTCCAACAGATATGACATATTTACAGAACTGTCTACAAAATGGAAGAATTAAATGGTGAAATTATATGAAAAATTGAAAACTAAAATATTAAAAATTACTACAGCGTACAAATTCGTTCTTCACAACTCCTGAAGCTATTTTCATATATGGTCTATCCCATTCTTATAAAAATGATAACTCTGTCCAATTTGGTATGCTAAGCACAAATTGTCTTTTCTGTAGAGCTTTCAAATTTTCAAATGAAATCAATGGTATGTGCTGCTCAGGCGGTCAGGTAACATTGCTAGCACTACCAGCTCCTTCTCAACCTCATATGGATATTCTAGAAGGCATTTCCATCCAGTCAACGGATTTTCTGAACAATATCAGACAATACAACACTGCAAATGACATCGTTTGGTGCATCTAAGAAGATAGATAAACATGAATTTACGACGACGTCAAAGTTCACGAGCAGGATGTTCCGTTGATTGGATCAAGTGGAACCCACGTCGTCGTAACCGACGGAGTGCCGTAGCATATACACACACACCCACACTCATACATACACACATATATAAATATATACAGGGTGGGGAAGCAAAATTTACAATGAACGTTAAGTTGTTTTTTCTCAGCAGGCACTAAGTCAATTGTTTTGAAACCTAGCATATGTTGATGTCTTAGTCATACCTAACACTATTATCCGTACATTTTCAGAAACCTTTGCCCATATAAGTAATCAGGAAGACAAATGTCAAAGAGTGTGTGATTTGCTGAATGCACTCGTCACACCAAAGGAGATTTCAAGAATAGCTGGCGTGTCCATAAAGACTGTTTATAATGTAAAGAATAGAATGACTATGAGCAAAACTATTACGCGGAAGTCTTGAAGTGGAGGAATCAACAAAAAACGTACTAAAGCTTTTATCAAAGCTCTCAAATCCAAAATCCTGAAGGATCCAATCAAATCCATGAGAAAAATAGCAGTTGAACTTGAGTTAGACAACATGACCTTTAGAAATGCAGTAAAATATGATTTAAGGCTAAAATCTTACACAAGAACACCAAAACACTTGTTGACAACAGCTATGAAGGAAAAGAGTTTGGAAAGGTGCAAGAAAATTATTACATGGTTCAAGAAAATGTCCTCCATTGTAACGATCTTTTCAGATGAAAAGATCTTCACTGTCGATGCTGTTCTGAACTGCAGAAATGACAGATTTATTGCAAAATCAACGGCTGAGGTTAAGGGGACATTCAAAACAAAACATCCTGCTCAAGTTATGGCTTTTGGCGTTGTGGCTTCCGATAGAAAGAATATGCGTATAAAATTCTACAAGGCTGATGAAAAGATCAATGTTAAAACTTACTACAAGACTCTGAGATACCAGATATTGCCATGGCTTAAAGCAAACTACCCAGATGGTAATTATGTATGGACACAGGATGGTGTCCCGGCACACACAGCTAGAAAAATACAAGATTTCTGCAAATCCAACTTTAGCAAAGTTTTTGAATCATGTTTATGGCCACCTTCTAGCCCAGATCTAAACTCTCTGGATTATGCTATTTGGGGCATTTTAGAACATGCTACCAATAGAACATCACGCAGTAATGTCGACTCTCTTAAAGATACTATTAAAGAAGAATGGGAGACTTTGTCTCCCGAATATTTGAGGAACACTTGCGCAAGTTTCAGGAAGCGTGTGAAGGCAGTTATTGAGAAAGAAGGAGGATACATAGAATAAAAAGATTTTCTGTTATGTAAATTTTTTTGTGGCAAATAATTCTTATGACTTTCAATGAACTAATTGGTCCTACAATGTCTTTCAATCCCTGCCTCAAAATATTGTAAATTTTGCTTCCCCACCCTGTATATATAAATATCTATCTATCTATCTATCTATCTATCTATCTATCTATCTATCTATCTATCTATCTATCTATCTATCTATCTATCTATCTATCTATCTATCTATCTACCTATCTATCTGTCTATCTAACTATCTATCTATCTATCTATCTATCTATCTATCTATCTATCTATCTATCTATCTATCTATCTATCTATCTATCTATCTATCTCTCTCTCTCTCTCTCTCTCTGTCGATATATATATATATATATATATATATATTATATATATATATATATATATATATATATATATATATATATAGGGTGACTCAAAAGTCTCCATTCATAGAAAAAATTAATTTTTTTTATAAGAAACAGTTTATAAGATTCCCTAGGTCCCCTGATCTGACTCCTCTTGATTTCTATCTTTAGGGGTATTTGAAAGGCATGGTGTATCACTGAAAGATAAAATCATTTGAAGGAACGCTTCATCAACTCCTTTGCACACGTATCACCAGATGTGCAATTACGAGTTCACGATGAGTGGGGTAAACATATTGCAATGTTTATTCCAAACAATGGTAACCATATAGAGCCTGTTATATAAAAAGAAAATCGTTCTTATTAACTGTTTCTTATAAAAGGATAAATTGTTCCTATGTATGGCGACTTTTGAATCACCCTGTATAATGCTCTTAGCATCTTCCTGCTTACTCTTTACGAACATTGCTAAGACCTGTATTTCTAAAGTTTCCGAGCAACAGCGTCCAACCCGCGTTACGTCATAAAAGCCGTAGATATAGTAACTGAAGTAAGCTTTCATAGTTCTTAATACAAGTGATCATAATAGATTTATATTTATTTAACAGTTTTGAAGCCGAGTGGTGTAACTGCCTTATTTAATTACGATAAGTAACCTCTACCTTTATTGTAACTTCTTAAACAAACTGAATTGGCTATTGAAATTTATAATTAATTTTACATTTTCTAATAGACTATAGTTGACGTACACATGAACTGGTTTCGTAAATAGCAATCACTCATTGATTTGATTAACCCACTCCTATCCATGGCTCGCTCTCTGAAAAATCATTACTTTCTTTGTTTTACATTCTCTTGCTTATAGCATCAATTAAATCAACTCTCTCTCACTCTGTCTACAGAGTCTTACTATTTTATGCGTTTCTAATAAAAATTGTGTTCGTTATATATATGCTCTTTCGTCTTTTGTTTTCCATCTTTTAGTCTTCATTTGTTTTCTATTCTAAAATTTAAACAATTACATCGTAAAAGCGACTCATTGAATTAATGAACTGTTTTGAAGATACTCCATACTTCCACGCAGTGTTTATGATAAATATATCACACGGGCAATGAGCATAGCCATAATTATATATACAATTAGTTGTTGTGATCTTTCGGGTAGCAGATACTCCGGTTAGAGTATTCAATATGTGTCATGTGCCGTTAAGTATAACTGTTTACCATTTATTGCTTCATCAGAGAAACCTGCAGATTTCACTATAAAATCGTATGATCAATCACAGGAAATGTTATTTTCTCATGTAGTATTGCCTGAAAAAAGCAATCCCAATTTGGAAACTCACGAGGGCTTTTACCTAGATTCCGTGGCGTAAATATTCACCCCAGGACGGGACACAGGTCAGTCGCAGATTTACTCATTTTTGCTAGCTGAATGGATCGGAGCAACAAGGAAAGGAACGTTTTACTTAAAAACACAATTCATTGCCCGATTCTGGAATCGAGACCACAGTCTTATGATCATGATTGCATCATCTTGAACGTCTAATAATTTGAGAAGACAGTTTGTTATTCCAGATTGAACGAGACAGCTGTAACAGCATTTAGGGCACATCCTATATAACACTTCTTGTCGTCGGGGCATAAAGGCAATGCAGCAAGACAATAGACCAGTTCACAAATTCACCCTCACAACCGACTGCATGACAAAAATGGGTATCAAAAACTGTCCCTAACCCGCCCTACAATCCAAATCTTGCACCATGGAACCTTTGGTTGTTCTCCAAGATGCAAAAAGTTTAGAAGACTGTGACCAGGGTCACGGACACTTTCACCTTGGAAGACATTAATGGAGCCCTCAAAAAGTGGCAGGGGAGCTACAAGTGTATTGAAGAGGAATGTATTTTGTAGTTGGTTAGAGTTTTGTATTACTTTGGAACTAATGAATGTCTCTTCTGAAAAAGTATTAATACTTCTGGAATGCACGTTATATGTATGTATGCATGTATATATGTATATATATATATGTATGTATATATGTATGCATGTATGTATGTATGTATGTATGTATGTATGTATGTATGTATGAATGTATGTATGTATCTGTCTGTCTGATTGTCTGTCTGTCTGTCTGTCTGTCTGTCTCTCTCTCTCTCTCTCTCTCTCTCTCTATATATATATATATATATATATATATATATATATACATATATGTTTCTTTATTGGCCATACAGTGCTGAACAAAGAGGGAACAAAATGCACAGTAGAGCTTTTATTTTTGAGAAGACGAGAAGAAAAAGAGAAAAGAAAAGTAGGTCGAATTCCGATCAAAAGAGATCGTGGAAAAAAAGAAGGTAGCCAATCAATAGGGATCGTGTATCACTGAAATGTCAATGTAAAAAGGAAAAAAAAATAGGTTTATCCGTGGATAGAAATGTCTACGGAAAAAGACCACAGGAACCTTGGGCAATAGTGTCATGCAAAAAAAAACTCATTACAGTAAGTGGCTCTCCTTTTTCCTTTCTTTTTTTTTTTTGCTTCATTGGATTATACTCAAGCTGGCTCCGTCATTCACACGTGCCATCCTTGCTACATTCACCCATCTTTTTTTGAAATATTCACTAGACAACACTTCCCTCTCCACTCTCACCTTCCTCTTCAAGTGATACTTGAAGAAGTTGATGAGAGATTCAGCAGAGAGGAAAGTGTTTATCTCTAGACCTTTTTGACGCGTCCACCATACACATTCTTTCGCCATAGCCACAAGTACGGTGAAAATGGCTTTTCCTTCCCGTATCAAGGAAAGAGGCGCGACAATATTCACAATAGACTCGGTTCATAAACTGACTCGTCCCACACGCGATAGCAGTCGTTCGACATAGGCCCACAGATCGGAAATGGTTGGACACTGTACAAGTGCTTGCAGGACGGTTTCGTTGCTCTGACTGCATCTCGGACAGGTCGGCCTTGTGTTTCTCGAGCCATACCTGTAGAGCTTATCCCGAACGGGTAGCGCTTCTCGATAGCACTGCCAGGCTAAAGATCTCTGGAAGTTGTCCATAGGTTCCGGCCCGAAAGTCGTCTTCAACAGGCGGGTCAGGTATTCCTCGTCGACACCCAGGTTCGCCTCGATATCGTCGTCGTACCTCCCCTTCACTAATCCCCTATAGAACGCTTTGATTGTGTTGATGTTGCTCAAGGTCGACTCGGGACGGCATAGTTGCTTGGGAGCAACGTGACACTCGCGGCCCCATTCGCTTTAGATAGATAGACAGACATATAGATAGATAGACAGATAAACAGGCAGACAGATAGATTGGTATTAAACACTCTAGCTTCGTTTAGAGAAATATCAAACATTCAGTTAGATAGTGGTCAAATACGATGATGTAATAATAGTTGCGATAAACATAGCGAGTGAAACAACAGCTGCAGAAATTGATGATTTCATAATAGTTTTTTGTCTCCCAAAAGCACGCAAAAAGATGACTATTTTCCAATGATTCCAGTTACATTTCCAATGTTTCCTTGAATATAGTAAAACTGTTTCTCTAAAGTGGAAGCCGGAGAGAAGTTTATTATTAGAGGCCTACGTGTGTGACTTTCTATATTAAGTAGGAGTAGGAAAGAATAAACAAGTATAAATATTTTATAAATACAACTATAAATATAAGTATCAATATAAGTATAAATATACAATTCAATCTACCTATCAATCGTGTGTGTGTGTATGCTGGAGTCGATTTGCTCGACTAAAGGCGGTGCTCCAGCGTGGCCACAGTCAAATGAGTGAAACAAATAAAAGAGTAAAAGTGTATCTATCTATCTAACCACTACGCCATATGCCCATGGGCATATGGCGTAGTGGTTAAGAGAGCGGGCTACTATCCCCAAGAATCCGAGTTCGATTCCAGTCTGTGACCTGAATAATAATAATAATAATAATAATAATAATAACAACAACAACAATAACAGCAACAACAACAATATCAAAAAATACCTTAGAAATGAGAACCCAGGTTCGAGATTTCCTCAAGATACCTGATGAAGGCTGGAGGGCATATCAACCAAAACGTTGTGTTAACAACAAACAAGATGAGAACAATTATCCGTCAAATGTAAATGATGTAAATAAGAAGTATAAATATGTTAAGCTTTTGATATGATCTCCAACAATGTTTAATCCTAAAGAAAAGTTATCCCAATCAACTCCAGCAAAGTTATGCATGGAGGCCATTGCAGACAACCAGATAGACACATACAGATATCTAACGCTATGCTTGGTAAATGATTTCTCTAAAGTTGATTATAAAATAATTTATCATAAATCCAAGAGCCTCAGTATGCTGGAATGAATAGGGAAATGGCTGAATCTGTACCCAAAATTGGGGAGTCATTTTTTTTTCTTTAGCCTAGGGTACCGTTGTTTTCTGATAATTTTTTTAGTTTAACTGATGTAATATACTTCATCTGAATCTCATAAGAATGTGTCTACCTACGGGCAAGAAATATTCACTGCTCTCGAGCTTCATCATAAGGACATTAAATGTTCAACTATTCAGAGTAGATTACCCCACGAGGCAGTCTTATAACTGTTTCCTTTGGTTACAGTGGCGTTGATGTCATCCCATTTGTCAATGCAGCTAATCTCAGAATCCACGTGGATAATATTAAATGCAACGAAAGAATTCCCGAGATGTGAAACGACTACAAATGTGTTGCAACGCATTATACAGGTTGGATAAATAAAGAACATGTAATTCAGGGGAAAATAATTTCAAGAACTTAGTGTTATTTCTGCTACACAATCCAATTCGGATGTAGAGAAAATTGCAATACCTTAGTCAGAAATGCTGCTGAAGAATGGAGCTGTAATGAGTGATGACATATTCTTCCATGCACATAATAAAAAATGAAAGACGAATCACTAAAACACACACAATAAAAAAGCAAAATGTGCAGAATGTTGTCAGAATAATGCGAATATAATCCAGAACAAAAAGAGAAAAAATCCTTCTCATTCAGTGGAAACTATTTTGTCAGTAGCTACGAGCATTGTCTACTGTGCATTATTAGATTATGGCTTGTAACGATGGTCACTTCATTGTGCCAACGTCACAACATATTTGGAAAAAATACAATTAGATTACACAAAAAGAATTTATTTCAGACAACATATGAAACGCTGGGGGATATTTTAGAAACGTGGCCAATTACCAGCATCGTTACACCATAGAACAAAATTACGTGTAGTACTTGTTCCAGCTCTTTGCGCTCCGATTTGCATGTATGTCATTATCCAGTTATATTTCAAGTATTTTTTGACAATAGAGAAAAAGCCAATTTCTGACCGAGATCCAAGGCTCCTTCAATAGAATTTCAACAACATCAATAGGATTTTTTTATGTATGTATATGTACAGATTTGTATGCTCTGTTTTTATGTATGTCTTCTCATACATATACCAATATGTACATATTTAGACATGTACATATATACTTACATACACTTTTGGAAAGTTTTACAGATTCTTACAGTTTTAGTGATGGCTAGAATCTGTAGTCTTCGGTCTTCGAGTCAGCTTTCTCCTTTGCTTGTATGTATGTATGTATGTATGTATGTATGTATGTATGTATGTCTGCATGTCTGCATGTATGTTTCTAGGCATGTATGTATGTGTGTATGTATGCATGTACATACCTATGTATATATGTATTATATATACATGTATGTATGTATGTATATATATTTATTTACTGCCCACAAGGGGCTAAACACAGAGGGGACAAACAAGGACAGACAAAGGGATTAAGTCGATTACATTGACCCCAGTGCGAAACTGGTACTTTATTTATCGACCCCAAAAGGATGAAAGGCAAAGTCGACCTCGGTGGAATTTGAACTCAGAACGTAACGACAGACGAATTACCGGTAAGCATTTCGCCCGGCGCGCTAACATTTCTGCCAGCTCGCCGTATGTATATATGTATGTATGTATGTATGTATGTATGTATGTATGTATGTATGTATGTATGTATGTATGTATGTATGTATGTATGTATGTTTGTATATATTGGTATTCTCTTGTTTTTATAAAATATTTGAAATCATCCAGTAAAGAAGGGGCTGGATTCTAACGAACAGACGAATCTCTATCATTGGAATATAAATAACAAAAACGATGTCCCATGTTGAATTTACGAAATGTCTAAGATATATATTACTATTCCGCTAGCAATTTGAACTTGGAACCTGTAAGTTAGCTGGTTTTTCCGTTTCTAGAAGTATTAGATTTTTCCTGATTGTCATTTAGGTATTTACTCACAAAACTGAGTCTACCAATTATTATGGGAACTTACAATCTGGGTATAAAAGCCAAAGGTGTCGAAGCAGTTGTCTGTAGCTATTCTGGCTGTCTCTGATTTTGAAAAGAATATTCACATTAGCAAGGCAGCTAATCTCTACGACAGTACATGCTTTTTTTTAAGTCTGTTCTAGACAACGATATCCGACCTCTTATGTTTGCCCTTACTCTTTTACTTGTTTCAGTAATTTTGACTGTGGCCATGCTAAAGCACCGCCTTTAGTCGAGCAAATCGACCCCAGGACTCATTCTGTGAAAGCCTGGTACTTATTCTATCGGTCTCTTTTACCGAACCGCTAAGTTACGGGGACGTAAACACACCAGTATCGGTTGTCAAGTGATGCTGAGAGGACAAACCCAGAGACACAAACACACACACATATACATATATACGACGAGCTTCTTTCAGTTTCCGTCTAGCAAATCCACTCACAAGGCTTTGGTCGGCCCGAGGCTATAGTAGAAGACACTTGCCCAAGGTGCCACGCAGTGGGATTAAGCCCGGAACCATGCAGTTCGTAAGTAAGCTACTTACCACACAGCCACTCCTACGCCCTTTAAAAACTTTTTATGGGAATATTCCACTAATATTCCTTATGTCCATATTTATGTATGTATTCAATAACAGGTTGATTTTTAAATATTTATCTGAGGACGGTCATTCTTTTCGGCTGACAGTATACATAGCTTTAGCGACAATGCAATATAACATTGGAAGGTAATATCTTGATGTTTTCGGCAGCTGTGGATCATATTTGTTCTGGGTATTATCAGGATTCATTCTGACAATCATCTGTAGGTATTTCTTTTGTACCTGTTTCTTTTTTAATATATCCATGTAAGGCAGTGTCATTAGTCATTACAGAGTTTTTGACAGAGTTTCCGAATATGGCAATGTAATTATCTCTGCTTCTAAATTGCATTGCTTACTGCCACAGCTGAAGTTTGAAAGGAAGAAATCTTTAAGAAGGGACATCATGCTGTACCCAATCAGTGTCAAACATACATGACCATAGGAAGATGCATCATCAAAATCGCTGTAAACACATAAAGAAAAAGAAAAAGAAAACATATATTTCATGGTGATGGCATAATCTCTTAGTAGACATAAATAAAATACATTATTCACATTATATACATTTGACGGATATTTGTCCTCGTTTGTTGTTAACACAACGTTTCAGCTGCTACACCCTCCAGCCTTCATCAGGTGTCTTGGGGAAAGTTCGAATCTGGGTTCTCATTCCTAAGGTATTTTTCGATGTTATTATTATTATTATTATTATTATTATTATTATTATTATATTATTATTATTGAGTGAGAGAGCAGTTCATGCCATCAAAGTGACACTGGGGTAAAATATACGAAGCCCAATATACCCATCATGACTACCCGTCTGATAAAGGCACACCAGGCACATGCATCACAACCATATGTGCACGACATGGTGATCTCATATCAAGATAAACAGCACATGACCTTGCAGGTGGGGCCCAGTTAGAATTTTCTTCAGGTTGAGTAGCCCATCCCGCTCAAACGGTCCCTGAATAAGGGTTGTTTAAGGATGTTGAAAGAACCACCCATGTTTCCAGAGGTGAATTATTCAAACCCCAAAGAATCCCTCTCAACACATGGCTATGATGCTCCCCCACTACTTCTGCTCGTGATCAGAGATGCACATATCGTCAGCCACTAAGGGACATGCTCAACTGGTTAAGGTCAAACAACTGACAAGCAAATCTGTGGTATTGAGCAGAATATTTGCTGTAGCCCATCTTTTATACCAAGACAAAACAATGTACATGATAACACTTCCAATCAGTTAAGATCAGAAGCCATGAGAGCCATTGCCTGGTACTGCATATTATTATTATTATTATTCTATGTTTGACTTTTGCTTTATGTCTGTACAAGTTGGCTCCAAGTCTCACCCAGAGACCTCAAGAGACAACAGGTTGGAAGTTCTGTGCCATATATTTGGTTTTTTTTTCTTTGGTTTTTTCCTTTCCTCTTTTTTTTGGTGTTGTACTAGTGAATGTCTAATACATAAAAATAAATAAATAAATAAACAAACAAAAAAAAGTTTGTTTTAAACCTTGGGATTACATAGAGAGTATTTTGCGTAGGATATGAGCAGTTCCCATGAGCACTATCTTTTGAATTTCTGCCATTTTGGGGTTTCCTGGTATCTGAGTTAGGTAGCAATCAGTCCCTTTCGCTATCATTCCCAGGGCACCTATGACAACAGGTATTGTTTTAGTCTTCAGCTTCCACATTTTGCTGATTTCTATTTCAAGATCTTTATATTTGCTCAGCTTTTGGTAGGTCTTGACAGATACGTTTATATCGATTGGGACAGTCATATCAATGAGGAGGCATGTTCTTTGTCTGAAGTCTTTCAATATAATGTCTGGCCTATTTGCATTTATCTTCCTGTCAGTTTGAATGGTGAAGTGAAGTTCCAGAGGAGTGAGATGTGGTCATTTTCAAGCACAGGAGGTGGATTGTGTTCCCACCAGTTTTTTTCATGGGGCAAATCCAGGTTTTTGCAAATTACCCAGTGAATATATTGTGCAGCTCTACCATGCCTACTGAGGTACTCTGTAGGCGCTAGAAGACTGCATTTGGAGACAACATGGTCAATGGTTTCATTTTGTTGTCGGCATACGCGACATGTTGGGCTACTGCCGTTCTTTAATATGTTGGCCTGGTAGTTTCTTGTTGGTAGGCATTTATCTTGAGCTGCTATGATAAACCCCGATGTTTCAGATTTTAAGCCAGAGGCCATTAGCCATTGATGGGTCAGGGCTTTGTCGATATCTGCATTATTCTCTCTCTTTGGGTATTTGCCATAGAGAGGTTTTTCTTGCCATTTATTATTCAGAATATCTAAGGCCGCAGTTTTGGCACGGGTTTTCATGCGCCTAGCTTTTTCTGTGCTTGTTTCTTGTATATCTATCTCTAATTCCGAAATTGGTTGTATTCGGAATTCACTTAGATATTCCTTTGCCTGTTTTGTGACTGAGTATGATGCTTTCTTGTTTTCATGTTTTCAGACAAGTTTTAACATCCAGTCCTCAGAGTTTTTCAGGTAGGTGTCTAGGCCAATTGTAGCAATCTTCATTGTTATTGCCAGTTGCAAAAGACCACGGCCTCCCTCTTTTCATGGCAGATAGAGTCGTTCTGTATCTGCCTTAGGGAGGTGCATTCTATGCATTGTCAACAGTTTCCTTATTTTTCTGTCGAGCTGACATATTTCTGTAATTGACCAGTTAATATTGAAACTGTAAGTCACGACCGGTATGGCTAATGCATTGATCGCTTCGATCCTGTTTCTTGCATTCAGCTCTGTCTTGAGTATTGCTCTCACTCTTCGATAGCATTCTCTCCTGATCCTTTCCTTCATCTCTGAATGCCTTATTCCGTTCCCTTCAATTACCCCTAGGTACTTGTAGCTCTCCGCTGGGTCTAGTTCTTTTATGACATTCTGTTGGTCAAGGTTAACGTTAGATGTTTCTGTCATTTTTCCTTTGATAAAGGTAGCCTTTGCACATTTATCGAGGCCGAATTGCATTCTGATGTCGTCCCTGAATTGTTTGACTATCGCTAGTAAGCCCTTGAGTTGTTGGTCATTTTTTGCAAAAAGCTTTAAATCATCCATGTAAACGAGATGATTTATATTTTTATCAAACATTTTATACCCGTACTGCGCGTCATTGAGCAGCTTTGAGAGAGGTATTAAGGATAAACAAAAGAGGAGTGGTGACAGTGAGTCACCCTGGAAAATGCCACACGAAATTTTTACATCACCAGCATTTAGGGATTCATTGTCACTGTTCAGAGTTAGTGTGGTTCTCCATGATCTCATACTTACAGTCAAGAAGTTTCGCAGTGTAGGTGCTATCTTATACATTTCCAGGCATTTCCTAATCCAGCTATGTGGTAGGCTATCAAAAGCCTTTTTATAGTCTATCCAGGCTATTGATAAGTTTTTGTGTCGTTTGTGACAATCTTCTAAGATCATCTTATTGATGAGTAGTTGGTCTTTACAGCCGTAGGATCCACGTTTACATCCTTTCTGTTCATTAGGGAATATGCTGCTGTCTGTTAAAAAACTATAGGTATATTCCGTCAGGACAGATGTTAGTGTTTTGTACATAGTTGTTAAGCAGGTTATGGGTCTATAGTTTTTTGGTTCATTTGTTTCTTCACTTTTTGGAAGCAGGAATGTTAACCCATTAACTAGCCAAGGAGGCATCCTACTAGGGTGTTGCAAAACATCATTGTACAGTTCTGTTAGCAGTTCATGTTTCTCTGGGAAGGCATTCAGCCAGAAGTTAGGAATTTTATCCTTTCCTGGAGACTTCCATTTGCTTGACCTCCTGAGAGCAGATCTTATATCTTCTACCTTGACACCCTCCCACTTTTGCTCTTCTAAGGGGTCCAGTTCTGTAGATATTCTGTCAATCCAGGGGGCCTTTTCGTTGTGAGTTTTTTCTTCTGCCCAGATTTTATTCCAAAATCCTTGCACTTCTTTTTTTTTTTTTTCTTCTTCTTCTCTTCTTCTTCTTCTTCTTCTTCTTCTTCTTCTTCTTCTTCTTCTTCTTCTTCTTCTTCTTCTTCTTCTTCTTCTTCTTCTTCTTCTTCTTCTTCTTCTTCTTCTTCTTCTTATTATTATTATTATTATTATTATTATTATTATTATTATTATTATTATTATTATTATTATTATTATTATTAATCAGTAGTTTTATTTTTATAGCGTGCTTTCACTTCACTACCGAGCACAGCTCTGTGTGCCTTGGGTATGTGCTGTGATTTGTTGTGATGCTCAGATGGTTATTGTATGGAAAGTGTTCTGCGCAGGATGTGTGCAGTGCCTAGTAGTGCAATTTTCTGTATGTTATATGTGTTTGTAAGTCCTGGTGTTTTTGTTATGTATTTGTCTGAATATTTTTTTATCATGCCTAATGCACCTACTATGATAGGAATTGTTTCTGTTTTCAGATTCCACATTCTAGTTACCTCTATTTCCAGGTCTTTGTATTTTGAGAGTTTCTCCATTTCTTTTAGAGACACGTTGTCATCAGCCGGTATTGATACATCAATTAGAAAGCATTTTTTTTTCTTCATAATCTCTGACAACTATATCTGGTCTGTTGGCCTTATCATCATCATCATCATCATCATCATCATCACCATCATCATCACCATCACCATCACCATCACCATCATCATCATCATCATCATCATCACCATCACCATCATCATCATCATCATCATCATCATCATCATCATCATCATCATCATCATCATCATCATTATTATTATTATTATTATTATTATTATTCAGGCCACCAATGAGGAAGAAAAGATAGGATAAAAACAGTAAACTGTCTACAGTCTGTCTTCCCTATATGAATGGCCTCTCTGAAAAGATACAGAAAATATGCGGCCCATATGACATCAGGACAGTATTCAAGGGTAATACGACACTTCGCAAATATCTTCTTCAGGTAAAACCACCAATAGAAGAGAATATGACCAAAGAATGCGCGTACTCGATCCCATGCATCTGCAGTAGGTTATACAAAGGCGAACCATGCTGCTCCTCAAAATTAGGGTAGAGGAACATAGCAAAGCTGTTACACGAGGAGATATTGATAAATCTGGTATAGCTGATCATGTATGGAAAAATGGAGACCACCTACCCCTGCAGGATGAAGTTAAAATAATAGACAGAGAACACTGGAAAATACGAAAACTAAAAGAAGCAGCACATATGCTAGGACACAACAACCACCTAAGCAGACCGAATGCAGATATGAGTAGCATATGGGAACCGGTATTAAGGAAGGATAGAAAAATATTAAATTTATAAGCCTTAGAATTCACTCTATAATTGCCCACGGGCGTATGGCATTGTGGTCAAGAGCGCGGGCTAACCCCAAATACTACTACTACTACTACTACTACTACTACTACTACTACTACTACTACTACTACTACTACTACTACTACTACTACTACTACTACTACTACTACTACTACTACTACTACTACTACTACTACTACTACTAATAATAATAATAAAAGTTCGGGGCTATAATAGAAGACACTTGCTCAAGACACTATAATAGAGGACACTTGTCCAAGTACCATGCATGTATTTGGAGAGACTGAGATAGATTGATAAATGGATTCATAAATGTTTGCATGTAGAAAATATATGCGTGTATATATGTATATTAATTTATATGTATGAAAGTATGTTGCTATGTATTTAATACAAACACATGTATGTGTATGTGTGTATGTGTATGTGTGTGTATAAATAGAATGATAGATTGATCGAAAAATTGATAAATAACTAGATAAATATACGTTGTTTGTGACCGAGCGATGTTTCTATCTTTGAAAGCAGAGATAATTTCAGTAAATCAAGAATATACAAGGTGCGTAGAAAGTAACTAGGCGTTAGAAATTGCTTATAGAATTTTTAGTGTCACTGAAGTCATGACGAAAACATCTTTGGGGGTTTCTTATTTTCTTATTGGCTTATTTTCTTATTTTTTACTGTTCAGATGGCCGGGCGCTAGGCTGTTCAGGAGCGGGCTAAGATAGCAGCAAGCTATGAAATGTGGAATACCATTGTTTTGGTTCAGTGATGGTGGCGTGCATGGAAAGGTAAACATGCAACACTACCGTCGTTCGAGTGAAGGTAATTCCAGCCGTTGGAGACGTTCCTCATACGTAAGCTTAGACAAGCCCGCGACCATTCGGGTGGCTAAGCGCTGAACCCATTGCAGGAGCTGAATGTCTGTCTAGAGATATGGGTTTGAGACTTGGATGCTATATTCGAGGATGGATCGAACTAGAGTGACGTATAAAGGCCGAAAGACGTCCATTGGAAGGTTGACAAAGTACCGGCGGATGAGGAGAAGATTACTTCTGGCCTTGTTCACGGCCTTGACGCACTGCCGTGTTGGTTTGAAAGTAGTATAGATCATTATGCTGAGATCATTTTCTTCAGTAACCATCTTAAGATGTTTGCGTTTGAGGCCAATAGACAAGGGAGAGTTTGGAGGTGAACCTATTGGCAAATAACTGCATTTTGAGGCGTTCAAGGGCAGATCCCATTCTTCCGCCGAATTCCAAGCTCGGTTCAGCGACGATTGACTTATGTAGTATTGCTTCCTAAGCGAGACGAGTTTAACGTCGCCTGCAAATAGGAGGACTCTTACATCAAGAAAATCTGGCAGGTCGTTGATATGGAGAAGGAAAAGTATTGGCCCCAGTACCGGCCCCTGGGGAACGCCGCTGCAGGTATTCGTTTCCGCGGAGAGATCACCATTTATCAGCACCCAAAAGGTTCGATGGCTCAGGAAGGAAGAAATCCACGAAGTAACCAATGGTGAATCTTGTTTGCGCAAGCGTCGGTGATTAATGGAGTCAAACACCTTTGCAAGCTCCAAAAATACCACGTCCACCGAGTGTTTTTCATCCCTGGTCCTTGTAATCTACTCTTCAAGAAGGAGAAGAATTGTTAGGCAAGGTTTTCGGGGTAGAAATCCATGCTGCGAGTGGGATATAGCATTTGAAGTAAGATGTTTCAAGATAGATTTCTTGACGATGGTCTCTATGACTTTGATGAATGATGGATGTTAGACTGACCGGTCGATAATTAAGGGGGACTTCCTTACTGCCCTTTTTGAATATTGGACATGCGGTCGCTTTCTTCCAGTCTTCCGGTGCAATTCCTTGCTTAAGTGAAAGATTGAAAAGAGATGCCAGAGGAACCACCAGGATACGTGCTAGGACACGTAGAAGAACCGATGGAAACCACCTGGGGCGACTCTTTTGTCTCGATGAAATTTTGAAAGGACAATATAGACTGCATATATGTGACATCTATGTGACGTGTTTCTTTCCATTTCCGTCAACCACATCCATTTCCAAGACATTTGTCCAGAGTGCTACGTAGTAGGACTGAAATCAGAACCATGTGGTCCAGAAGTGAGCATCAAGGCACGCCTACGTCTATATATATTATATACTGCACACACACATACACACACACACGCGTATATATATATATATATATATATATATATATATTATATAGCAAACACACATACACACACATTCACACGCATACACGCGCGAATACATATCATATATTGCACACACACATATACATATACATACATACATGTACACAGACATACACACACATATGTATATATATATATATATATATATATATATATATATATATATATATATATATATATATATATATATATATATATATATAATATATATATATGTATATATACATGTGTGAGCGTGTGTGTATTACATTATGGAGTAGTCGTGTTAACCATCAAAAATACACTATAATTCACTCTCTGTTCGCTTCTTTTGGCGCCAGTGAAGATAAATGAAAAGTAAATTTAACAATTTTTGTGTTTTTAGATGACTAAAATGACACAACACGATGTGATTGTCTCAACAAACGACATCAGATCTAATCATTTACTTGACCATCAGCATCTGCGCCGACACACAGACATACATGCATACATAGATGTGTACATACATATATAAATATATAAATACATACATAAGTACATACATACATACACAACAACATAATAAAACCATATGCAAAGATACAAGTGCGCTCACGTATATATATATAATATATATATATATATATATATATATATGTATATATATATATATGTATGTATGTATCTGTTTGGTGGTTGAACTATCAGTACATTATAGATTATTGTAAGAAAACAGCTGGTTAATAAATAAAACAAAACGCACATAAAACAGAAAAATAAAATGATAGATTATCAAATCAATAGATGAGATGATTGATGATATTTTAATGAGAACTTCTTGGTGTGTAAAGGAGGGCAAAAGAACGTGAATGATCGGTACTTATTCGTTGCCAACCCCTTCATAACCGTGGCGCCGGCTGAAGTGATTAAACTAAAAACGATTTGAAATGATGTTAAAATGGAAGAAAAATAGATAACAAAACTACATTTTCATTCGCTGCTTACTTAAGATTAATTTTAGTAGTTGAAATCATATTTGTGGGTTCTATATTAAGTTTTAAACGAAACACGCTTAATAGTGAAATAGAGGCGGGTGTTTTCAGTACTTTACAGAGCAAATCAGAAAGTATTGTTCTACCATTTAGTTTGCTTTCTGAATTCAAATTTCAACGTGGTTGAAAATATTGAACATTTAAACTATATTTTTATTCAAAAGTTTTTCAGTCGATAACGCATACGCCCAATCTATATTTGTGTATAGTATAACTGAATGTTTTAATTGACCTCGAAATTTGAGAAAGGTTTCTTAATATTCTGAAAGTTTAGATTTAAAATGCGTGTCCTAGTAACTAGGGTTCCATTTTTTCTGTGTTCTAAGGATATTTTGCACAGGATAAAATAAATTACGCAAGTAAACTCTTTGGGATTGAAAACTACTTTTTCATCTAAATGAGGCGCTGATGCATTAAGATAGCTATATAAAGAGCATAAATCCTTTTATTTTGTATATTTTATTTTTTAGCATCTTTTTATTACCAGATACTCTTTCATAACTTTCACTTCAGTCAAGCCATTGACATCAGTTAATGATGCAGTAAATTATATAGAAGAAATAATAAAAAATACATGACTCATCTAGCGACGAAAATACCGAGGTGTTCAAAATGTCTGTTTTGTTTGTTTTTTTAAAAGCGAATATAAGACACAAGTTTTAGATATAATAAAATGGAGGCGGGAGTTGTCAATACTTTGCAGAGTAAATCAGAAATTAATGTTCTACTGTTTTTACTGGAGAAAATCTCCTCCAGGTAAAGTTTTACATCCCTTTTAGAGTTGAAGGCCTTTCCAATCAAATACATTTTGGACAAACTGAAACAGGTGGAAAAATAAAGGCGTAAAATCAGGAAAATATAGACAAATATTTCCACCCCGATCCAATACATTCTGCCGCGTCTAACATTGTCGTAATGAAATACAATGCCATTACAAGTAACAAGTGTTGGACGCTTCTAGTGGACTGCAGAGTATAATTTATCCTGCTGTTTACAGTACTGGTCTGAACTGATGACCTTTTTGTGGGTAGAAGCTCATGAAAGATAGCATCCTTCCAATCCCACCAACCTTTTTCATGCAAAAGAATTATAACATTCCCCGCGTGAAGTCCGGTTTTGGAGATTGTTTCTGACGGTTCGCTGCGCTTCTCCCATGATCGTTTGCGCTTTTCTTTTCGTCTCCTTTCGTCAATCTCTTCCAAAAAAGGGTAGTTTTCTTTGAGTTTCTGCAGCGAGTCGCAGACAGAAATCCAATGGACAAGGTTAGCCTCATTCAATTAATGTGGGACACAAACAGCGGGCCTGCTGGTGCAACCTAGTTGATGCAGATAGCTTTCAACACTAGATTTGCATATTCAGGGGTCTGTGATCATCGTAGGTGCATAACAACGGTTAGTGTCAACTAACGCCTTCATTTTGTTGTTATTATCCCAGTTGGCTGGTTAGAGGTGCAATTTGAACCGAATAATCTTCCAATTGAAATCTTAAAAAGCAACTTCTTGCACATACGCCCTGCAACAACATTCTCTCCCTACACAGCATTTTTGCCTATTATTTTTTTTAATGCATATGGTGACGATGATAGTTTTGATTCTCCATTTTCAGGATGAACACAAGCACATTACATACAGCTTGTCTCTCCGCATATTTGCATTGAACTACACTGAAGTGTCAAGTATCTAATGAGTACGTATTCGAAAGGGATAATTTGAATTGCATTACTTAACGTGCTTAATGCTTAGAGTCGATTAAAACTGAACGGACATTTTGGCCATCCTAATACCATTGATATGGTTGTAATCCCTTCCGAAGCAAGTGAACTAAAAATGAAAAAGAACTCTTGATATCGAGACTTAGAAGAGGAGAATAGAAATCTAAACTTCATTTTCAAAGCTGTATTAGGAAATGTCGAGCTTCATAGGTAAAAAAGTGAAGAAGTACCTCAACCAAACTGTGAAAGAAAGAAAAACTCAGATTTGTCTTGTAAAATAAAAATTAACGCTATTTCTCAAAATCTGTTTCTCAAAACAGAACACACAAGAGAAAGAAATCAAAGATGACATGAACTAACTGGCAAAGGCCCAGTTGAGATATTTGAATTGTTTCTTGATAATGATATACCTAATGAAATTCGCAGAAAGTCTGTTACATATTTCTCATATTAGAATATTATATGGTCTTTCATTTATAATTTCACTGTTTAAAAATTCTTTGGAATCCTATTTTCTTCAGAGTGCCATAAGTTACTGAGTCTCTCGGCAACGAGATTACGACTTTTGAATTTCAACTTAATCGAGAAACGATGCTAAGAAACAAATTTCAAAGCATCCAATAGTATCTTCATTTTGGTAGCAATAAAAAAGTAGAAAACAGCTAAAAATTTATACCTCGAGCGGTAGCTTTGAATCATAATTTAAAGAAGTCGAGATTTTCTCTAAGGAACTTTCAACGGCTGAAAACATAGAGCTATTATGTAAGAAACAGTCTCATGTAATTTATAAGATGTAAATCTGAAAGATTTGACTTCAAACAATGAATTTTATAGTGTGGTATCAGCGGTTATTGTTTTCAATAGTTTTATATCAAGGAAAGCAAACAAATTTCGCACCAATGATCAAGAACAATGACAACCGATATACAAAACTGGATTTATCTACGATCTGTCATCATGAGAAACCATATGATCATGACATTTTTGTTGATAATGTTTTTCTCAAGTTATAACCTATTTTTATAAATGAAATCCTTAGGAATCAGATTCATCGGAGCAATATATTCGAACATACTGTTCACGTGATTTCTAAATGATATAAAGGATATAAAGCCGCTAGAAAGAAGAAAAAGAAGAGAAAGAACATCTTTTATTTCTTGTAGATTTTGAAATATCATGACGGTATTTTCACAATTGTCAGGAAACATTAATCTGCCACTATCATCAGAAATGCAAAATGTTTAACCAAGTGTGAAAAGGAAATAACGTTTCCTTTGCGCCATTTTTCATATCCTGATACAATAAATACAATGAGAGTAGTGAATCATTTAAACGGATTGCTCAAACGTATCGCATTTTTATCGGACGTAAGATGTAGTATTTTATTTTATTCACATATTTCCTTGATAATGCTATGGTTAATTCATAGAATATACAGTTTTGCTGATGGAAATAGAGATAATGTGACATTAATAGAATTCGGGAGGTCATATTAGAGAATTTTTTGCATTTTTGCAGTTCTTCTGATTCCCCAAATCCTAAACGTGTAAAGGCGTTTTCATCCAATTGACATTTTGCCGAACAAACAGAAGTTGGAAAGCAGGAAAATGTGCTTTTTACAACAGAAAAGTTTCAAAACAACGCGTATAACGCAATGATGTTCCTCATATTGGGATATGCTTCAACATATAGCATTCAAAATAATTTAATTTCGATTAATAAATGAAAGAGAAGTTGTCTTTCCTTTTGTCGTAGTTGTTTAATCTTTTAAAAATTTTATTGGTCCTGTAAAAGAATCTAATTTAAAACTTATTTTTGTCATAAAATATTGTTATAATGGTTTTTATATATTCAGTATTAAATAATGATTATAAAGAATTGTTCTATGTTAATAAATCAAAAATAAGAAAGACTGAGGATTGTAGGTCCCTTTCTGAAAAAATTAAGATTTCCATATTCTTGGGAGAATTCGGAACAGGAAAAATGAGAGGCAAAGTATTTGTTACAGAATCTGAAAGACAATGATGTCAGATGCATGGCGTTGATAACATCGTATTCTTGACAGATTAAAAGGAGAGATTAAGACAGCGAGACTGAATGCTAACCGCTATAGTCTATTCTTTTTTACTCTAGGCACAAGGCCTGAAATTTTGCGGGAGGGGGCCATTCGATTAGATCGACCTCGGTACGTAACTGGTATTTAATTTATCGACCCCGAAAGGATGAAAAGCAAAGTCAACCTCGGCGGAATTTGAAATCAGAACGTAAAGCGTTTCGCCGGCGTTCTAAAGTTTCTGCCAGCTCACCGCATTAACCGCTATAGTTTACTGTTGATCGAATAAGAATAACATATCACACAGATTTGGAGAGGTAAGTTTCCTTTCCATGAAAAATATACTATGCGAGCAAAGTGATCTCTTTAACGAATAATATTCGCGCGTTTTCACAAATCACAAATCACAAGATCACAGTCTGTATTTCTGGGAAGATTACACTCAACTCTGTTGTAGATCAGCAAATGTTATATATGAATCAAATATGATGATCAACCGGATGACCATGGATAGTATGGACTACGCTGTAATCAGACCGGAAATACGGACTGTGATATTAAGAGACATGAGATTTGTGGAAACGCGCATAGCGATGCATTGAATGTTTATATATTCCATCCAAAGATTATTGTTGTTATATTTATCCTACAATTATATCGGTACAACTTTATGAAACCCTAAAATTTTGCTCACTAGACGATTGCTTGCGTAATGAAATAGGAGTTTATTTGCATATTCAGAACGTTTCCCGTAAACAAATTTAAAATTTATCTATCTATCTATCTATCTATCTATCTATCTATCTATCTATCTATCTATCTATCTATCTATCTATCTATCTATCTATCTATCTATCTATCCCTCTCTGCATATATATATATATATATATAATATATATATATGTATGTATGTATATACATACATACACACACATTATCTCTCTTTCTTTCTCTCTCTCTTTCTATGTATATATATATCATAATAACATATAAATATATTTTTTCTTCATGTGGTTCTGGAGAGGATGCCTTGCTTAAAAACCTTTATATAGAGGTGAGATTGATGTCATTATTGTTCCTCTCGAAACTTTACAATTTATCTGTGGTGGAACGAATACGTGCATTTCAAACGGTAGAAGTTCTGGAAGAAGAATAGAACATAGTGACTGTATAGTGGCCTTGGAACCAGGATGCAACAAGGAGAGAGGATTAGGACAGGAAAGCATGAGTGAGGCAGTTTGAGTCCAGGGGTGTCGCTGTTCACCTTACATATGATTATTTGTTATCCGTCAGCTGACATCAGTACGTATGATTAAGCAATTTGCTTAAGCTATAAACAAAAGCCACGAATTCTTATTTGATTCATTAATCCAGAATGTCTATAGATGATGAGACACAAGATTGCGAAACACTGGGTGTACCAAGTTCCCTTAATGCTAATGAATCGAATGTATTATGAACACACACTCAATTCGTGCGCTTTCAGCAGTACCTGTGAGACAAAAGATATATCTCCTCGGTGACCAACGGGCGAATCTACAAGGCCGTCGTTCGTACTATCCTCCTCTATGGTTGCGAAACATGGCCTAGGAGGGTAGTCGATCAGCGAAGGCTGGAGGTGTTCGACAATGACTGTCTCCGCCGCATATTTCGCTGCCGACGCATTGATCGGGTTCCTACAGCAAATCTTCGTCATCGCATGAATCTCCGGCCCCTCCCTTCGGTGCTTCTGCAACGGCACTTAAGGTGATTCGGTCATGCTGCCCGGTGTCCAGAGGGTGAGCTGATTCGCGATATCCAACTCCCACCTCCACTTCCCAACTGGCGCAAACGCAAGGGCGGGCAGCTGAAGACCTGGGCAATGACGATAAAGGAGGACCTCTCCGAACTCTCAGGTCCGCAGGTGGTCGGTCTGCGCAGATGGAACCGCGAATGGCTCTCTATCTCTAGTGACCTCGCATTCGACCGTCGTGCGTGGGCCGCCATGGTTCGTGGTGCCGTAGGACTAGAGAAGAAGCCGGCTCAACACGCCCTGGGTGAACGCCGTCACAAGTACAAATAAGTACACACTCAATTCAAAGTGGTTGTTCTCCTGTACAAACCGTAACTACCTTATGCATGCATATTTCAATATGCTTGAAGCTGTTAAGAAGAGTATGTAAGTCATTGTTTTGATTTTCGCTGTGGACCATGCATAGACAACTCACTACATATTGCTTTTATGTGGTTAATGCGTAGATATATCACTGAAACATGTGTAGACAATGAGTAGTTCAACAATATAGTTATCAATAATCACGAGTAAAATGGTGTTAACAAGATAGAAAAACAAGAAACAAAAAAAATACAAATAACTGTAGACTGGATGCATTGTTGTTTTTCAGATTTATAGCTTCACTATAGGCATTTTCGTGTTCATGATTCTTCCACAGATGGGTTTCATTTTATTCCCGCCAATTAACTGGTAAATTAGGCATAGAACATCATATATTCATGTTCTTCACTAAAGCTGGTAGGAAAAATCTAGATTCTCTCTCTGTTTCCTTGTATGTATTTCAAGAATTAATTTAATTTATTCTTGTCTCTCTCTGCTGAAAAAATTGATTTTCAGTCAGTAACTTATATTTGCTTTAAGCAAAGTAATTCTTATATATTCCCATTATTAACAAAGAGAATTATATATGACTTAAAACTTTTGCCTTGAAATATCAATTCACACCCATTTCCCATCGCGCTTGTTCACTCATGTTTATGAGTCGATATTCTACTAATGTTAAAAAAGTCCATTCAACCGTTATTTAGCGACAGATCAGCATTGATCCAACTGACAAAAAGGCCTTTCTGATGTGGCCAGACTGTGTAATTTCCTAATATGTTATATCAAGGACTACATTGTAGATGACGTCCTTCAGTTTCTAATACAGTAGGGTATGGTTTACGTA
>NC_042997.1:121394499-121396999 GCF_006345805.1 Octopus sinensis | reverse complement strand
TGATAATTACGTGGATCCCAAAGTGGACGGTATTGCACTCACTGGGGGCGGTGGAAAGGTCCAAGGAATGTGGGACCATAATGGGTAGCAATTCATGTAAAAAGTGGGCAATAATGGGGTAGTGGTTTGTGTAAAAACAACAAAATAATGGGTTGACTAGGTTAAGTTTTATTTGTTAAATACAGTTGCTTTGAATTTGCCCAGAAAGATATTTATGTTTGCAATGACTAGGAATGTGGCATAGGTGCCAAGAGGGCGGCAGCCCGAAAGATTTAGGAACAACTAGTCTAAAGTAAATGAGGGAAGGTGAATAAAAAATATTTTCAGCTTATGATACTCTTACTAAATTAGATATTATTTTTAAGTTTAGAATAACCGGTAACATCAAAATTTTCAATTGTATTTTCATAAATATATGTGGTCATTTATTAATGCGGTTTCTCACTATATCCCCAATCCACAAAACGAACCTTAATTTATTGCGATTTGTACTTCCTGCCTCGATTCAATTCTTGATTTTGTTCTTTTATATGATTTTCTACCAACTCTAAGTGAACGTGGATGTATAGATTTGTTGTTTACCGCATAATAGAAAATGCATCTACACGTACTGGAGGTAAATAATTTTGCAATATTAATGTTCTCAAGTTTTGCACACACACCGACACATGCACACACACGTACACACACACACACACGTACACACATACGTACTCATACAGGCACACACATATACATACACACATACACACACGCACAAACAAACTAACAAGTACACATGTTATCCGTTCGTAGACGTAATAAAGCTCTCAGTTCCAAACAGATGTTGATATTTACATCAAGATGTCTTGAAATGTCTGTTAAAAAGTTCCTCATTACAATATAAAACATCTGTATATTTTCCTGATGTATGCTAAATGTGATGTAGGTTAACCATATGCATTTATTGATAATACATTTATTAAAACTGAATGTTTATTAAATAAAATTAAATGTTTATTAATATTGAATTAATAAGTCTGGTATAAAATTAATCAGATGGGAGTTAGCCGACACTCAGATTTGAAGACTGAGACTACATAGAAATAATCCAATGATATATTGTTACGAAACCTTTAAATATATGTTTGACATATGAAGCAGAATCATTGCAGTCACTCACAGCGAGTAACACTCGGTAGCTTGTAACTAGCGCTGGATTAACCATTAACCAAATTAAGCACGTGCTCAGGGTATCAAGAAAAAAATGGGGCACTAGCGCAACAGAAATCACTTTAAACTTACTAAAATAATATTCGAAGTAGTTTATATGGTTAGAAGTGCAAGTTCGAAGAGCTCGTAGTGTCACAGTGAGGACGTGATCGAAGGCTTTGCAATCGAAGAACTTAAGAGAAAATGTTCAAATATAAGTAGATTAGTTTACATCTTACTGTTAGTTTTGTTGCAGTTTGTAAAATTGAAAAATTATTTTATGATTTATCATGTTTGTGTGGAGGCGCGTGGCTTAGTGATTAGGGTGTTAGCATCATGATCGTCAGATTGTGGTTTCGATTCCTGGACCGTGCGACGCGTTGTGTTCTTGAGCAAAACACTTTATTTCACGTTGCTCCAGTTCACTCAGCTGGCAAAAATGAGTAACGCTGCGATGGACTGGCGTCCTGTTCAGCTGGGGAACACATAGGCCATAGAAACCTGGCCCATGAGCCTGGCTAGGCTTTAAAAGGGCGTATTTATTTATTATTATCATGCTTGTATTTTGAAAAATAAATACATGTAGGCACCAAAATCTTTTAAGTGCTTAGGAGCTCCATGAGTCGCAATTCGGCCATTCTTATACATTTTATTTCACTAATTTAGTTGCTTATGTAATCAAAAGAAGATAGAGGGAGCCTCTATCTTCAACGCGTGATCCAATGATATTTTCGGATTGTGACTGTTGGAGGGAGACAGGGCCACACAAAAACTCAGCTAGAATTCATTTTCAACTGAGTAGACTAGAATGATGTAAAATGAAGTGCTTTATTTAAGTGTTTGTGCATGTGTGTGTGTGTGTATGTGTGTGTGTGTGTGTGCGTGTGTGTGTGTATGTGTGTATGTGTCTGGTTGTTGTTGGGTCCGCAGAATGGAGCAGTATCCACGGTTTTCAATACTGGTTAAATTCCTGAAATTAATGTTCCCGTCGAACATCTGTTGGTAAACAACTCTGAGAAGACATGAGCACAGAAGGAATTCTAGAAAATTCATCAGCAGACGAATGAAGGTGTGTGGAGATTATTTCGAAACCCGAAAGGCAGGAAACAACATTGGTGAAAGTAGGAATATCGGCAACTGGCACGAAAATGGTTCAGAGGATGTCACATGAACCTAGCCGACTCCGTCGAACACAAGTCTTTAGAGTAGAGACTTTCACGCCCCAAAATATTAAAGTTCCATTGTCAGTGTGAGATCTTGCAATTACACTTGAGAAACGTTTAGCTGCTGAGACCCAAAACGCTAGAAA
>NC_042997.1:121379499-121391999 GCF_006345805.1 Octopus sinensis | reverse complement strand
CTTTAACAACCCACCACCTTCCAGCTCCACCCCCAATCAAGTACCTTGTACTGACCATTCACTACTTCTGAGTGGATTTGGCAGACCGAAACTGAAAGAGTCCCCTCGTATATATATATAAATCTCTCTCTCTCTCCTCTCTCTCCTCCTCTCTCTCCTCTATATATATATATATATATATATATATATATATATATATATATATATATAAAAATATTTTTGAGACAAAACCACTATTTTGCAAAACAAACAAGGAAAGACTTAATCAATACATAAAATTTAATAAATAGTCAAAAAAACCGCCACTACAATCGTTTCTTGTCTTGATCGACAATCTTCAGGTGGACTTCCAATCTAAAAAATCAAAATTTTAAAATATAAAAATAATACTTTTAAATAATTAAAGTATAAATGAAAAAATATAAGTATATAATCCATATATAACCTATATATAATCCATATCGAAAATATAGACTAATTACCACGAATTCCCTAAAAAAACCATGATAAAACAAAACTCTTAAAAACATATAACGATAAAATCTCCCTTTGCTAAACTCTATAACAAACCTATAAAGTAAACCCCCTAACCTAAACATTCACACACAAATACACACACGTAAACCACAGACTCACGACTTATACACATACCTATACTAACTTATAAACCTCAATATAACACCAAAACCCACTCCCTCCCCACACAGACAAATTAACACATACATCCCAAAACCTAAATAACAAACCCATACACATTCACACACAAACACACACTCACACGCAAACACTCACACACAAAAGATACATATACTCCCTCACATATACGCCTATACATACTCACTAAACTCGACATATACAACAATACTTACACACCCACAAAAAACATATATACATTTATGAGCTTTAACTCACCTTAGCATCTCTAACAAACAACTTGCAGTAACCCAATCCCATTCTCTATGCCTACCTCACTACTACACTATTCCATTCACATTCCAAGCAACGCTAGTCCACCACCCGGTTATTCACGTGGCAAAACGAACACCACTCAAAAATTATGAATGAAACAATGTAAAAAAACCAACACCTAAAATAGACAAAATACCACGAATTACCTAAAAAAACCATGATAAACCAAAACTCATAAAAACATATAACGATAAAATCTCCCTTTGCTAAACCCTATAACAAACTTATATAGCAATCCCCTAACCTAAACATTCACAACACAAAAACCCACACGTAAACCACAGACCCAAGACTTATACACAAACCTATACTAACTTATAAACCTCAATATACACCAAAAACCACTCCCTCCCCACCAGACAAATTAACACATACATCCCAAATCCTAAATAACAAACCCAAATACACATTCACACACAAACACACACACACGCAAAACACACACACACAACAGATACATATGCTCCCTCACATATACGCATATACATACTCACTAAAACTCGATATATACACAATATTTACACCCACACTCATACAGATAAATAAATTAATTATACAATTAAAAACTCACAACCAATCTCATATACATAACACTCTTATGAAAACAACAATAAATACATCGTAATTAACCAGAATATCAAAAATAACATTATGACATAAGGATAAATCAAATACATACTTACAATTCAGTTACAAATTATGAAGTGAAATTAGATTCTTAGCCGTTAAAAAACCAAACAAAATTACGTTACCATGGAAATAACTAATGTAAAAAAAGAATACGCGCCATAGAAAGTAAACGTCATTCATAGTATGAATGGAGAAATATAATAAATGGAACTAAAAACTATTTCCACGTAGCAAACCAACGCTACTTAAAAAAATTTTATTATGAATGGATTCTTTAAAAACTATCATGAAAAATCAAATATATACATTTATGAGCTTTAGCTCACCCTAGCAACTCTAACAAACAACTTACAGTAACCCATACTCAATGCCTACCTCATTACCACCCTAATCCATTCACAATTCCAAGCAACACTAGTCCACACCACCGGTTACAATTCCCAACTCTACCCATTCATTCACAATTTCAACGACGTTCCCTTCAACAACTCTACATATAAGCCTCAACATATACACCGGAGATACACTTACACATCCGTGCGGATGGGTGAGAGTATACATTAAGTGTAGTGATGGGGCTCCCATTTCTAAACACATTTGTACCTGTGTGGTAGTCTCCATGTGTATATTCACGCACGGGTATAAATACAGGGGGTACACGCTCACTTCATTTACGTGTACCCCTCACATGTACATATGCATACTATTTTGGCTCGATATATGCAACAATGTAATCACGCCCGTATGTGTGAGCATTCACTGGTTGTGCAATTCACCCATCTGGGTGTGATTGTGTGTAAACTTATCACTGTGGAGGTCGAGCTTGATACGTATATATTAGTGTGTATTGGGGTTGTACGTACTAATTATGTTCATGTGCTTCACGCACTTGCGTCCATGTATGGAAGAATATATTGGGATTACTATGTAGGTGTAAATAGGGTATGGGGGGTTTTTGTCATTGTATGGGTGTGGGTTTCATTTGTGATGGTGGTTAGTTGGTGATTATTAGTATGTTCTGTATATTAGGGCTAGTATGTATTATTCAAGTGTGTATAATTGTATACATATAATTGGTGTGAATGGGATTACTCCCATTTTTTTATTTTTTTTTATTTTTTATTTTTTTTTATTTTTAGGGGATGTATGTGTTTATTTATCCATGTGGGGCTGGAGTGGCCGTTAGGTGCATATGCTGAGGCTCACATGCAAACCCAAGTACAACGAATGAAGTGGGCACTTATAATTGTTATGGGTGTGTACTTTATTATAAAAGACAATACCCAATAAAATCTGTCAATTCAACATACAAATAAAAAACAAAAAACAAAGGGATCTTAAACATTCACACATACATACAAAACTCAATAAAAACACCACTAATTAACACCCAAAACATATAATATATCCTCAAAATACATATAACAAATGCAAAATAAAAATACATAATAAAAAATAAATAAATAAAAATAAAAATAAAAAAATAAAAAATCTAATATAAATTATTAAAGTTTTAACGTACCATAACTGCTAAATTAATATACATTAAAAATGAACTAATAAAACAAAGAAATATCATAAAGACTAACTATAATTAAATCCTAGACAACATAACCAAAAATATATCATCTAAACTAATTAAACTAAATAAACTAAAATACCTAAAAGGGAACTATTATTGCTATTTATCATGAAACTTATTATATAAGTAAAGTAACTTGTGTCTACATTTTTTTTGCGCTCCTCCCAGTATTAAGTAAATTATCATACTTATAAAATAAAATTTCTTTAAACTCATTAGAGCATAATAAACAACAATTAGCTCCTATATTATATGATTTAGTTTTACAAATTATTTCCCATATTAAACTATAATTAATATTTAGTGATTTAAGACTCCAAATATACTTACTAAGTCCGGTTGAGTTGATTAAGTTTTTATTTTTAAAAGAATTCATATGTTGTGCAATTCTTAGTTTTATTTTTGAGGAAGTAGAACCTATATAAACCGCTTTTGTGTAATTATTATTCTTAAAGTTATTATCATGTAATGTAACTATACATTTATACACTACATCGTTAATATCACAATTATTATTTAATATACAATTAGATTTATCTCTACATGTACAATTAATATAAGTCTTATCATTATTAATATTATTATCAAATAATTTCTTTTTATAAAAATTATTCAGTTTATATTTATTAATGAAGAAATAATGTTACCAACATTATTAGTGGTAGAGTAACCAACTCCAAAATTATTAAAAGAGAAAATGTTTCTATATTTACGATTATCTCTAATAAATAGTTCTATAACATCTAAAATCTCTTTAATAATATTCGTTTTAACTTGATCTCCATAAGGAACTATTAACCAAATTTTATTCTTATTAACCTTATTATTATTATCATTATTATAAATATATTTATAATTCTTTATTTTATTAAAATTATTATCAATTATATCTATGTACAGCATTAAGGAATTATTAATTTATTAAATTTATCAATATAATTATTAATAAAATTATTAAATTATTTTTATTTATATATTTCTTATTTATATTATTATTATTATATTTATTATTATTATTATTATTCTTATTTATATTTTTATCATTTTTATTATTTTTTTTATAATATCTATTATTTTTACCACTAAACGTAACAAAATTATAATTATTATTAGAAGTATCTCGAAAATTATCATTTAAATCATTATCGCTAATATTATAAAATTTAATATTCTTATTATAACCTGCCCCTCTAAGGGCCTCATTATAATAATTAGCATGTTTATTAAAAATCTCTATATCATAAGAGAGTAATGAAATACGTTTACTTATATTATTAATCAACGATTTTTTAATAGAAAATGGGTGATTACTATTAACATTTATATATCTAAGGTTCTCATTAGTTTATGATATGGTTGTGTTTTACCTGTAATAAGATTAAAATTAACATCTAAATAATTAACATTATAATTCTCCTTATATATAGTAATACGTAAACCATATCTTTTAAGAAACTATATAGTTTTTTCTTATATACTTCTAGATTCCTATTAGTACAATTCTTTGTAACTAGTAGAAGATCGTCTCTATATAAACCACCCTCTATCTTAAGATTTTCTAATTGGAGTTCAGATAAAAGAAAAATACCTACTAAATCAGTAGCCTGTGCAGAATGTGGTGCTCCCATAGGTATATCAAAACAATCTCTAGTATCATTCCTAGCCCATAATTTATTTTTATATTTAATTAGCGATTTCCTAGCCAATTTAATTACATTAACTTCTTCCCGTGACATGCCCACTTTATTCATTGCGAAAATAAGCGCTTTATTAAACACAATTTCATTAATAGAAGAATAATAATTATCTATATCTATTTGAATAAATTTATAACGATTTTTATCTTTAATATATTAAACCATTTCAATGTATTATTATTACTAAACCATAATTTTAAATAATTAAGTTTATTTAACTTATCAATATATTTATCTAAAATAAATTTACTTAATTTACCTAGGTCCGATTTACATGGGCAAATTAATCTAACTTTAGGGTCTGAATAAAAATTATCTTTATGGTCTTTAAGAGTAATTCTGGGGTGCAAAGGTACATAAGGTTCAGTTTTATTATCCAACTCATATTTTAACATTACTACTTTAGAGGCTTATTAATATTATAAAGAATATCATCTGGAACAATTTATATTTTTTAATTATTTCTTCCCTAATAGTTTATCATATAATTTAACATCTAATTTTATAAGTTCCTTGTTTTATCAGATTGTACTATAATACTATCCATATTTCTCATATCTTTAATTTTAATTGCTAATTCCTTAAATATTCATTATTTCTATTTGGGTATTTATGGATTCAATATTTTTTACCACCTTCCATATACTATCTCAGTAATTGTAATTCTTTATTAAATGGAGGTTCCTTTCTAGATTTAAATTTAGAGGTATAATTATCATTCCTACTATCAATATCATTAAATAAATAAAAATTATAGTAAAAAGCTTTCCATTTAATTCTAGAAATAAAATCTTTCCAAGCAACACTAGTCCACCACCCGGTTACAATTCCCAACTCTACCCATTCATTCACAATTTCAACGACGTTCCCTATGACGTTTACTTTCTATGGCGCGTATTCTTTTTTTACATTAGTTATTTCCATGGTAACGTAATTTTGTTTGGTTTTTTAACGGCTAAGAATCTAATTTCACTTCATAATTTGTAACTGAATTGTAAGTATGTATTTGATTTATCCTTATGTCATAATGTTATTTTTGATATTCTGGTTAATTACGATGTATTTATTGTTGTTTTCATAAGAGTGTTTATGTATATGAGATTGGTTGTGAGTTTTTAATTGTATAATTAATTTATTTATCTGTATGAGTGTGGGGTGTAAATATTGTTGTATATATCGAGTTTTAGTGAGTATGTATATGCGTATATGTGAGGGAGCATATGTATCTGTTGTGTGTGTGTGTTTTGCGTGTGTGTGTGTTTGTGTGTGAATGTGTATTTGGGTTTGTTATTTAGGATTTGGGATGTATGTGTTAATTTGTCTGTGTGGGGAGGAGTGGTTTTGGTGTATATTGAGGTTTATAAGTTAGTAAGTTTGTGTATAAGTCTTGGGTCTGTGGTTTACGTGTGGGTTTTTTGTGTGTGAATGTTTAGGTTAGGAGGATTGCTATATAAGTTTGTTATAGGGTTTAGCAAAGGGAGATTTTATCGTTATATGCTTTTATGAGTTTTGGTTTATCATGGTTTTTTTTAGGTAATTCGTGGTATTTTGTCTATTTTAGGTGTTGGTTATTTTTTTACATTGTTTCATTCATAATTTTTTGAGTGGTGTTCGTTTTGCCACGTGAATAACCGGGTGGTGGACTAGCGTTGCTTGGAATGTGAATGGAATAGTGTAGTAGTGAGGTAGGCATAGAGAATGGGATTGGGTTACTGCAAGTTGTTTGTTAGAGATGCTAAGGTGAGTTAAAGCTCATAAATGTATATAATGTTTTTTGTGGGTGTGTAAGTATTGTTGTATATGTCGAGTTTAGTGAGTATGTATAGGCGTATATGTGAGGGAGTATATGTATCTTTGTGTGTGAGTGTTTTGCGTGTGAGTGTGTGTTTTGTGTGTGAATGTGTATATGGTTTTGTTATTTAGGTTTTGGGATGTATGTGTTAATTTGTCTGTGTGGGGAGGGAGTGGGTTTTGGTGTATATTGAGGTTTAAGTTAGTATAGGTATGTGTATAAGTCGTGAGTCTGTGGTTTACGTGTGTGTATTTGTGTGTGATTTTAGGTTAGGGGGTTTACTTTATAGGTTTGTTATAGAGTTTAGCAAGGGAGATTTTATCGTTATATGTTTTTAAGAGTTTTGTTTTATCATGGTTTTTTTAGGGAATTCGTGGTAATTAGTCTATATTTTCGATATGGATTATATATAGGTTATATATGGATTATATACTTATATTTTTTCATTTATACTTTAATTATTTAAAGTATTATTTTTATATTTTAAAATTTTGATTTTTTAGATTGGAAGTCCACCTGAAGATTGTCGATCAAGACAAGAAACGATTGTAGTGGCGGTTTTTTTGACTATTTATTAAATTTTATGTATTGATTAAGTCTTTCCTTGTTTGTTTTGCAAAATAGTGGTTTTGTCTCAAATAATATTTTATAATATTTTACTATAAAATTGGATTTAATCCTAAATCTGATTTTTTTCCCTGTAAATTTGGATATATTCCCTAATATTTATTATTATATATATATATATATATTATATATATCACCGTGACCGACCAGGCTATCAGATGTTGCTACACATCGCTGGTCACAATGCGCTTCGCATTGTTTAAAACTTTCAAATGACGCCACCCCGCTGGCTAAACGAGCAAGCTACAGAAGAAAAGAGTAAGAGAAAGTTGTGGTGAAAGAGTACAGCAGGCATCGCCACCACCCTATGCCGGAGCTCAATAACATCACAACGGCCGGTTTGGGAATCGAAACCGTGATCCTACAACCGCGAGCTCGCTGATATATATATAATATATATATATATATATATATATTATATATATATATATATATATATATATAATATGTTATGTATGTATGTATGTATGTATAGTTTACAATTAAAGGAAATATCCAGGGGAATTGTTACAAGGTAGCTAAATATTGCTTCAGTGTCCCAGGATTTGAATACGGAATAGCAAGTTGTATTTAATGGAAAATAGGAAATCTGAACAAAGAGAAGAAATCTCAGGATGTTGTTAAACCATTTACATCATGGAATCATCTACATTTGTTTCGGCGGATGCACTCCAAAATTTCCCCTTTCGCTCTCTCTTTCACTTTCATTTTGTTTTATCTTTTGTTTATTTCCCCGCTCCCAATCTTTCTAAACATCTTGTCCTTCTCTCACAATATCTTGTTCGTTTCGATAACGTCACTTTAAATTTCTAGCGTCCCCTGGTCGCACAAATCACGTAGAAATCACATGATCCAGCAGTTCCAACGCGGGCGCGGGACATTTTTCGTTCGCACCTGATATGTCTATACTTTTTTAGCCTCATGCGTCTATATAAGATTCCTTATGAAGACGGTCTCCGAGGTTTTGTGGCGGTGTCACTGTACGTCCATGTTAAGTCGGATGCACAAATTGCTATTTATTCAAATACCCACTTCCGCCACCATATCACCAATACACACACACACACACACACACACAACACACACACACATATATATATATATATATATGTGTGTGTGTGTGTGTGTGTGTGTGTGTGGTGTATATATATATTTCTTCTTACTTTCCCCTTACATTTCCTCGTGTAGTTTCTATTTTCTTTTTGTAACATACTTCTATTACACACACACACACACAGACACACATATATATATATATATATACACACACAGGCATGCCTACACTTATATATATACATATATATATATGTATATATGTATTTATATATGTATATATATGTATATATATACATATATATATATATATATATATATATATATATACGTACATGTATATATTTATATACGTACATGTATATATTTATATACGTACATGTATATGTCTGTATATATATATATATGTGTGTATGCGTTTAAGTGTGTGAACGTGTGTGTGTGTACTACTTCTTATCAATGCCTGTCTACGAAATACCATAACATGTGTGTTTGCTACACAACTATGCCTTTGGCAAGGGCTTTAATTAAGGAAGTTAATTAATTATTAGTAGAATAGCAAGCCTATATATTAGAGTTATTTGGGTGAGAGATAAACTTAGGTAAAAAATTGGTCACGATTTCATGCTAGCTGCTTTACTTATGCAATAGGCCTGCCATTGTTCTTGATTATTCATAGGGCTATTATTAATTTGCGTGTATTATGAAGAGACTTTGAACTGGAAAAAAATATAACGGCAGCAATGATGGTAGTTGCTATGTATAGTTTATGGTTTAGAATACAGTAGTGAAAGTTGTATTATATATTGTATCTGTGTGATTGTTTATACCTATATATATATATATATTATTACGGAGATGTACTCGCATAGCAAGTAATTTGATCTGAGATCGTGTGCTGAAACGAAAACAATTGCAGCGTGGAAGGTGTTTATAAGCCATTTAAGAAACACACAAAAGCCGTTCGATTCACTCCAACATTTAAGTTTAATTTGTCAAAATATTTTCGTCGCTAAAATCCGCGACCTGTTCACTGACAAAGTCCGTGCTGCATCTAAGAAAGTAACAGTTAGTTCGTCATATATATGTACGTATGTATGTGTGTATGTATGTATACATGTGTGTATGTATGTACGTATGCATGTACGCACATACGCCTGTGTATGCATGTATGTATGTATGTATGTATGTATGTATGTATATGTGTATGTGTGTGTATAAGCACGCACATACACCCTATAAAACATAAAGTTATAAACCTGTAGCGATGGATGGATGTAGAGTGACCACTCATCACAACGCTATCAAATTTCAACTCCCTACGGCCGAGGCTGGAAAGTGAATTTATGACGCTTGCTCACAAGAACTATACCCTAAAATCTATTATCAGATTTTTATCTCTATATCACAGAACTAATGTTTTACTATTGTTCGTATGTATGTATGTATGTGTGTATGTATTTATGTATGTATGTATGTATGTATGTATGTATATATGTATGTACATACGTACGCATGTGCGTATGTATGTATACGCGCTCGTATGCATGTGCCCATGTATGTGTGTGTGTACATGTACGTGCGTATGTACGTGTGTATGCCCATACGTAGGTATGTATGTATGTTGTATTCATGTGCTACGTATGTATGTGAGTGTCTAGGAGAATGGGCAGATGTGTCCGTGAGAGTGTGTACATGTGTATGTGTATGTGAACGTATGTCCGTGTACTGGCATGTGTCCGTCCAAGTTGTGTACATGACTGTTACTTTGCTGAAGGTTGTATACATATTTACATATATGTTTGTATAGACGCACACACATATATATATATGTGTGTGGGTGTGTGTTTGTTCCTCTCATCAACGTCTAACCGTGAATGGATACAACGCCTAGGTGCAACTGTTCGTATCAAATAACGTCTGCTCATACCGTTGTATATAACTGCACATACGCATTGCAACCTGTATGTAAGGACTACAGGTGAAAGGGAGAGAGAGAGAGGGGTGGTTATAGAATAGTCCTTCTGAATGGGATCTGGATGTTATTCCATTCGGACTTTCGGTTGAGAGTAGGTTTGTATTCTTGTATACAAACGGCTTCTGTGACCTGTCTCAACATTGCATCGGTGGGATGTGTAGATAGGATGTTCAACTTAAGCTCCCCTAAGGATCCCTTGTGGCAGTCTCAACTTACCCTTCAACAAAAGAGTATGCATGCCACCCTATACTGACGCTGCTTTGGAAGCGAAGTTTACACTTACTAAAGCCAAGATTCTATCAGCCTTCTTCAATTACACCCAAAGGCAGATACAAGAACGATCGGTAAATAAGACCCACGATCTTAACACCAAAATTAAGAAAGGCCTTAACATATTAAAAAGACGCATCAAAAACAGAGAGATTGTATGTTTCCCGACTGACAAATCAGGTAGGATGTCTGTTGACAACATACCTAATTACATCTCGAACATGCAACCACACATCAGAGACATGACAGAAACCACAACACTCGAATATATCGAGAACGAAAAGATCGTCAATGCTCACATGGGGATGTGGAGTATAATTCTCCAGTCGGAGAAGCGCACAGCTAACAACTTCTTAACCACCAACAACGAAATCCCACCCCTATATGGCCTTCGCAAAGATCACAAGAGCCACACAGACAATATACTTGGGCCACCCACCCGACCCGTTTGTGGTGCCAACAATGCAAACAACCACAAAATATCATACTTTCTCTCACAATTCCTACGACCGTTAATAGAACTATCTGCAGATGTATGTGACAGTACTGAGGACCTCCTTAGCAGGATCCGCGAATGCAACAACACGTGTGACCTCAAGAACCACATCGTGGGTAGCATGGATGTGGTATCACTATACCCCTCCATCGATATAGACTTTGCTGTCGATAAATGTATAGAAATAGTTAGTGAGAGTGGTATGATATTTAAGAATGTGGATGTATATGAACTAGGGCTCTTCCTGGCCCTGACGTGTACCAATGAATACCTGTCGCGCAATAACCTTCTATATGCTTGTCCCACCCGTAACAAACGCGGTAGACCACCTACCATTACCTCGGCTTACAGGAAGACTCACTGTGAGCGTTGGCAGGGATGGACAAAGCCGGACTACCCACCCTCAAGTGCACACGATATTAGAACCACCATCGCACATGCTATCGGTGTCAGCCTGAGACTTACGCTAAAAACACATATTTTTAAATTTGACAACAAACTGTATAAGCAAACGAAAGGCGGTGCTATTGGAGTGGGGATCGCCGGTGACGTTGCTAACCTCTTCATGGTATGGTGGGACAAGCGTTTTAAACAGTGCCTAGCAAACCGTAACATCCACTTGGCTATGTACTCTCGTTACGTCGACGACATTAACCTTGATGTGAAATGTAATACAGACACAGTTATGGGCCCTCTACCAAGTGAAGAACAGGTGATGACATCTATACAACACATAGCTGACTCTATCCACAGCAGTATAAAACTTACCATAGACTACCCCTCTAAACACCCCAGTAAACGATTACCCGTCCTAGATACTGAGCTATGGATGGAAGACGCTATGGTTAATGGTACCATTAAACCATGTATACTCCACTCACACTATCAGAAACCGATGGCTAATCCACTAGTAATCCGTAGTGACTCAGCTATGTCGGATACTGCCAAACTCAACATCCTAGTGACAGACTTAGTTAGAGTAATGAGGAATGTATCACCACTATGCCAACCACAAGAACGACAACAACACATCCAGCACTACATATTCCGAATGCAACGCTCCGGATACACACAAGACGATAGAGTCAGGGTGTACAAAGGAGCGAAAGCTAGATTCGAACGCATTCTAGGGAACGACGAAAACGGTATATGCCCCCTGTACCGCAACAAGTTCTGGAATAGGTTAGAGAGGGACACCAACAAAAAGATGAGAAACGTTACTTGGTACGATAACAGGAGATTTCACGGAGTGATGTTCGTTGACGCCACACCTAAGAACGAGCTAAGTAAGGCATTCAAGAAAGTCCTGCGCACTACGGGCCTAAAAGTTAAAGTTGTAGAAAAGACAGGTAGGACTATCAAATCGGCATTATGCAGATCATATCCATTTGATAGAATCACCTGTC
>NC_042997.1:121346999-121374499 GCF_006345805.1 Octopus sinensis | reverse complement strand
TCGCTCATAAACACAAACATCATCCGGTCTGAGATTCGAACCCGCTATCCCTCGACCGCGAGTCCGCTGCTCTAACCACTAGGCCATATGCCTCCACTATTTGCATATACATGTGTGTGCTTGTGTGTATATGTGTGTTCTTTGTATACCTACTAAATAGCAAGGCAAATATAATTCAAAACAATGTACTTCTGATCTGGTTCGTGGAACCTTTAAACTTCTAATTCTGCCGGCGGGAAAGACAATCACTGTAAATGTATAGGTTTCTCTGCACTAAAACAAATTGCTTCAGGTAACCTTTGGTCACTGAGCTGGAGAAATTCTCTTCTGACACTCATTTTAAGTTGCTGAAAATTCAAGATTGTTCCAGAAAGAAACGTGATATTACATGATTTCTTACACAGAACAAATTTGTATTTATACTATTCTAACTTATTTATACCATTCTCCATAAAACGAAGTGGTTTTCCATAGACATTGCAGAACAGGTTTATAACTGGCTTTGGAAGTTCATTTTATGTTACTTTTTTGTCACCCTCTTGCCGATGATATTGAATTCCGCTGATAATAAGAGCACGGTCTCGATCTTTTGCATTCAGATGGTTCTGGCTATATAAACATAGAAACGATTTCTATGTTTATATACGTTTTTAGTGAGTATTGTGGTTTTCATAGCTTCTATTGTGGTTGGTCGTACCTCTCTAGCTAAATTTGTGTTGATCCTATTGAATAATTTGTGCTATATACGGTCGATGGAAGACTGTTTAATGATTACTGTTGGTTTGGTTTATCTCATTCTTCGTTACGATGTATTAAAGTTTGAACTGAACTCCCTAATACTATATTCTTACTCATCAACATAAAGATTACATACTATCTAATAGAAAACTTGAAAGATGGTTGCTCAGAAAATCATAAAACATACCATCACAAACATAGAAAACCATGCATTTAAAAATCCCCAAACCGCAGCTAACAATAGATGCAACTTCGGTGGATCACAGCAACTATATTTTATGAGAGATAAATCGGCACAAACTACATTAGAACAAACAGAGAAACGGCTAATGTCGATAGATATAGTACACCCTTTCTGTTATATTTATAGGAGAAATATACCATGTCTATCGAATCACATCTGGAGCATAGCGGTATGTGATATAAGTATGAATAGAAAAAGGATAATAATAGACTTGAAAAGAACTTACATTAATCAGTCCATGATATAAAATATGTGCGCTACAGACGAGTATAGCTTAATCATACAACAAATGCGATTATTCAGCAGAAATAAGGAGGTAATAATACAAGAATACGTGTATATAGGGAAATATATGGGAACGTAATATCAGAAAAGGTCCATCAAATCCAACAGCAAAGGATCGACAAAATAAATAAACGGTTAGAAATAGTCGATATATTTACGAATTCCAACTTCATAGGATGTATAAAACACATCCGAGAGACATGAAATACAAAATAACAGTTTCAGAATGAGGACGGAAACTTTTGCAAAACATGATATAAGTAAAGTAATCAACTGACAGATAAAAGAAAAATACTGTCGAAAGTGATGAATATATGATTAACAAAGAAACAACTTTCATAAAGATGACAAGTCTTGAAAAGCGTCAGGTAGCGATTACATTGTATAAGCAACAATAAAGCCAACCATTAATAAACAAAGCATCTAACGTCTTGGTTAACGAACGAAATTTTAATAGATATATAGATAATGCGTTGATGAAGGAATATTAGGAACTAGCATGTGAAGATATTAGTCATGGACAGACTAATGAACCTGAAATGCTGTGTGTAAAAGTTGAAGAAATACAAGAGGAAAATAGAAATGAGAATCATGAAGATAGAAGTCACGAAAAGCTGGAGCTATAAAATATATATATATATATAAATGTGTGTGTGTGGACATGCATATATAACAATAAAAGAGCTGTGTGGTAGTTATTAGCGCGTCGAAGAGATTGGTTTGTGTAAACGTTCTGGTTATCTGCCTTCTGGGTTTAAATTCTCCTGAGGTTAAATTTACTTTTTCATCTTTTCAGAGTCGGTAACTAATGTACCATTGCTGCACTTTAGTCGAATTGTCTAGTTTTCTAACTCTCCCATTGTATTGTCCCATACTTTATATACGCGGAAGAAATCGTCCGTTTCAAGTAATTTAGAAAGACATGCCTTTGCAATCGAAGAAATACTAAATATAACTAAAAACAATAATTGAAATTTACGTGAAAACATAACATGATATGTTGGAAATATTCATTTCTAAAGCATGATTAGACGACACAGTTGAAGGGGTCTAATTGTTAAAGCTCAGAGGTCATGTGTTGTAGAATATGTAGGACAAGTATGTATGAAAAAATGTGAAGGATCCAGAAAAAATGTGGGGATCCATCAAACTAGAACGAGTTGCCACCGTGCACCGTTGAATTAATCTGTTTTGATTTTGTTTCTGAGTATCAAATAGATATTCTTCGTCTGGTGAAGATCTAGGTTGACCTCTTATTCTTTCTAATAAGGTTGATCTCTGTTTCTTTCTAATAAAGTTGATCTCTGTTTCTTTGTAATAAGGTTGATCACTGTTTCTTTTTAATAAGGGTGATCTCGGTTTATTTCTAATAAGATTGATCCCTGTTTCTTTATCATAATGTTAATCTCTGTTTCTTTCTTTCTAATAAGGTTGATCTCTGTTTCTTTCTAATAAGAATTATCTCTGCTTGTTTCTACATCAAGGTAAACCTGTTGTGTAGCGATTTCATTTACTTTTAACAGATATGCTAAATTGTATGTTTATTAAGACTGCATAACTTACATAGGAATTGTAAATTTATTTTCGAGCAGTGGAAGAAAGTTTTTTTTTCTATTTTATTCAATGTTGATTTTGCATTTTATGCATTTATACGCTATAAAAGTGATTTCCAAATTCCATCAAGGTAAATTATGTAAATTTGCCGCTAATTCAACCAAACTACTTTAGTAATTTTTCGTATTACACGCGCACACACACACACACACATACACACACATACACACACACATACACACACATACACACGCGCGCGCGCATACACATACATACACACCATACAATAACATACACGCGCACATAACCATAAGGTAATAATAATAATAATAATAATAATAATAATAATAATAATAATAATTGCAAATTACTTGAAATAATTTGGTTGAATTAGTGGCAAATTTTGATTTACATAATTTACTTTGATAGAATTTGGCTAACAATTTTATAGGGAATTAATATATGGAAAGAAAAACAGTGTAAAATCAAATGTAATTTTTTTTATCTTCCTGTTGAATTAATTTACAATTCCTATTTGTTTACATTCCGTACATTAGAATTTTAAACAAGCGTTTTTTTTTAAAAAAGCAACATGCTCTTAAACATATGTTTATAACCCCCACCCCACAAAAAAACACGCACGCACACACACAAAGCCGTTCTTAAACCAATAAATCGTATCCAGGGGTTGACACGGACCACGCGGAAGGCACGGCGTGGTTATTTCCCCCTACAAGGCAGAAGTTAAATTTCTTTTAAATGAGCCCCTTCTTATAACCACATTTAATACACTATGACTCACATTACAAAGAATAGAATAAAGGCGAGATACTCAGGGCTGAACTTCTTTTTAAGAAACAGTAATGCTGTATAACTAACAAGTATATTGCTACTTTGAACGAATGAATTCGGATCATATGCTGAAAGTAAATGTAAAGGAAAAATCACGGTATCCCGGTATCGACCAGATTATCGGATGTTGTTATACATCACTGGCCACAATGCGCTTCGTATTATTTTAGACTTCGAATGATACGACTGCGTTGGCTAAGCGAGAGTGACAACATTTCAGCTCCTAAACAGAACGTCCGTGGAATGGAGCAACGTGAAATGAAGTATTTTTCTGAAGTACACAGCGCACAACTGATGATGAGTGTAACCCCTTAAACACTAGGCCACGCGCCTTCACGTAATGGAACGTCAAGGATTTTATTTAAGCTGGAGTTCCGAGAGTAACTGCTGAATTTCAGTCCTTGAAGGTTAGACGATAACTCTTTGTTCATAAAGTATAAAAAATACAGTTTAAAGGGCACTTTGAATTTGCCCTTATACGTACAATATAATTTAAATTAGTTTAAAAACATACGCTAATTTCTGGCCCAGATATCAGTTGTTTCCCATAGTAAACTCATCTAGAGCAACTACTATTTTACACTTGTGTTTATCTTAATTTTCTCCTATATATGGTTTGTATATCATATGTAGTAATACTCATAAATTTATGGTTAGACTCACCACTATACAGGAAGCTGATTGGATAATCTACCTGGAGCTCTGATACACACACACATACACACACACACACACACACACGCGCACACACACACACACACACACACACACACATGTATATATTGTAGCAGTTATGGACTCTAGCAGCTGCAGTATGGCGTAATAGTCTTGTCGACTGTTTTTGTTTATAATTGTCTTACGCTTTTTCATTGGTCCGTTCCTACACCGATTGTAGTCTCCGTGAAGATGTTCTTTTTAATGGAGAAATGCCTCCAGAATAGGTTTTACGACAGTTATTTGAACCCAGATTTTGGGGAAATTATTTAGTTACACATGGTTGCCACACGGGACCTCGTCACTCATTTCTGCATTGCTATTTTGCATTGTTTATTCTTCATAATCTTATGCCATGCTATTCTCAACTTATTAGTGTAGTCTAATGAACTAGCTAAAAAAATTTATTCTGTCATTACTCTTGCGACAGATGCCATTTTAAAATGTCTAATTCATACATAATATGTACTACAATTTTTCCATCATGATTATGTCGTGATGAATTCAATGTTTATATTTCTACTACCTTTTGTAAATAAACGATTGGTGTTAAATCCAGTCCGTTCTTTTCTTTTGTATAATGTGTACGAAATCTCATCGTATGTAAATATGGAAAAATGAGTTAGTTTAAGACTAATTTGCATGCACCCCTATGGAGATACACTCAATCCTTGTCAGCACGAGAAAACTCAGTGTGATGAAACTAAATAACATTTTCAGAATAGACATGACGCCTTAAATTTACTACCAGGGATATTTTCATCTTGCTATCGAACACACTGTCTTATCATATTTAAACTGCCATATAACCGTGTTAGTGAAATGTCGGTTTCCTTCAACATACATGATGAACGCAGCTAAGAGTGTATATTACATAAATACGTTCTGCATACACCTCTAGACTTCTCGTAACAAGGTCATTAAGACACAGCAACGTTTACCTATGTGTATATACATTATATGTATATATAATGATACTCAAGTCTATATGAACGATCATAACCTGTAACCTGTCAAAATGCAACCAAATACACTAGTACCTCTGTCTTTTGAGTAACTGATCGCAAATAAATCGTGTTTTATATACATACAAAATATAGGCGCAGGGGTGGCTGTGTGGTAAGTAGCTTGCTAACCAACCACATGGTTCCGGGTTCAGTCCCACTGCGTGGCATCTTGGGCAAGTGTCTTCTGCTTTAGCCCCGGGCCGACCAATGCCTTGTGAGTGGATTTGGTAGACGGAAACTGAAAGAAGCCTGTCGTATATATGTATATATATGTATGTGTGTGTGTTTGTGTGTCTGTGTTTGTTCCCCTAGCATTGCTTGACAACCGATGCTGGTGTGTTTACGTCCCCGTCACTTAGCGGTTCGGCAAAAAGAGACCGATAGAATAAGTACTGGGCTTACAAAAAGAATGAGTCCCGGGGTCGAGTTGCTCGACTAAAAGGCGGTGCTCCAGCATGGCCGCAGTCAAAATGACTGAAACAAGTAAAAGAAAGAAAAAGAAAGAATACATACACACACACACGCACGCACGCACGCACACACAGACACACACACACATACATACACACACACATACACACACACAAACACACACGCACATATATATATATATATATATATACATATATATATATATAAAACACGATTTCTTTGTGATCAGAGGAGTTCACAAACCGAGGTACTACTGTATTAAATGAATATGCGAAAGACAGGAGATAAAGTACGATTTATTCGTGATCAGAGTTGTTTCGAAAACCGAGGTTCTACTGTATATTTTCATAAAAGTTAAAAATATAAAGCACTATGCTTAATGGCTGACAAAGGGAGGTAAGTCCCTAGCTTATAGTGCTTTACTGGCTTCTTGAGTTAATTTAATTCTTATTTTACCAAAATCTGGTGCTAGCCAGTACCCTCAGCTACTTTGTGTGACTTCTATTAATTTTGCCTTTAGATTCTAATTGCAATAATCTCCTCTTATAAATTGCGATATATATATATATATATATATATATATAATATATATATATATATATATATATATATATATATATATATATATATATATATATATATATATATATATAATATATATATATTATATATATATTTATATGTATATGTATATACATATTCGACAAAGAAATATTGGACCTTAGAGAGGGGTATTTCAAGGCTAGGTTCAACAATCGCACCTTGAGCTTCAGGCACTGGGATAAAAGGAAAACGACCACATTATCCAGTTATATATGGTCCTTAAAAGATAACAGTGTCAGTTACAACATCCATTGGAAGATCTTAGCTAAGTGTAAGCCCTACACCAATGGCAGTGAAAAGTGCGGTCTTTGTGATATGGAAAGATGGCTCATCTGGAAAAGCACCTTTCAAGAACTGAACGTTTTGGAACATGTCCACATGTGGCTAAATATTTGTTACGTTTTTGGTCCTTCCAAGATCACAGATAGGACTTCCGTTCTATATTGTGTCCATGTACAAGTATTTTATCTCTATACTTTTTATATTTCTTTTATATTTTTTACATATTTTTTTAACATATTTATTGAGATATATTTTATATTTTTATTGCTTTATATATTTTTACAACTTTTTCTGTATTTTACATTTCACTCTGCATTTTTCTGTATTAACACGACGGCGTGTTAGAGAAAACTATACGTCCGAAACCAGGTGAGACAAATACCTCCGAGGTGAAGGAGAATGAAAGATATCGGCATTTCACTATTAGTGTAGCACTTCGCTGTCATCTACTCAACACAGCTCTTAAAGAAAGGAATCACTGGGTCTGGAACATACATGCAAATAGTTTGAAGTCTATTTGCTGAAGGGGTGTTGCCTTTCAGCAAGTGGATCAAACAAATAAATAAATAAATAATATATATGGCCTAGTGGTTAGGGCAGCGGACTCGCGGTCGCAGGATCGCGGTTTCGATTCTCAGACTGGGCGTTGTGTGTGTTTATTGAGCGAAAACACCTAAAAGCTCTACGAGGCTCCGGCAGGGGGTGGTGATCCCTGCTGTACTCTTTCACCACAATGGCGGTGCCCCAGCATGGCCACAGCTCAAGAGCTGAAACTGGAAAAACAAAAACAAAACAAAACAATATATATATATATATACGATGAACGGGAACGTGAAACTCAGTAACAGCTTTTGTTATATTTCTGCTGATTTTAAATAAAGCATATTACTCTACCTCTGGTATTTGAATACTCTTTTTTCCACCTTGTTTCACATTTGTGCGCTTACTTGGTTATATTATATATATATATATATATATATATATATATATATATATATATATATATGTGTGTGTGTGTGTGTGTGTGTGTGTGTGTGTGTGTGGTGTGTGTGTGTGTGTATGGTGTGTGTGTGTTTGTGTTCAATAGCAGAATTCTATAACAAGCTGCAATAAAGAGTTCCCCTGGTGACCCATTGCGGTTTGGCTTCCAAATGCATTTGAAACATACAATCCTGAGTTCCAAATAACTGCATTATACATAGCAACTAACGAGTGAAATGTACATAGCAACTAACATATTATTCTTGTGCTTATCTGTGTATCATGTCTGGTAACACTAATCAGTTCGATGGTAGATGAACCACTGAAACAGACTAGATAATCTACCCGGAGCTCTGACTCGTACAGTAGTAGTTGTACATCTAATTTTAAACACGAGATATATAGTAATTATATATATATAGTATATATATATATATAGATATATATATATATTATATATATATATATATATATATATATATATATATATATATATATATATATATATATATATATATATATATACATATATATATATATATATATATATATATATATATATATAGATATATGATATATATTAGATATATATATATATATATATATATATATATATATAATATATATATATATATATATATATATATATATTATATAGATAGATATATATATATATATATATATATATATATATATATATATATATATATATATATATTATATATATATATATACATATATTATATATGATATATATATTATATATATATATATATATATATATATATATATATGATGGATAAATAGAGATCGGTATGTATTTGTTACTGATATTGTGAAAGGCGTCTCGCCCTACACACACACAATGTACACATAAGCCATTTGATTTTCCATTAATCACTGGAACTGTGTATAAATATTTATAGCGTGGCACCAAAAGGTCTGTCAAGAAGGTAAAATTAGCATAACAAAAAGGATCTCTGTGTAATGCTTTCTTTGTAAATGATGTGTGACAAGTTCATCAACTCAATGAAGCGTCCGAGCACTAAATGATGTATACAGAGAACACTATTATGCTCCAACTCTCAATGGGTTATTTAAAGAATTGTTTGTTCGATAACATAGAGGTGGCCTGGTAGCTTCCTATTTATTGGGGTTTAACAACTCGCAGCTGCTTGCCCCCCAGGCTGCAAAATGGCTGTGTCGTTGCAAAGTTAGATAGATTGCCTCGTGGCGTGGTTCCAGTTCTTAGTGTACTGAGATGAGATACCGTTTTGGTTGCCATTTTTCAGCGCTGATAAATGAAGTAAAAGTCCTGAACCAGGCGTCTTTCTTTTTTCTTTCTTTCTTTCTTTCTCTCTTTCTTTCATTGTTTGTTTGTTTGTTTGTTTGTTTGTTTCTTTCTTTCTTTCTCTCTTTCCTGATATCTTTCTTTCTTTCTTTCTCTCTTTCCTGATATCTTTCTTTCTTTCTTTCCTGATTCTTTTCTTTATTTCCTGATTCCTTTCTTTCTTTCTTTCTTTCTTTCTTTCTTTCTTTCTGTCTCTCTTTCCTGCTTTCTTTATTTCTTTCCTGATATCTTACTTTCTTTCTTTCCTGCTTTCTTTCTTTCTTTCTTTCATCTAATGTGGTCAAACGTTAGAAACGTGGAATTCTCCCAGGTCTAAAGTTACCCAGAACACGCTATATTTCACAACAGTGATTTAGAACCGGAGACATAGGGAAGAGCTCAAGTATATACTCACCATTATGAAATAGCAATACTCAAGGAAACCATTAATAATTTATATTAGAATATACTAAGTACTAGCTTTAATGTTCGCAAACTAAAATACGTTATATTACCCTAACGAAAAATATAAAATTTAAAATTTCTAACAAAACTTTCCGCTGGAGGATTGTCAGGAACACGATATTTCACTTCAGATTCCTAGAAATATAATTGAATTATATTTTCTGAATATTTATTATTTTTAAAAAATATTTCTGTACAATAAATACATCGTTCCGTTTTATATTTGCCACTTTGTTGATAAGGGAAGCGTTTCATTGCCGTGGTAGACAGAGACATTGCAGAGGAGATGAATATTTAATTTAGTTTGTTGGCGATCATAGCTTGTAGGGGAAAATGTGTGTAGGAACAGAGCTCCAGAGATATTCAATTTGTTTATATAATAGAACGTGGGACGTGAAACAGGTAAATACTAATGTATAGTGGTGAATGATCATGTGCTTATCGACATATACATATATACATACACACACACACACACATATATATATATATAATGTATATATGTAAATATGTGTGTGTGTATGTATGTATATATGTATATACATATATATGTGTATATATTTATCTCTCTATATGTATATATATATATATATATATATATATCTGTATGTGTTTTTATTGGCTGAACTGGTAAAATGACCATTCCTAAATACAACATCTGTTCCAACGCACGATTCCACATCGAGAATCTTGCAAACCAAATATGTATATATACATATGCGTGTATGTGTATGAATACATGTGTGTGTGTACGTGAGTGTTTGTACGTGTGTGTGTGTACGTGTATGTGTGTGTGTCTATAAACTTGAAATAGTCTGGAGATATGAGAGATGGATATATTTATTTAACCATATTTGCAAATCCGTGTATTTATGTAAAGTTAATACACATACACTTATATATATGTATATATATATATATATATATATATATATATATATACTAAAATATTAGGAGCTATCAATGCTTAGGTATAAGCAAAGTTAAGGTTTTTAAAATATGTTTGTGACGTATTTCAACTGGTAAACGGGAAATTCACGGGAAATTCACTGCAGGTGCCGCAGAGAAAACGTTCTTTTATGGTAAAAGTGTGTAAAAACACAATATCTGTCCCTTGTGACAAGCATATTTAAATTAACCTATATTTTACTGATGCTTAAACACTTGGCACTAATATTTGGGTTATTTTCACGATCTGGCGGTCTACTGGTGCAAATCAGTCAACGATGTTGGCTGTGTTTTAGTTAAAGTTGCAACTCTGATAAATTCTGTCCAGTTTTGCTTTCTTAGTTATTTCCGATTGATAACTGCTAAGTAACAAGAAACATCAATGCCTGAAAGTTCTGAGTGACCATGACACTAAACAACATATATCTTGATTTTACACCTTTTAAGCATGAGAACATTTTGTGCACGATAACAACAGTGAATTTACCTTCTCGTAGTTGAAATATGTCACAAACGAATGTGAACAAATCTACACTTTGCATATATATATATATATATATATATATGCAAAGTGTAGATTTGTTCACATACGTTTGTGACATAATTCAACTACGAAAAGTTAAATTCACTCATATTATATATATATATATATATATATATATATATATATATTATATATGTGTGTGTTTGTGTGTATACATACATACATATATATATATATATATGTACGTATATTTATATATGTATATATATATATGTGTGTGTGTGTGTGTATGTATATATATATATATGACACAAAATGACACCATAATTTGGGTTTTTAATTGTGGAAAAAAGCCAGCAATTTCAAAGGAGTATTTAGTCGATTATAGCGTCCCCAGTGATCAGCTGTTACTTATTTTATCGATTCCGAAATGATGAAAGGCAAAGTCAGCCTCAACGGAATTTGAAATTAGAACGTAATGACTGGCAAAACGCTGCTTAGCATTTTGCCTCCCTTTCTAACGACTCAGCCAGCACGAATGACATCACGATATAACCGTATAATGTTATGATGAATTTTATTAAGAAAAGAATATATTTGCCACAACAACAATTATGACAAAAATATAACAAAAAGTTTTATCTAGGCTTTAAATAGACTTGTCTTGCAGGTAACAATGTTTCATTATCTCGCTACTGAAATTGAGTGCCTCTCTCTTCTTATTATAATTGCACTTTATTTACATATTTCGCCGCTAAAAATACTGAGTAAATGCCAAATTAGACGAATTGTTGGATGAAACAATAGCATGGTAGAAGTTAGTGACGATTTTATGAATTAGTGACCGCTTAATAATTAACTTATTCATTGTAAAATAAGTTACCAAATTGCCGACTTATGACCATAGCATGATAATCAGAAAATCAACAGGTATTTGAAATATGAGACACTCGTATGTCAGACCTGAGAGATCGGCTATGGACGTTCATTTATCTAGAGTAACATAGAATAATACGATAATATAGACGTAAATTTCTCATTTGCCAACACATTAAAATTAAAATTCCCAATTGATTCGTTTGTGTTCAATGGTGCAGTCTGTAGTCTACCTCTATGTGAGTGTGTGTGTGCGTGTGTGCGTACGTATATTTCTGTGTGAGTGCGCTTAAGTGTGTATGAATGTATATATCTAACTATATATCTATCTGTGTATCTAACTATGTATCTGTCTCTCTGTCTGTCAATCTATCTATCTATCTATCTATCTATCTATCTATCTATCTATCTATCTATCTATCTATCTATCTATGTAAAGTTGTGGCGAAAGAATCGGCAGAAGTTCGCCATTACCTTCTGCTGGAGCCGCGTGGAGCTTAGGTGTTTCACTCATAAACATACACATCGCCCGCTGCACTGACCACTAAGCCATGTGCCTCCACTATTATATATATATATATATATATATATATATATATATATATATATATATATATAGATAGATAGATAGATAGATAGATAGATAGATAGATATAGATGTGGAAGGGTGTGCCTCTCAGTTGGAGGTCTAAATAATATGTTAAGAGAGTGCATATGGTGGCACCTGTTTCTCCTGCCAGCCAGCAGAGTTGTCTAGTATGTAATAAAATGTGTAAAAGCTTGGCCGGGCTTAAAAGTCATATAAGGGCATCACATGGCCACGATCATGAATCATTTCAGTAAGTCTTCTTGGCAATGGCTTTCCTTGTGTAATGAGGATGCAGTAACAGAAAATAGTAACAGAAAGCAGGAATTTCGATTATTCACACGTGGTGAGTTGTAATGTATAGAAGAAATTAAAAAAGGGAAATACACACATGTTATATAATTTTAGTAAAATTTTTAATATATCGACTGATTTCGCGTTCGCTATTCATGATATGGTTTACTTATTTGTAAATGTATTTTCTTGAGAAGAAATTTCGTCCAGGTTGTGTGATGATAATTAGGAATGATTGCCTTCACAAGTAGAACAACAAAGGGAGGTAATTGGCTATCGTTATTATTGTTATTGTTGTGGGCAAGGAACTAACTGTTCAGCTTTCGTTAAGACGAGGGGAATATATATGTACAGAGAAAACAGATTTTGAAAAACATTTGTTTTTAGTCTGTACATATATATTTTGTCTGTACATATATACGAAAGCAAATGAGTTAAATGCGCAAACAACGAGAAAAAAGAAATGGAAAATGTTTGTCGAAACATATTTTTTTCTGTACATATATATCCCCCACTTACCGAAAGCTGAACCGTTATCTCCCTTGCCCACAACAATAACAATAATAACGATAACAAATTACGTCCCCTTATTTTTCTACTTGTGAAGTCATTCACTCGTAAATATCATCACACACAACATGGACAAGATTTCTTTTTATGTAAACCATAATATCATGAAAAGCGAAAGAAAAACCGGTCGATATATTAAAAATTATATTTAAACTATGTAAAGTATGTGTATTTTCCTTTTTTGATTTCTGATATATATATATACAGACTGAGAGAGAGAGAGAGAGAGAGAGAGAGAGATAGAGAGAGAGAGAGAGATGTATATATGTTTACAGGACATCACAAACTGTGTAAACAACATGAAATACCAAAATATGAAAATAACGTGTTAAATTAGCAAACAATGAGAACAAAAAAAAAAAATGGAAAGCAGGAAAGTAAAACACAGAGATCGACCCTTCATCAGTATTTGACTGTATTTGTATGTATATACGTATATATTTTTGTAAAAATCAATAGTCAGCCGTGTGCAATGTATTACAAAAACTAAAACTATAACTGTCGCCAAATATGACTAGGGTGTTAGAACACCTAGATTGCAAGAAATAAGAACTAAAAAGATCTAATTCTCGAGTTGAAGCATATAATTGCATACACATTTACTCAAAAGGACTGTATTCGATATATGTATATATGTGTATATATATATGAATGTTTTTATCTCTCACTCTCTCTGTCTCTGTTTATATACTTTTATTCTTTTATTCGTTTCCGTCATTTGACTGCGGCCATACTGGAGCACAACCTTTAATCGAACAAATCAACCCCAGAACTTATTCTTTGTAAACTAAGTACTTATTGTATCGGTTTCTTTTACCGAACCGCTACACATACCAATATCCGTTGACAAGCGATGCTGGGTGGACAAATATACACACAAACACATACACACACACGCACACATACACACACACACACACATACACACACACACACACACACACATATATATATAAGTATATTCGATGGGTTTCTTTTAGTTTCCATCTATTAATTCATTCACGAGGTTTTGGTCGGCCCGCGGCTATAGTAGAAGGCACTTGCCCAAATTACGTCGCAGTGGGACTGAAGCCGGAACCATGTGGTTGGGATGCAAGCATCTTACCACACAGCTATGCCTTGTGTGTGTGTGTGTGTGTGTGTGTATGTGTGTGTGTGTGTGTGCATGTGTGTGTGTGTGTGTACAATACATATATATGTATAAATTATCCAGTAAGATACTGTACGAGCACTCAGTTACAATCCGGGTTTCGTCTAACCGCATCGAATAGTAAGGAGCTTCTAAAATTACTTAGATAAGCAATCTCATTGTAATTGATCCGATTGGTAAATCCCGGGTTCCCTCCAATGGATTTATGAATATTTATGCGAGTGTAAATCCAAAACAATTGCAATGAATACGAGGATTGTTACAACTGCATATTTTTAAAATTTTTATTCTGATTTTTATTGTAAATAAGAAACTCTAATCGGTTCAGTCTATGTATGTATGTATGTATGTATGTATGTATGTATGTATGTATGTATGTATGTATGTTTGTTTGTATGTATGTATGTGTGTATTTATGTATGTATCTATATGTCTGTCTGTCGGTCTGTCTGTCTGTCTGTCTGTCTGTCTGTCTGTCTATCTATCTATCGATCGATCTATCTATCTATCTATCTATCTATCTATCTATCTATCTATCTATCTATCTATCTATCTATCTATCTATCTATATATATATATATATATCTATCTGTCAATCTGTCTATCTGTCTTTCTGTCTATTAAGAAAAATGGGTTTGTCAGAATTTTAGATAATTATTTATTTAGAGCGTTCATCTCCCTTCAGAAAATCCTCATGAAACAATGTATGATTTTTTTATAGATAATTCATGCCAAATGGCAAAAATTTTATGTAAAAATGTCATTAAGAAGACGAATATCTGAAACGAGACGAAAGCGCTAAATAAATAATTGTCCAAAATTCTGACTAGCTCATTTACTTAATATATAAAATGTGTACAGCACGTCAAACTATGTATACACGCGTGCTCGCAAGCACGCAGAATACCCCCTCCCCACCATAAATGCATTCATGAAATCAGGCGATATATGAGTAAATAATTGTTATTGATGTTGATTTTCAGGCATAACAATGGGGGATAAATTTTGTATATTTTGAAGAAATAAGGACATCTGCAGTTAAGCTATTGGTGTCCGGTTATGCTAATCATTTCCCACATTGCTTAGGAAAAAATACAATCTAACAAATGAAACTTACTCCAGAAGGAAAGATAACTCTTATAACTTAGCTTAACAGCGAAAAAAATGTGATGAGGTTATTTGTAGAAATTACTGTACGGAAAAGAATTCCAGTTTTGGAGACCTCATTTTAAGCATTGTATAAAACTATTAAGGGTATTGTTTCTTGAACATTTTTCTATTAAAATTTATTGTACAGCACGAGGCTTGCTACTGAATAATCTGATTTTCCGTAACTATTCCAAGCTGGCATTGCATTGTGAGCCCTGCTGCAGCAATCTGAATCTAATATATAGTGGTTAAACTTGCAGAGCCATGGAAGGACTGAATCAATGATTCTCACTAGCTAAAGAAAGATAAATATCAGAACTTGGTCGATGGGGGACATAGTCAAATGTGGCATACGGCCTCATTTCCTATTGAAGTCGGCTACTGTGGGTTTCCAGCTAGACCATTAGGCAATTTCCTGCAGAAGCTTGATCTGGAACCCAGGCAACTGAAGAAAGCCACCAAGTAGATGAAAGCTGAAACCAGCCGAAGTTGGTTGTAGTTGACGAGAGACTGCATGTAGAACTCATCTACAGACGTAGACTAGTTCTGTACTAGCTATACAGCTCAAATGAAGCTTACAGGCTATGAAGAGAAACGCATGTGACCCTGAGATAAATATATCATACGGAAAGTCTTCCGTTATTGCGATGGGTTCCAAAGAGCTTACGATATCACCGAATAGCTCCTGCAGTTTCTTCGTGGGAAAAATCATGTCTGATATTTATCTCACTTGTTAATAGTCATTGGTAATTATCAATTATTTCCGAAAACAAAAATACGAAGCAAAAAACAAAAAAGTAATATGGAAATAACTATCGCATGCCGATTGAAGTAAAGCAAAGTTTTAAAGAAAGGAAAAACGAAAGGAAAAAGAGAGCCATTACTGTAATGTGTTTTCTTTTTGCATGACACTATTGCCCAAGGTTCCCGTGGTCTTTTCCCTAGGCTTTTCTATACACGGACAAACTTAATATGTTTCCCCTTTTTACATTAGCATTTCTGTGATACACGATCCCTATTGATCGTCACCACCTTTATTATTTTTTTTTCACGATCCCTTTTGATCGAAAATCGCCCCCCTTTTTTTGGTACTTCTCATCTTCTTCCCAAAAAGAAAAGCTTTACTTTGTATTATGTCCCTTCTGTGTTCAGCCCAGCGTGGCCAATAAAGAAATAAATCTACTGGGTTACAGCAATTATTCTCAATTAATTGAAGTATCCTTTTTAGCTGGAGAAATAAAAGAAAATGCCTCATAATAAATGAAGTTTAATTTCAAAGGAAATGGCAGATAATTGTAATAATTAATTTTTAAAAAATTATTTACATGATGATATTTGTTTTGCAGGAAATATGATAGTTGCGGATATATTCTGTGTTTGTGGACATCGTAAACAAAGCTTAGTGATGCTGCTGTATATCAAATTAATCGCCTATGATTATTACTCGTGGATACAAGTTACAAAACATTTTCACCAATAGAAACAGAAAGAAAACAGAGAAGCTAGGGGGAATTACTCAAATATTTCAATATGTATTTAGATAAATAGGGGATTATATTCTAAATGGCATAGCGAATATTTTATTAGAGGAGAAGGCGTTGCATACGTCATTAAGTACAATATCCCAGAACTTATTCAAATTTATAAGTAAGACGCCGGTGTTTAGTGACATTTCGTTCGCCTTTACGTTCTTACTTCAAATTACGCCGCGGTCGATTTTGCCTTTCATCCTTGCGAGATCGATAAAATGAGTACCAGTTGAACGGTGAGTGTCGACGTAATCGACTTATAACTTACCCCAAATTGCTGGTCTTGTGACGAAATTTGAAATCTATCTTAGACTGTATGAGTAATTTACTATTGATTCCGTTAATTACTGATCTTTCTCTCTCTTTTGATATATGTATCGATGTGTATATGTATGTATGTATATATTTATCTATGTATGTATATATATATGTATATATGTATATATATATATATTTATATAGATATGTATGTGTGTATATATATCTATATATAAATATATATACATATACATACATATATATGCATGTACATATACATATATATACATATATGTATGTATGTATGTATGTATGTATGTATCATACATACATATATATATATACACACACACACACACACACACACATATATATATATATATATGTTCAGATATGTATGTATATATGCATATATATATATGTATATATGTATATATATACATATATGTATGTATGTATGTATGTATGTATGTATCATACATACATATATATATATATACACACACACACACACACACACACATATATATATATATATATATGTTCAGATATGTATGTATATATGCATATATATATATGTATATATGTATATATATACATATATATATGTATATATGTATATATATATATATGATATGTGTGTGTACGTGTGTGTGCGTTTGTGTGTGAGTGTATGTATGTATGTGTATACATACATATATATATATATATATATATGTGTGTGTGTTTGTATACATACAAACACATATAACATCCACATTACATTTACAGTATTTTAGTGGAACAGTAAAAATATACAAGACGTTTCTGAATTTCAATATGTGACATCATTTTGCTATCTACATTCCAAAGTTAGAAGATAGTATCTTTGTACCTTCACAGGAAGACTTCAAAGAATTAAAAATAGAAGCAAAATACGTTCATAGACACCTATGCATATGCATCTATTACTAATTTGGACGGGGTCATTCCAAACTAAACATTTGGAGATATACAGAAATGAGAGCAAGATGTGCACTAATCCACATAAACGAAACCAGACAGTTGGAAAATACATCGGCTGAGTCTGACATTCAAAATCACATAAACAGGATCCATTAATTCATTTTCTGAAACGCCATCTCACAATTGGTTTAGATATTAAAAACGAATATATTGCCTTGATTTATTCTGCCAAACAACAGAGTTGAGATGAAATTTATTTTATGTTTAATATTTTTATGAAAAAAAAGAGAAAAGATTATTACTTCCTTGTTCAAATATTTATCAATATTGGCATATCACTTATCCCACTTTATTTCGCTCTATTTCCAATATTAAATGTTTCTGTTTTTTTTCAGAATGCACTGAAGATATGTTGTTTATGAGTTTGTTGTTAAATTATTTTAATATAAAATATGTATTTTAGCTATATCCTTCATCCATTTCTTCCTCCACTCCATGTACAATAAACCGACGTATACAGCATTGTTACAAACATTTATATAATCTTCCGCTATCAGTGAACTAAGCCTAAATGTTTTACGCTTCCTTTCATACGTAAAGGATATAAATAGACTGCCGTGTTTACATTTGAGAGAAGTCATATAAAATAGCTATAAATAAAATACTCGAACATGAAGAAATCTTTGTGACAAAAACTGTCTTCATAACTACTCTCCTTGGATAACTCTGAAATGGTAGCCCAAGGCCAGAAAATGATCGAGATATTGTGATGCATGAAAGCGACATGTCTAAGATAAATATTAGTTCTAAATCCATTTGAAACAGTCAAGGACTGAATTTATTTACTTAATGTAAAATCATTACAGAAAAGTTTAAGTGCTTACAGTAATCAGTGTTTCTGGCGTATAAAACTGATAGAAATAGAACGAATGCTTAATTCGATTAAAGACAATTCGCATGAGTTCTTTATATAGAAAGATTAAATTAAAAATAAATCTCGAAATCTTTATTTCGACTTTCTGATGAAATTAACGTTTTCTAATGTGACATAAAAGCTTTCTTGGCACATTAACTAATGAAATACTGTATAAAAGTCGCCAATTGTTCTCTGTTTATACGAACATGATCATTGATTCTTAATAATTGGTTGTTTGCCAAGAATAGAATTGGCAAACAATTGGTAACTATTCATATTTATATTATTCATCGATAATAATTTCAAAGGGAGTGCTTCTTGTAGACAAAATATGTTTTTCTTATAATCTTTCAAATGAACCAAGAAAATAAAATACAATATATGAAAACAGAAATATAGAATGACTAGCATTACAAATATACTTAGAACAGAATCGATGTTAATTGGAGAAAAAACAATATTTATAGACATTTATAATTCTGGAGTTAGTTGCGATGGTAATCTTCAAAAACATCGAATCATTTGATATAGTGGAGACGTTTCTTGATAGAATACAAAAGTCCTAACACAAAAAGGAGTCTGTCGCTAAGTGACTTTGAGCTTATTGATTCTTTTATTACTTCAAACTGACATTTATTTCTTGATACTGAGTGTTCAGTGAACTAGGATACAAGTTCTTCCAGCAGCTTTGCTTTCATGTTTATTCAGCTAATATACTGAATCTCACAGAATATCCGATAACCAGGATGGATACTACAGAGCATCACTTCCTTTCCAATAATTCAATAACTATGCTAGGAACAATTAATGACCGATGCTTTGTATTTCATTCTAAATATAATAATATTATTCCTCTTCGATTTAAGACCTGACTTTCACTCCGTGTATATGTTAATAATATTGTGAATATATATTTTTGAATTGACAATAGTTATGATATAATAATTTCTTTATCACTTGATCAGGAAGAAAAGCAGTGCACATGACTTTTTACAGAGTCTCCAACTAAGCTATCTTCATACGGAAGATCCGGGAAGAATGCTTACAAAGGAGTGAACTTCGCTAAAGATGTCCAAAGTGCAGGTGATGGTGTAAAAATTGACGAGTGATTACGTCTACAATTTATGTAGATCAGATCGAGATTTGACCTCATAAGGAAAAAAATCAGGATAAAATGCTGCACAGTATACCGCCCAACATTCTTATACGAAATTTTCTGTGTACTAGATAAGACCGCTTGAAGTATAACGTTGTCTTCGGTGAGATTTGAACTTAGAACGTCAGAAACCTGAATAGATACTGCAAGATATTTTGTAAAAAGACTTTACAGCATCAGCCTGTTCAACACGAAAACGAAAATGGAGAAAACATGTAAGTTCATACAGAAGATATTGTTTTAAGGAAAATTACTTCTTACAGATGCAAAATAGTTACAAAACAATTCTTAGACCTATGTCCGATAAAACAACAAATAAGTCTCTTCCAAAATGTGTTATTCCACGACGCTTGCAACTCTTTGGCTGCACTGACTCAAAGGGGGATAAATCTGCATAGACTTCGTCTTTATAGAAATAGCAAAATGTTTTTTTGAACCTACACCTCAACTTGAGAAAAAATAAAACGCGCTGCTTTATATGCTCAAACAACAGCAACAACTATTAAAATAAATACAGTGAAGTCACGACTGGCAAAAACAAAAAATTGATTGATGTCTGTTTCAAAGAACTAGCCTGTTTCTAAACCGTAACAACTTCAAGACTATGTGTCATAATGGTTTTCTTGGCTTTCTTGTTTACCTAAGCGTGACGAGCGAGAAATCGTGTAACAAAATATTAAGTTATAATTAAAACACAATCAAAAGTATTACAAGAGACTTACGTGTTGTGGTCAATGGATATCTTAGTTGCTAAAAGGATATTGTCAAACGGAGGCTTATTGCTAATGTACATATTTATCATTCTTAGTGTTGCCATATTCCTAAAAACAAAAACAAGTAACCCGCTACGTTTCAGGAGTAATGATAGCAAATTCTTTAAATAACATCACAGAGATAAGTGTAAGGGTTATTGCAGGCAATATTCAGAAATTCTGTTTCCATAGATACAACAGTAGCAATATAACATCGTAAAAATAATTTTGATTCATCATTGTTCCATGTGAAGCAGCGATATCAAACGCAAAATATCGGATTACACTTATTGAACGTGTAAACTTCAATCGACACACTATAGATAGCAGCTGAATCTCCACCGAACCATATTTTCCGTCTTAAAACAGAAGCCCTTCAATAATGGCTATTCCTATAGTAATACGAGAAAATATGTGGTCACGGTTGAACTATGTTTGATTATAGCGCTTTAATTAAGGCTGGCCAGAACTAAATTAATGTTTGGGGCTCGTTATAAAATGATTGAAGTATTTACTCACGAATTTACGTCTATATCGTATTGAGGTTTAAATTATCATCTATCGCTAGTATGGATCGATAAATGAAATAAAAGTTACTTACTGGGTTCCATTTAATACACCAATAATGTATCAAGTTGTGAAGTGTATTGAATAACAGAAGCACAAGACCTTAAATTTGGGTGAGGTCAGTGAAAACTACCAACACCATTACACGACCATTACATTATTTTTATGATCCAGATCGGGATTTGAATTCTGAACATATAATTGTCGAAAGAAATACAGCAAAAAATTTTGTCCAACGCTGGTACAATTCTGTCATGTTTTCGGGTAGGGGTTGGTCGACACCAGTGCTTGAATGGTACACAATTTTATCCGTAATCTAGCGACTGTGACTAATCAAAAATGTAGGTGTTATGGAGACGTTTCGCAAACCGCATTTTCTTGTCGGTGTTTTAAAATCCTTTGTTTTTATGGAGAGAACGTGGATCAGTTCTTTATCAGTTAACGTCCAGTGAGGCGGCTCTGATTGCGGAACTTTTTGAGGACAGATTATATAAATTTAAAACGGGATAAATTTTTATTGTGTAAATCCGCTTTATTTGCACTTCAAAGAAAATAATATATGCCGTCAAGTTCAATGAATGTGGCGGGGATTATATCAAATAAACCAAACCCATCTTTATTATGACATTAATGATTTATCTGAGGAACATTTGGACACATGCTCAAAATCTAAATGCCCAAATTATTAGTCTCGACTTTTATCAACGACCAGATGTCCCAAATACTAATAAATAAAGAAAGTTTGTTTATTAAGAAATACAAGTTATGAAATTAATTTACAGCACACGTTTAAATTCATTACTAACACTTTCATTTTCGGCATAGCAAATTTCTGTTACATTCATTTCACTTTTAAAGAAGTCTAGTCCAATTGGCGTACACGAGCACATATGTGTGCATATGTATGTACGCACCAACACACATTTCCTTATCTGTCATCAACTGCTTATCAATTTATTTATAATTGCTCAGTACACGCAAAATATTTCAATGAAAGTTCCGAAAATTTAGAAGCCAAATAATTATTTCGTATTCACATGAAATGTTTCAGCAATACAATAATTATTCATAACAGTTAAGCATTCAAACTAGATTATAAGTAACATTTCTTTTTCGACTTTTCTATCTTCTATCTGTTATATATTTCAGCCATTAGATAATGGCTATGCTGCGGCGGCACCTTCAACAGTTTTTATACGAATTAATCAGCACCGAACATATTTGACGTTATCATTCATTAAGGCAAAATACATAGTTACACGCTTTGGCTAAATAAGAGAAGTGGGCTAAACAGCTCTAAATTTGGGCGCGACATTCAGCTTTCATAGACATTTTTCTGACTGGAAGATGTCATATCTATTTGGCAAAAGCTTTCATGTGACATTTTCATTGGGTTGTTACCTGGCTTTAAAACTCTGCCGTATCGAAAGAATGACAGAAAATTCTCTTACCATATCACGTGACCATTCTAAACCAATCAGTTTGTACTTTAACTGATAGAGATATAGACCACATATTCTCTTAAAAAGGAATGATTTTTAGAACCCCAGCGAGTAAAAATACAGCTTGCGACACAGTTCCACACAACAAGCACTTTTAAAATCAAGAAATGTGAAACCGATTGAAAGTGTGTGGGTGTGTGTGTGTATACACACACACACACACACACATATATATATATGTATATAGTGGAGGCACAATGGCCCAGTGGTTAGGGGAGCGGATTCGCGGTTGTAGGATCACGGTTTCGATTGAAGAGCGTAGGCTCGGAACGTAAAAGACTTTCTCAACTTCCCAAGCTTTAAACTAGTACACTTGCCTGTTGTTTATACACCTGTCTTTGTCTTTTGTTTTTTTTTGGTAAATTCCAACTATATATATATATATGTATATATTTACACACACACGCATACACACACACAAACACAAGCCCACATACATATATAGACGCATAGCTTAGTGGTTAAGGTGTTGCAGTCACGATCGCAGATACATATGCATTGTGTATGTGTGTTCGATAATGTTTGCAACAGTAGTGCAGCTTCCAATTAATATTTGAATTTATTCCTACGTACGCATCGTCTGGGCATATCAGAATCTGGATTTTTGCAACATGTAGTAATGGACAGGCAATTCAGTTCACTTCCGGTTCTCTTCAGGTACGTGATGTTGATAAGCAAAAAAAATGGTGAAGCAGAAGATGCATATGTTACACTACACATAATTAGTTATATACTTTTATAATTAGGTATATACTGTTAACACTGTCGTCTTAGAGAGTGCTAATCTACCAATATAATTAAGGTTAACTCTTAATGCGTTCAAGTCATTGGTGAATTCTAAATTTTATCCGGTTCTCATTGTAAACAGACTATCTTATCCCATTTTAAATCGATACTTATAAGTATTTTCGCTTGTGAATAATCTGTATTTTTTTAAACTGCAAATTTCCTTTCAGCTAAAATGTTCATATTAGGAGCATTCGTATATCATTAGTTGATGCCGATGTCAAAAACCAATAGTTACACAAAAAAAAAAAGAAAAAACAAGCGGATATCACTGCATTTTCACCAGGTGACATATTTTGGGAGATAGACGATGTTATCTGCAACAGCCCTGCATTATCATTTCATTTTTCATCGGTCATTGTACTTGACTGGTTTTAATTTTATCGAGTTTTAGCAGTATCGCCCGGCTCTGCTCGGGTTTGTTTCGACCCTTTAGAATTGGAATTTTTGAAAGGTAAAACTTTTGCATTATGTAGCTTGTTATTCCCTTTAATTGAACATTTTTTCTGTTTGAAATACACCGAAAACTGGCGACACTGGAGTCAAAAAATCGTAAAAATAGGGATTTTCATAGAAAAAAAGCACCTTTTTGATGTAAATAATTTTTGGTATTAACATGGTCCGATTTGAATTTTAATTTCTTCGGAATGAAGAGCAAGCCTTCTTCTATCATACTCTCAATTTTGGTTAACTTGCGCCGCAGGGTCTCGGAGGAGATAGTGTTAGTTGAAGGCTACCAAACCTGCCATACGCAGGCAACTTCAGCTTTATATATATAGGGATTAAAATTCAAGTTGAATTCGGCCGGATTTGAACTCAGAATGCAAGTGGCATAAGCAAACACGTCAAGTCACTCTGCGCGACACTCTAACGATTATACCAATAAACCGCCTCTGACTCCATAAAATATTAATAAAGCCACACATGACAAAATCACTGCTACATAGAATGATAGAATGACATGCTAACGTAAAGAAGATTTGCTTTGTAATGACATTCTCTGACAGGAATATTCCGTTGAAGATAAAGAAAGATAACCGATTTATAAACCATTGATGACATATAGATTAGGCAACATGACGGAGAGAAATAATTGTGTTTTTAGGAAAAATCTTCTACTTGCCTCAGACCACATGAATGTCAGAAATAATATATTTTTTATGAATACACATTCATTTTTGTAGCGTCATCAAACATCGAATCAATATTTTCTATTTCTTCCGAGGCGGAAATACAAAATGGCTTTCTTTTGCATTCGATTCTTGACACTGCCGCTTCTGTTCTTAGAGAAAATTCTAATTAAAATCACCGAAATGTTTCATATGCATAAATTGCTAAATGCGGGAAACATCTATCTCGATAGCAATTTTTTGACCTTAAGCTCGAATAGGGAATGCATATGCAGAATTTATATTAAACCCTTTGAGCATGATATTTCACATTTGTATAGCAACATTATAGCTACATGCCTTATGTGAATATTGAAAAAATCACTGTCATTTTATTGGATTGGCCAGGAAGCGGGGATTGCGCCTAGAACCTTCGTACACCACCTTGTAAGAAACACGTATCACATATTCCAACTTAAATTCCGTATGGGTTGATTTTAGAAGTTTCAGCTTTAGCGAATTCATTACCAGGTCTTTGAATGTATACGGCGATATAAAACTTTCATGGGATTGGTGTAGGTTTATCTTTCTCCTCCTTAACACATAATACAAATAAAACCACGCATCGCTGCTAATGATTAAACTGTACATCGAAAGAAGGATCAAACCACTTCTTTGATGAGAGACATGCCGCTGTTTTATATGAAATTTCTTACAGCTATAGTATTTTCATTCGCTTGAAAATCACTTCCAGCCTGTTTCTGTTCAATCCGTGAATCCGATTCAAGCATTAACGATAGATGTTTATAATGGGCAACAGCATCAATAAACGTCAGTTGATAATGTTTTGGCTAATGTGGTTCTAAAGATACTACAAGACCATATATCACTTAAATATAATTTCGTATTCCACGAAACGAATATTAGATACATTTGTGGTATTGCAGCTGAATAAACTCGTGGATTTATCGTATATAGAGAGATGGGGAATAACAAAAGAAATATCTATCATGCTGCAACTACCGCTGCTGCTAATGATGCTGCTGCTGCTGCTGCTGCTGCTGCTGCTGCTGCTGATGATGATGATGACGATGATGATGATGATTGATGTTGACAATTACGGTAACTAATGTAATGAACACATACTAAAGAAGTTACACGATGACGATGATAATGGGAAGGTGATTGTGGTGGTGACGACGACGATTGTGGTTGTGGTGGTGGTGGTAATGGTCGTCGTCGTCATGTTGGTGGATTTCGTAATGGTTGCCGGGGGCATGTTTGGTGGTAGTAATGGTGAGTAAGATGGCAATCGTGACTAATATGATTAAGAACTAAAGAAACGGAGAAGCGTGAGCAAATAATATAAAGGTAACATTAGTTGTAGTTGTAGTAGCAGTAGCAGCAGCAGCAACAGCAACTCAATAATACAAGCAATAAAAAATAACAACAATATTAATAGTAATAATATTTTCTTTATTTGCTATAATGGCATCACATGAGAGGGGGACTTACAAAGACGGCTAACAATTTGTGCGAGTGTTTAAAGCAGTGAAGGGAAAAAGGAGTGAGTTGGAATTTAAAATATACATTGTATGCAAAACATGTATTGACATGAATGAAACAATATTCTCGATACTAGAGAACCATCAACTAAGGCGATATCAAGAACCCCACAGATCCAGGATCCTTCTGATCACTGTGATTATGAGCACTTGCCTAATGCTATTCTCTAATCTATAAAAAAATTTGCTCAAAGTAGTTCCAGCCATCTTGAGCATTCTTCAAAACAGGCAAACTGGATTGTCTTCGTCGACATCTAGAATTTTTTCGAGGAATTCATCGCACCTGAACAGTACCTGCTCTGCTATGTATTACTAAAGTTAACTCGAAGGATCATATCGCTCGAATTGTAGAGAGTGGCGTGCACCTGGTTACTTTTCAGATGCCAGGCGCCAAATTTTGTTATTCACTTTACACAGAAATTAACAGTAGAAAAGTGTACCTTCCAGACAGACAGTAGACACACTCGCTCACTATCAGGTAAATTGCCCTTGGCGCAGCCTCTGCTTTTCGGCAACAAAACTAAATCTCAAGTAGTTTAAACTGTTCGGTTGCATAGGCCTGCCACTTAAGATGCCAAGCCTCAAGTCTATGATTTGTCTAGCTTTATCATTGCTCTGAAACCACTTCATATTTCCTTAGACAGGTTTCGATCACTCTCTCTTCCGTAGAGTTTGACACTGTTACAGTGAGGTCATTGCAACAGCAGGCACAGCTTTGCCGCACCCTATTTCGAATGATACAATTTCAGAAAATCTAGCTTTTACAAAAATTGCTCTAGAGGCAGTATTTGCAAAGGGGAGGAAAGAAGACATTTTCAATGGTCATAGCACGCGATATGAATCTGTTCCGAGAGGTGGCCGTTCTCACTGA
>NC_042997.1:121331999-121341999 GCF_006345805.1 Octopus sinensis | reverse complement strand
CAGTCATTTGACTGTGGCCATGTTGGAGCACCGCCTTTAGTAGAGCAAATTGATGCCAGGACTTATTCTTTGTAAGCCTATTCTATCGGGCTCTCTTGCCGAAGCGCTAAGTTACGGGGACGTAAACACACCTGCAATGTTGGGGGAGACAAACACAGACACACAAATATATATACACATACACACACACAAACACACACAAACACACACACACACACACAGACACACACACACAGACAAACACACACACACACACACACACACATATATATACAACGGGCTTCTTTGAGTTTCTGCTTACCAAATCAACTCACAAGGCTTTGGTCGGTTCGAGGCTATAGTAGAAGACACTTGCCCAAGAAGGTGCCGCGCAGTGGGATTGAACCACAACCATGTGGTTGGGAAGCAAGCTACTTACCACACAGCCACACCTACGCCTATTATAGCATATATATGTATATATATATATATATATATATATATATATATATATATATATATATATATATATATATGTGTGTGTGTGTGTGTGGTGTGTGTGTGTGTGTGGTGTGTGTGTGTGTGGAGGTGCAATGGCCCAGTGGTTAGGGCAGCGGACTCGCGGTCGTAGGATCGCGGTTTCGTTTCCCACACCGGTTGTTGTGAGTGTTTATTGAGCGAAAACACCTAAAGCTCCACGAGTCGGCAGGGGGTGGTGGTGGTCCCTGCTGTACTCTTTCGCTACAAATTTCTCTCACTCTTTCTTCTGTTGGCCTGCTCGCCTAGTCAACGGGTGGCGTCATTTGAAGGCTAAATAATGCGAAGCGCATTGTGACCAGCGGTGTGTAGCAACATCTGATAGCCTGGTCGGTCACGATGATCACGGTGATATATATATATATATATATATATACTATAAACATACGTATATATAAAGATACATACACACCGGGGGAAAAAATTATTCTCATGCGAATATGTACACATTAGCTATATGTATGAAGACGCGTATGAATGTATAGGCATGTCTATATTATGTCACATATATGAAATATTTATATAAAAATAAAACGTAAGTATAATGTCAAAGACACACAAACCAATTTATATATATTAATCCTTTTTACTATGAACTCAAGGTCTGAAATTTGGGAGTGGCGTCGTGTCGATTTGATCAACCCAGATAAACAACTGGCACTTGATTTATCGACCCCAAAAGGATGAAAGGCAAAGTTGACATTGGTGGAATTTCAACTCAGAAGAAGGCGATGAGAGAAATGCCGCTAAGCATTTCGTCCAGTGTGCTAACGAATCTTATGTCTTTACTACCCTCAAGGGGCTACACACATAGGAGACAAACAAGAACAGAGAAAGGTATTAAGTCGATTATATCGACCCCAGTGCGTAACCGCTACTTATTTAATTGACTCCCGAAAGGCTGGAAGGCAAAGTCGACCTCGGCGGAATTTGAACTCAGAACGTAACGGCAGATGAAATACCTATTTCTTTACTACCCACAAGGGGCTAAACACAGAGAGAACAAACAAGGACAGACAAACAGATTAAGTCGATTATATCGACACCAGTGCGTAACTGGTACTTATTTAATCGACTCCGAAAGGATGAAAGGCAAAGTCGACCTCGGCGGAATCTGAACTAAGAACGTAATGGCTACGCATTTCGCCCGGTGTGCTAACGTTTCTGCCAGCTCGCCGCCTTACATACATGTAATAAAAACAAGTATGTACGTGTGTGCTATAATTGAAGTTTCGTTATAAGTTGGATTATTTGCATATGAGTGTTAGCATATATTGTATATATTATCACAGAGAAGGAGATTTCATTTAATTAAAGAATAAATTGTTTCTATAATCCGTGTCAAGAAATGAATAGAACTCTCTTGTGTTTTCTTGTTTTAGTTACTAGCAGAAATCACACTGTTTTAATCGATTAGAACAAAATTATGTTCTATTGTGAAATATCAAATCACTACAATGAATTAATTTTCTTCTCGAAATATATTAACAGGTGCAACATGTAAAATTATCGCTGCTAATATTATTTTCTTATGTAAATGTGTTAATGAACGACAGGAAAGCTGAGGCTGTAATCGATATCCGTTATATCTAATCGTCTATATTTCAGCTTCTATTTATGCTCACCACATTCTTTCTGTATTCTGTAAATACGTCTTGTTTTACTTTTACACACACTACCACATCAGTGTTTCTCTCTTTAGTTATTTCACACACTTCAGACCATTGTTGCAGTTTTTTAATTACATCATTTCCAACAGTCATATTAAAGAGACCCTCGACACAATCCTTAGCCATATGAATAAAAAAAGTTTTGCCTTGTTTTATGTCTAGGTACGAATAAAACACAGCAGATTCTCTGAAACAGACTTAAAATCCTAATCTTTGCACAATATCTAATTACGATACTTTCATATATACGAGGGTGAGTCAAAAAGTAATGCCATTTTGTTTAGGACAGGTATTATTATAAACAAGTTCATGAGTTATACATCAAAATGAAGTTGGTCCTCTGTGTATCACATCCCTACTTCTCGACATAGTCATGGTTTTTCTCAATAGCAGTGTTCCACCTTCAAATGAGAGCTTGCATCCCTGCCCCGTGAAATTCTGTTGACTGTTCTTTGAGCCACTTCTGCACTACAGTTTTCACTTCCTCGTCACTGGAATAATTTAGCGCCTTCAAATTATCATCTCTTCGGCCCCATGAAAGAGGGTTTGAGAGGCAATCATTATGCCAGCTTCATTTTGATGTAAGATATATGTTCATGTGTTGGTAATTATACCTTTCCTAAACAAAATGGTATTACTTTTTGACTCACCCTCGTACAAAACATTGGCTAATCATCTGTCCATATTGGAAGCTTCATGTTCAGTGCAAAAGAATTATAGTACCTCATATAAGTTGCTTATTTAAAAAAAACTTTGCTATGATCTACAGAGGATAACTGCTGATATATCTGAAACAGTGCCGCTACAAACACATGCGCGCGCAGAAAGAAAGAGAGAGAGAGAGAGAGAGAGAGAGAGAGAGAGAGAGAGAGAGAGAGAGAGAGAGAGAGAGAGAGAGAGAGAGAGAGAGAGAGAGGAGAGAGAGAGAGAGAGCGGAGAGAGAGAGAGAGAGAGAGAGAGAGAGGAGAGAGAGAGAGAGAGAGAGAGAGAGAGAGAGGAGAGAGAGAGAGAGAGAGATGCTTTTCGGCTGGAGCAAGAAGCTCCATTCGATTGCTTGGTAGATAGTCACTGATCAAAAAGCTATTTCCTCAAAAAGAGGGGCTTGATATATTCATTCATTCTCATTCTGTTTATTATACCTAAACACTACGTTTTGTACTAAACACTCAAATCATATCACCATACAGATGTAGTTTATTTCCCTTATTCCAATTTGTTGTTGATCTTGTATACTTTTGAAGTGTAGCCCGTTGGTCACTGCTTCTGACTGAAACTGATAACAAAATAATAGAAAACAAAATACATATCATAAAATATCTTATTTGGCTTTTATGTTAGTCATTCTTTTTGTCTGCTTAATAGTTGGAATTAAAAAAACATTGCTTTGTCACGTGTCTCTTTAATGATACTTTGACAAAAGTATTGAAAGTGAATTACATATTCTACACAATGCGAGTTCTTACCGTTTATTTTGTAGTTGTTTAAATGCAACACACGAAACATGTTCTCTTGAGTCACGCGCTTTTACAACTAAAGAATAAAAGCTGCATGCATATATTTTACATACATACACACATAAACACTCGCACATACACTCAAACACATACACACACACGCACACAAACTCACACATACATGTATATACATGTGTGTAAGTGATCGTGCGTATGTGTATGTGTGTATTTATCTAACTACATATACATACAGATATACGTCGGTATATATCCATTATTTTATATTTGATGGTGAAGAGTGAAAATTGAAACGCATATTATTGTCGATAATATACACCTATTAATTTCGTATGCAAGATTTACAGATATAAAACAGTTTTATAAAATTTTATAACAATAGTTTGACTCTAATCGCTTCGTACTACACAACCTATGAATGTTCCATCTATAAATAAATAAATACATTACTTGGTGCATAGTTTAAACATTTAAACATTAAGCCGGCGGATGAAACTCAACTATCGTTTGCAGCCGCTGATATTTCTTAGTTATTTCAGATAATAGAATCTGTCGAGACAACGCATATTTACATAACCAGTTGTGTCAATAGTAACAATATATAAGTTCATTAATGGATTAAGTATCTGTCTCCACCATAATGATAAAATCAAAACTCTATCTTCAAAATAAAGTATTGAACGAAATAAAAAGTCTGAAATATACTGTAAATTCCAAAAGCAACAGCAAGTTTTAAATATGGACGATTGCCGATGTATAACGCTCATAATTTCTCATTTGTGTAAATTAGGCGAATTGCTGTTAACGAGTTACTTCGATCCAGAAACTTACATCTTGCTCTATGGAATTTATTACATCTAGTGTTGTAGCACTAGTTTTATAATTTCAAAGTATCGCAGTCTTTTGATGGAAGTGATTCCGTATCTTTATTATGTTATATTAAGTAGACCATACACACAACACACACGATGTAACGAAAATAAAAGGAGACAAAAAAACAAACATGTAAAAAAGCGAAAACGTGTAGTCAACAAGCAGTCAGTCGAAGACTGTTATACTTCTGCAATTTATAACGAGCTTTAACTCTTTAAAGTGATAAATCAAATAGCATTTCTTTTCATCTCAAGTACGTGTGTGTGTGTGTGTGTGTGTGTGTGTGTGTGTGTGTGTGTGTGTGTGTGTGTGTGTGTGTGTGTGTGTGTGTGTGTGTGCGTGCGTGTGTGTGTGTGTGTGCATGCGCGCATGTGTATGTGTGCATATGGATAACGCATACACGCTATATATACATACATGCATGAACACATAAATGAACATGTATAAATACACACGCACACACATATATATATACTAATGTAGATACACATATATACGTACATATTCAAGCATATATGTATATATATATGCGTACATATATAGATACACAGAGTACTTATGTACATATATATATATATATGTGTGTTTGTGTGTGTGTGTGTGCATGTGTAAATCTATCTATCTATCTCTCAGTCTATCTATCCACCTACATATATATATATACATACATACGTGCATACTCACATACATATATATGTGTGTATGCATACATATATATCGTTATATATATATGTATATATTTGCATAAATGTATATATATACACACACATGAATGTATAGATGTATATATATGTATACATACATATACATACATATATACATATATGTATATATATATGCATAATACATTCATACATATTTATAAATATCTTTATATATATATATATATATATATATATATATATATATATATAGATAGATAGATAGATAGATATAGATATATGTATGTATGTATAGATGTATGTATATATGTTGTATGTATGTATGTATGTATGTATGTATGTATGTATGTATGTATGTATGTATGTGTGTATGTATGCATGTATGTATGTATCCATACAGATTGATATGGGCAAGTCTGTGCGCGTGTGTCTGTGTCTATCATGGAAATATCTATTACTGTTGTTTTGAATAGCGTTTTCTATCCTAATGATATCGTCTCAACACAAAAGTTAAGAATACAAAAAAAAAAAGAAGAAAAGTAGATAAGATAAAAGTATGAAAGACAAAAAGAAAGAAAGGATGAAGGAAAGAAAGAAAGAAGCGGAAACAAAATAATATAACGTAAGCATTAAAGGATGTGCAACGATGGACAAAAAATATTGAATAGAGGAGAAAATGGCAAACTTGATGATAATAAATGGATATTTTTTTTGTTTATAGCCGGAAACTTTGATGTATGTATTTTCGGTATAGAAATACTTTTTTTTTTTTTTGTAAGATTTGTAGCTTTGATATTTGCGATAAATAGTAGACAACTTAGTATTAACTGCTATAATTATTTGATTGAATTGAAATACGTTTGTAAATATCAGCAGAATATATCACAGCCATGTTGTAATTCATAGGCATCATCATCATCATTAAATATTGGCCCGTACGATTTGGAAAATTGCATTCTTGATAGCGGTAGAATATTCTAAATTAGTCTTCTAGAATTGATATTTATCACTCATATTTTTGATACTCAAAAGAATTAATAAAATGCGAAAACAGGACAGTTTTCCTGACTTGAAATGCAAAAACCAAATTATTGGTGATATCATAGGAAGTTGTACATAGTATTAGATAGGAATTTATGAACTTTATAAACCCAACTGACTACGTCCTGCGGATATCGATCAACGTCGTCTTACGTTGCGGCAGCTCTGTACAATTGATATTTTATGCAAATTTGCACACCTAAGTTCAACTCTTTCATTTGGTGCAATGTGGTCTTCTCCTTCTAGTACATGTACAGGGATAGAGGACATTAAGACATCATAGATGTCGATATTTGAAGTGGTATGTTAATAGAAATGCTATCTGCATAAACTAAGCAAACATTAATACAGCAATCACGTATTTTCTTTTTTGTAACTACTGCCTTTCAGTCACATCCATTATATATTCCCGAATCTATTTTTCATATTAATATATTCAATAACTTAACACAAGCTATACAAACAAAATATATTAATATATTGATTTCAAACATTGTCATATTATTGGGTTAGCACAACAAATTAAATCATGTCACAACTTGACTCTTATTTATTTTATTGATCCGCAGAATACAAAAAAGAAACGAGACCAACATTGTTTGCATTTTAAATGCAATGGCTTGTGATTCAAATACAACGGCAAACTTTATGTTAGGTAGTCGAGAAGGTGTAGTGCACAAGAACAACTCTGCTCAGAACAGTGTACGACAAAGATATTTTCACTCCCCCTTTCTATTTGTAATAAATTTACGAGCTTTCTACACTTTCTGAAAACAAGCACACAGCTTCACATGCAATTGACGTCATACACAGATCTTGCCACAAGTAGAAGATGGTCAGTTATAACCGCAATACAATAATAACCGAGAAACCCTTAGTCCAAAATATCAGACTTAAAGTGCAACCCATGAAAACATCAAACAGAATAATACACAACATCAAAAATGTAGTATAAGGAATATATTTTAATGGAAGAAGGAAAGATAGGATTAGGTTCAAAGTTGTCTCAAATAACACGATTCGACAAGAGACGATTAATATGGTGTAAAGACAACATATTGATTGCATCCCTCATACAGCGTGTTTGTAAGATATGGGTTCTCGATTTTTCTGCACCAATCTTCAATGCATTCCAAATGGAAAGAAGAAACGAAAGAAATCATATGTCATCACATTCTGTACACAAATAAGTTAAAACTACCCATAGAGTCAAATATTCTACATACTCTCGTATATATATATATATATATATATATATAATATATATATATATATATAAGAGGCTTTCCCGGGAAGTTCCGGGCTATGCGTAAAAGAAATTCCAGGATGATAAGTTAATTTTGATTATGATTTTATTCAACATATTCCCCTCTCAGATTCACACACTTTTTGCAGCAGTCCTTCAGTCTTTTTCTAAACCCTGTAAAAGAACTCAGAAGTTTGGGCTTCGACCCAGGCCTTTCGTGATACTCTTAAAGCCAGGAACATTTCACCCTCCATTTGTGTGTGTATATACATACATACATACATACATACATGCATACATACATACATACATACATACATACATACATACATACATACATACATACATACATACATACATACATACATACATACATACATACACCCTATTCTAAAATACTTATAAATTATTTATGTCTAGGAATAATTTCTCAAATTTCTTTTGGTGTTTGCTTTTTGAAGTATGAGAATTAAATGTGTAATCATATTGCACTTGTCGTTTGATTGCCCACTTCTCTAGGAAATGAAAGGGTCGTTGTGGTCTGCAAGAGTACCCAGCCAGGGTACCCGACTTAACAACCTATAACTTTTTTCTTTGCGGTTGATTAAATGAACAAGACCACTGTAACAAACCAAAGGCTTTGGGAAAACTTTAAGGGCGAATACGAGAAGTTATGTTTTTATCTACCCCAAAACGGTATCTGATGAAATCAGTTGACGCAATTCCTATGTAACTCAAGAAGGTGGCATCATCTGGAGTCCATAGTGAATTTTAAATAAAACCTCATACTAAAAGCTTTCCTCTCATATCCATTTAAAAAAATTACAAATATTTGCTTCGACACTCAGCTAGTTATATTAAACACCTACCGCGGCTCTTGCTGATTTTAATTTTTTGCGCTCGATGAAAGCATATCAATCCAATATGGTCGAACGGCAGCATTGTAAGAACGGTAGACTAGTTGCTTTGTTATATTTGTTATAGCTTTTTGCATTCTAATCACAATCTCGAAATTGATTTCTTGGGTGGTGACTTAATCTATCGTTCCATTTATCACCACCAACTGGCATTTCGGATGTTGTAAGCACTCGGGCCAATTTTTCCGGTTTGAGGATCACTTGCGTCTTCCAATCAGTTTCCGACGCCCTGTAACAAGTCAAGTGCACTGACTTTCCTTCCCCAATTTTCATGTTTGTCTTGTCTTGATTTATTTTATAGTTTTATGTGAAAATCAAAACAAAATTATACAACGACACAGGTGTTTCCTCAGTGACATTACTAGCTCATAAACTGTGCTACGATGTACATCACCAATATTTATTGAAGTGGAAAATCAGCCAACAGTTATGCTCTGAAATTGTGCATTTTGGTCACCTACGTGGAGACATCAGTAGAATCTATGAGCGTACCAGCAGAGACTTTACCATATGTCCATAATACAATGCCTTACTCTATATATTCAGTTCTTCATATCTCCTCTATAATGCTCCTCATTGCGATGGCTGCATGGCTATAATTCTTATTCGGCTATTTGCGTTTCATTAATTTGCTGGATTGGAGGCACAATGGCCCAATGGTTAGGGCAGCGGTTCGTGGTCAGAGGATCGCGCTTTCGATTCCCAGACCGGGCGTTGTGTGTGTTTATTGAACGAAAACGCCTAAAGCTCCACGAGGCTCCGGCAAGAGGTAGTGGCGACCCCTGTTGTACTCTTTCGCCCCAATTTTCTCTCACTCTTTCGTCCTGTTTCTTGAGTAACGCTACGATGGACTAGCGTCCGTCCAGCTGGGGATGGGGACACATACGCCATAGAAACCGGGAAACCGGGCCCACAAGCCTGGCTAGGCTTGAAAAGGGCGCATAAATAAAAGAAAATTGCTGGATCAGAGACATATTGCATGACTATCAACTATATACTATTTTTTCATGTTCTATAAAATATTTTACTCAGAATAGATTTTGATATTAAGGGCGAGCTGGCAGTATCTGTTCGTACGCCGGGCGAATTCACTAACGGCTTTTCGCCCCTCTGTACATTCTGTGCTCAAATTCCATCGACATCGACTTTGCTTTTCCTATTTCCGGAGTCGATAAGATAAATACCATTTGAGCACTGGAGTGCTTCTATCCCCCTCGGAAAATTACTGGTCCCGTGCCAATGTAGCTAACCAATATTAACTTTCAAAAACAGTTACTGAATCTTTCAAATGCATAACAAATTAGATTTCGGCATTACGTTAGGCATTTATTAAACTCTGATCTCGTCAAGGTCAATTTAATATTCGCCCTGACGAGCAGAAATGATGGTTGTGGAGCGACAAATGTTTGTCAATCGTCATTAATTTAATCATTTGTTCCTTCTACCCAATAATTTGGAATACGCTTCGTGCATCTGATGGAAATTAATATGTACAACTTTATGAAAAGAAGTCGAAACAGCACCAGACAAATATATTGCGCTATTTCTTTACACTAAACCTATACACCAATAGCGATATTTGTTATCTACAGTGAATTTTAAG
>NC_042997.1:121319499-121326999 GCF_006345805.1 Octopus sinensis | reverse complement strand
TAATTGTTGTTGTTGCTGCTGGTGCTGATTGTTGTTGTGTACAAGACGGGTTAGGGGGATTAGGTGATGGTCTAGGGCTTAGGAGCGGGAGACCCCAGACCCTGGAAGAAAAAAACACTTTGGTCGTCTTGTTGTAGTCGAGGGCTCTTCGTTGACGCCCGACACCACTGGGAGGTGACCTTCGAAGTCGCTGGAAATGGAGATCTCCAGGTCCAAATTCTTAAACGACAGCTGCTGCTGATGATGTATGTTAAGCGAAAATAGATTTTATTCTTACGTTGATCTAATTAGTACTCATAGTTCTTGCTGGCAAACAGAGTCGTTCCAAGAGTGACCATTTTAACTTTGCCTATATTTATGTCTCCATTACCCACTAGCATTTTTATGTAAGACGGTAGCGTGAGATATGATATAGACGTAGATACTTGGTACAAGTAAATTACCTCGGTACGAGTAAACTGTGGTTATTTTACATGGCAGCATACTTGGTCTCAAAACGTAAAATACTTATTTGACAAAGTTATTCTTTCTTTAATAAAAATAATCCCCACAGACTGGCAACTGTCAGAAAGAAATCACCATGTGATGTTGAAGACGTTTTCAGCAATTTTAGTGAAGCCATCGAAATAACATTGAAATAAAGCTGATACTGTACAGAACTCAATAGTAAAAATACATATTTATAATCTCCCAGCCTGTCAAATGCACACATAATAAACTTACATAGAAATATGTAAAATACTTATATATCAAATACTGATACTAAATACTTATATATATATATATATATATATATATAATGTATGTACATTGATGTATCAAGGAATATTATAAATATATATACTGTGTCATTGAATATTTAATTATAACTTTGAACACATTATTCCCAAATAATATATTATATACACGTAATATGATACAATGGGAAGGTAAAGATATTCAGAAATAAATACGTTACACAGAAAATTATCTTTCATTTCCATATCATTTCATGATATGGAAAACTGTTACTGAGAGACATCATTAAAATTTGTTATGAAAAATTGCATATTACTATATGGAATACATATTTAAGTTGTTCAGAAATATTAATATGTTGCCGAATTTAGAAACAAGTTGGTTATACAACGCTAAATAATATAATTTTCAAAGAAAAATGAAAGTATGATTAGAATATAGGAAGATCATAAATACATGGAAAGATTTATCAGGAAGTTAAATACTAGTTTGTACAGGAATATTCTTATGCGGTATCATACATTTTACCTTATTATGTAAGTGTATTAAAAGAAATATTCTAGTTCACTATAGATCGTTAGCATGATGTTCTCTGTAGATTCTCTGTTTCGAATATTATCAACTTTCATCAGCTTTCACTCATTTTGTTAGCATTGGTGAATATATTAGTATAAGTCTAGAATTTCAAAATACTCTTTATATAGAGAAAGTACCGTTAACAGCAAGGAAATATTAAACGCAGGAAAATATATCAAGTGAATGGGGAAATATGAAGCAAGTTATTCACATTAAAGTTTCTATATCAGATGGTAGGAGAAAGCACACGGGGAATTTGATTGTAGTTGTATATTTTCTATCTAAATTTCACATCTTTCATATATCTGTTTTCAATTTTTATTTGATCTGAATGTTTACCGATCACCTTCAGGTAAACGATTCTTTAATATATATCTAGATACTTGTGAACAGCGTTTGAACTCCAAACAAAATATTTGAAAGCGTTATATTCGCTTTCGTGTTTTTAACCAATAATTCTCAAACTTTTGGCAATATTTTGCTGGATTTAAAAACTTTAGAATTTGATTTTTTGAAGACGATTGAAGACTAAAATACAAACAAAATATATATATGGAATTCAAATTATGAAACCGTTTTAGAAGGAAATATGATTAAGCAACTGGAGACACACGACTGCTCCCTATTATACTGGTGACCCACAAGCTAGAAAATTAAGGATTGTTGACATTTAACTTTCCAGACACGTGATTCACCTACTATTTATAGTTCGGTGAAGTTAGAGTAATTTGGAGCAATGGTGACCAGCATATCAAATACATTACATTACCAAAGATCTTAATGGTTAAATTAAATGGGTAGGAATTAATGTGATCTCTATTTACACATTGCCAATTCCCACTATCTTTCAGCGTTTACTTGTTTCGTGCATTAAACTGCAGCAGTGCTGGGGCGCTTCCTTCAGGAATTTTAGTCGAAGGAATCGATCCCATTACTTATTTTCGTTCTAAGCTCGGTACTTATTCTATCGGTCTCTTTTTGCCGAAGCGCTATTTTACGGGGACGTAAACACACAAACACCGTTTGTCAAGCGGTGGTGGTGACAAACATAGACATGAACACACACACAATACGCACACACAACCACACACACATACACACGACGGGTTTCTTTCGGTTTCCGTCTACCAAATATACTCACAAGGCTTTGGTCGGCCTGAGACGACGCTATGGGGATTAATTCGGTAATATGTCGTCGGGAAGCTAACTTCGTACCACACAGACACGCCTGCGCCTTTCGCAGATGCCTTTTGAACTTAATTTAAACATTGACTAATGTATTTAAAGCACGGAAATAATTGAGTCGTCTTCTTTCCTAAGAAAGGCTGTTAAGTGTAAATCAATAGAATCGCTTTAATTATGCTTATAAAATTTAGATCAAAAATGTTGATACTATATCTATAAAAATATAAAAGTAATAGTTACAAACACTGAAATATTTACATATAATTATCATTATCGCAGAATTATTTTTCACACAATAATTTTATCAGAATATTAAAACGACATAAGGCTCACATCTTACACCAGTCTACTCATTTGCATTCACTTATTTATTCGTTCACTCTTTTCCTGTTTGCCAGTCAGGACTGCATGATAAACATCTTTTACAATCAGTGAAGTTCATCTCACGCCTGACATTACACCACCCCCGCTACTTTATATTCTTATAACTTCTACTCTATTTTTCTTAGCGTGGTAGCAGAAAAAGAAACGCCATGTTTATCACTACGTGTGTGTGTATCTATGTTCCAATGCTTATCAGCTACATATGATATAATTGTGTTTGTTTCTATATTGTCATGTACTGTGAAGAACTTATTTCCTATCACTCTGCCATCTCTATCATTCACCGGAAATATGCAGAACCTGACGAACCATGATCCGTAATACAATTGTACAATAATTGTCATATTTGTTCCAGCCTTCACAAAGACAGTTAAGCAGCCATATTTTACATTGATTAACAAACAATGTAGGCATTAGTTTCTGCATTCGATTCCCGTTGTAGATATCAAATGGATTGGATATTGATGCAACTGCGAATAATTATAGAAGCATATGGCTGCTATTGGATTTCTATAAACGACATCTTGACTTTGGTATAAGGATCAATAAATATGTTTGCCTTTGAAAATATTACTGATGTATGATATTAATGACTGCTGATGAAAGGGGATGAAAGGGGATGAAAAGGGGGTGGTATTAACAACGAACGATAATATAACAAAACAACAGCAATAACTACTACTACTACTACTACTACTACTACTACTACTACTACTACTACTACTACTACTACTACTACTACTACTACTACTACTAATAATAATAATAATAATACTGCATCGATTCTATTTATTGATATCATCCTTGATGCTATAGCAACAATCATAATGTTGATTTAACTTATTTCAGTTTTACGCTACTTTATTTTTATATTTATATATTTGTTTATTTCTTATTCTCCAGACACATTTAATATTTTCCTTCCACTTCTACCTTTTCGTTTCTTCTTCTTCATCTTCTTCTTCATCTTCTTCTTCATCTTCTTCTTCTTCTTCTTCTTCTTCTTCTTCTTCTTCTTCTTTCTTCTTCTTCTTCTTCTTCTTCTTCTTCTTCTTCTCCTTCGTTCATTCATTAATTCATTTATTCTTTCTGATTTCTTTGTTTGTTTATTCTTTTCTTTTTCTGCTATTACAGTTTTTGCTTTCATTCGTTATTGACGTTTTTTCCTCCTCTTTTTATGCATTTCTTTTCTGATATCTAGTGTCATTCTGTTCTTCGAATTTTCTCTATTTCCTATAACAAAGATAAGAAGACAATACCGAAACAATTGGTTTAATAGAAAATCTATTATATACAAAACTAAATTAGCTGTGGAATACAATATCACAAAAATATATCAGATGACATTCTAATACAAAGACAGCCAAGAACCATAGATATATGTTTTATGCGGAAAACAATTGCAATATATCCTCTCCTTTCTATGATCTCTGGAGTAGAACCTACAATAAGAGCAGGGCCCGGGCACCTCTCACCACTCTCACCAACTTTTTAAGAACGAAAACACCTCATTTTCCTAACCGACATGCTTCTCTACTCAGTAAAACTTGAAAAGGCTGACAACGATTTAGCTGAAACGAAACATATGTGTTTCCACTCCTTTTAATTTATTTCACCAGAAAATGTCATTCTCAATAAACACCAAGACAGCGAAGAAATCTGTTCTCTTCAAAGTCAAAGAAACATGTTGGGATGATCTTCTTTGTGGGCTCAGCTAAGAGCTTGATTTGTTATATTTACAAAAGCTGTTCGACATGCATCGAAAAGTCACAAATACTCGAACACCCAATAATTGCATCTAGAATAGTGTTGGATTTCTGCTCCATGTGTCTAACGGAGAGGTCTAGCCACGCGACACAAGCATTTATCTTTATTCTATTCTACATCGCAATTGCTCCCTAATAATTCTACAACTAAAATTTCTTGATATTCAGTTTCCCAGGGCAAAAGTTTCCTATTATAGGCTGTTTCGGTGATGAACCTCCGTGCCCAGAATTTCCCTCAGAACACTGATTTTGTCCAACGCTAATTGACTATGGCATAAAACTATTGACGTAACAATGACCACATATTCGAAGACCAATGATTGCTCGGGTACTACGTGACATGAATATTGAAATAGATAGGCACAGGGAACATTCGCACCCAAATAGCGTCGTACTCAAGAAAGATGAGTCCGCTGCTAAAGTGAGGTTGCCTACACATTTAATATTTGGTTGGCGGGGAAAAGAATGGGGAGTTGAATTAAAATACCAAACATAAAATACAAAATGTTGAGAAGTTGCCATCATCCCAAATGTAATAGAATCCTTAGGGATAGTGACATGGAATTGAATATTTCGTTGATGTTATACATCGAAGTATACTTGGTGAGCGTACAGAAATCTAGTTTGAATGACGCAATATGAAGCGTAAGGTAAGTGCTTGATATTTAAGTTTGCTGCGATACAGCTTAATAACTGGTAATACATGTGAATGCAAAAGTGTTTTGAAATTTCTAAACAAAAATTGTGGTAGCATTGTAAGCTAGTCTGTCGCTCAGCAACAACTACAATTCGTTCATTAATATTAATATCATACTGATTGAGTCATTTCTTTTACCAGGCATCCGGTTTTATGCTCCAAGATTTTATAATATACGAAACATTTTGGGCCATACAGTATTCTCGAATTTCCTTCATCAGCCTCGGAGCCCAGCAAAAAGACCTTGAAAGAGCGCAGTAACAGTAGGTTATAATAATTTAAAATACATGGTTCTATAATAAAGATGAGATGACTATATCTGAGTATTGTAAATATATCTGCAGCATTTTTCTTTTAATATAAGACCATAGCAAATAGATATCTGAACGGTTATATTATGCAGTAAAAATGAAAATTCTTTTTCAGATGATTTAAGTAATTTGTTTAATATAGTGAGGAATATAAGAATCAATGATACATTATTGAAATGCCCAGAACCAAGTAGACACTGCGCTTTGTGATGGTATACAATCATCTAATATGTTTACAGAAATAGAATCAGGAAAAAAATTCTTTATTCTAGATTTAAAAAATTGTGATTGCTGGTTCGTTTAGGTTTCTTAATTAGATGTTTGGTTTTTATTCCTGTACAGAATATTATTATGTATAGCTTTGCAACCGTGAGCAGTGTTCTAGAATATAATTTTCATAAAACGATTTCCCTAGTTATATAGCAAATTAAGAATTGGATAGTGAAATATACAGACAAGAAGTTGATTATAATGTAAATTCTGTTTCATAAAACAGTTTGTTCAAGTACAAGTAAATAATACCAAAGATACATTTTGGCATCTAAAAATAAACGTGTAACTCAAACATATAGATGTATGGATTAGAAAATCGATGGAATAAAACTGATTAACTACAAGTTATTTTTCGAAGGACCACAATTGGTGAATAACTGAATAAAATTATGTAGTATTGACACTGCAAACAAGAATTCTCTCAGACTCTTCTGTCTGCAAACAACGCAAGTGTTTTATTTATATTGTCCTTGCAATCATATTAAATGTCAATGCAAAATTCAAGTAGCAAATACTAACGAACACCTAGAAATAGACTCACTTCACGGCTATCATGTTACGGATATATCTAATTACAATGTTTGAACAAGCATATTAAAAAAAGGTTATCGTGTGCCAATGATCGGAATTTACGAATAAAATTGAATTTTAGCCAACACCTATGACCGCATTTTTTTTTTTGAGGACGTTATGCTCGAGTGTCTTGAAATCACAAGAAACGATGTTTAGATGATAGTTTAATATATAATGTAAATTGCCCTCCTATACGCCGAAAGGATAGGAGGGCAATTTCCGGTGATGTGTGTGTTGTGTGTTGGAGAGAGAGAGAGTTTGTGATGTCTGTAAATGTGTATATATATATATATATAAAATATAATATAATATAATATAAATCCCTTTGTGTGTGTGTATGTGCGTAAAATATTATAACGGCCGTATTTTTCAACTGATTTTCTCCAAACTGGGAATATACATTACTTATGTGCCAGGGATGGTTTCAGACTTAATATGTTTAGCATAATGAGTAACGGTCCACCTGGGTGTAGGAAACCCCCGTTCCTGGGTTACGTGGATATGGGAGGTAACTCTTTGCGAAGTAACTTTCAGAAATTGATTGTTTCCCTTACATGCATTGGTTATAGAAATAAATAAAAATTATAGATTTTTATATTAGATTCTTTCAAAGTTTTTTAAAATATTTACTTCCGGTTTTTAGCGTCACTCACATCTATATCTCTCTACCTTTATCTCTGCATGTACATCTCCTTATCCATCCATCCATCCACCCATCCATCCATCCATCCATCCATCCATCCATCCATCTATCTATCTATCTATCTATCTATCTATCTATCTATCTATCTATCTATCTATCTATCTATCTATCTATCTATATCTCTCTGCCCATCTATATCTCTATATCTATCTCTCTGTATCTATCTGTCTATGTCTTATATATCTATCTTTTTGGAAAGGGAAGCATGCTAGGAAACGAACAGACTGCATTACAAAAGCCAGAACATCCCAAAGTGTTGAATAGAGGTATGCGCAGCTGACAAGGTATAGGATC
>NC_042997.1:121309499-121311999 GCF_006345805.1 Octopus sinensis | reverse complement strand
ATCTATCTATCTATCTATCTATCTGTCTATCTATCTGTCTGTCTGTCTGTCTGTTTTTCTTTCTGTCTAACTATCTCTCTATCTCTCTACATATTTGTTTGTCTGTCTATTTACCTACGAGGGGCGTTCAATAAGTAATGCCCCTGACTCACTTGCAGTTGTTTGATTTGCATGTGCAATTACCTCTATCTCTATAGATTAAATGGCAAATTACAGCTCTGAACTAATTGTGGTTTCTGATTTACAGGTGTTTAAACTGAGTCAAGTGTGAAACGGAGCCTGTTGAGTGTCGAGCAGTGATGCGGTTTTTGTATTTGAAAGGACGCACACCACGGGAGACTTTTGATGAAATAAAAGTAACTTATGGTGATGATGCCCCATCATATGACCTTGTAAAACGCTGGCATCGTGAATTCAAACAGGTCGGAACTTTGTGGAAACAGCTCCCAGATCTGGTCGCCCCCTTCTGCCATTGATGAGGCATCTGTCCGTCAAGTTGAGGCTGCCATTTTGGAAGATCGACACATAACTATTCGCCAAATAGCCCATGAGGTCAAGATTAGTACCGGGTCTGTGGAAACTATCATTCATGACCATTTGCATATGCAAAAGGTGTCTGCCAGATGGATTCCCAGGTTGCTCACACCTTTCCAGAAGCAAGAACGCGTAAATTGCGCGAGGATGAATTTGAAGATGTGCCAAGAAGATGAGTCAAAATTTTTCAAAAGACTGATTACACAGGATGAAACCTGGGTCCATCACTATGATCCAGATACCAAAGCCCAGTCAATGCAGTGGAAGCACCGTGACTCACCTCCTCCAAAGAAGGCAAGGGTGCAGCCCTCCGCTGGCAAGGTCATGCTCAGTCTTCTGGGACCAGGACGAAGTAGCGATGACAGATTTCTTGGCAAAGGGAGCCACAATTACAGGAGTCTATTATGCTTCACTTTTGAGGAAATTAAGAGAAGTTATCAAAATCAAGAGGCGGGGCAAGATCAGCAAAGGCATCTTCCTCCTGCAGGACAACGCTCCGATCCACAACTCGCGTGTCGCCAGATCAGAAGCACAGGCGTGCGGCTATGAACTCATCCCCCATCTCCTGACCTTGCACCCTCTTATTTTCACCTCTTCCCAGCCATGAAGTTGTTTTTGAAAGGAAAGCGTTTCCCAGATGATGCAGCCTTGATTTCTGAAGTCACGTCGTGGTTGGAGGACCAAGCTGAGGTCTTCTACAAAAACGGTCTTCAGAGCTGCATCAAACGATGGGAGAAATGCGTAACTCTGGGTGCTTCCTATGTAGAAAAAGACTAATAACTGTTCCAAGTTTCGTTGCTCTACTGCTATGGGAAGTGGGTCAGGGGCATTACTTATTGAACGCCCCTCGTATCAATATGTCTATGCGTGTGTTTGTTTGTTTTTGTGTGTGTGTATGTGTGTGCGTATGTGTGTGTGTTTGTGTTTGTGTGTGTGTGTGTATAGGCAGGTGAGGGTCATTGTGTTTCTCTTCCTTACACCATGTCTAGAGAACCAGTTTTCTACTGTGCCTCTAGTTAGTAAGTTCTAACGGGGTTTTGATGGATTTCTTCGACGAAACCCTTGACGGTGGTGGCCCAGCCATGGCTCTCGTCCGTCTCTGTACATTATTTAATGACTGCAAGAAAAGTTCTTATTTCCAGATTTTGCACAGAGATTTTCGAAGAGATACGTATAATGCAAAACTTCTGTTTCAGTTTTAAATATCATATATGTTCCTGAATGCTGGGCGTTAAATATTAAGATATTACGTCTTTAGTAAATCATTTATCACATTTATTTGGCGCATATAACAATACATTTTTACACCTTGCTAATGCATCACTCTTTTCCGAAAACAAGCATATATCAAAATATGGAATATTCTTTAGAATATTTCACAAAACCATATATATATATGTATATATATATATATATAATATATATATATATATATATATTATATATATTATATATATATATATATATATATATATATATATATATAATACATAATACATACATATATACATAAATATATATATATGTTGTATGTATGCATGTATATATATATATATATATATATATATGCATGTACTATACATGCATACATATATATGTATATGCATACATGTATACGTAGATACAAAGGTGCATACACACACATGCGCGCGAACATATATATTTATGTACAATTGCGTGTATATACACGCATGTTTGCATATGTAGGTACCTACGATATATACATGCATTATATATATTTACATATGTATGCAAATCTGTATTATAGGTATGTATATGTCTATACATTTGTATTTTCATACACGTGCAGAATAGAACTAAATAAAATTACTTATTTACATCTAAGGGGAAAAAATAGGTATTGTAATAAGGAATAGCTAATGATGATTCATTGCCTCAGTATTGATGTGTGGTTCATTATAACTCCGCCCTTACTGTTTGGAAAATATTACAAATAGATAAGAGA
>NC_042997.1:121298099-121309399 GCF_006345805.1 Octopus sinensis | reverse complement strand
TTGCATATATGTATCGCCAGCAAAAGCTCGAAAATACATAGTGTCATCAGTAAAAATATAGAAATCAACAAATAAAACTAACTGCAAGCCCGTATGTTCGTAAAACAAGCAGTGAATGCAGGGTCTGAACAGTCGCTCAGTTTCTCACCTGAATTTCTTAATCCTAGAAATAGTACAATCCAATTGGCATTTCGTTGTTTTTACCTGTTCCTAACATGCTTTTAAATATGCTGTATACAAAAATGGAATATGCCTTATTATATCGTCTAGATTTCAAGATTCCTCACCGCCCATAATTTTCACAATTTCACTATTTGCATTGGTTTACATGTGAAAATGAGGTCGAGTTAGAATTACGATTTATTTATAATTTTTAAAAAATAAATCAGGGAAAAATATCGGGAGATCAAAGAATAGCCTCAGCAAACATTATCTCCAGAGTCTCTTAATAAGGTTGAAGAGCCTTTAGTTCAACCGGGGAAAATCACTCTATCTCCACTTCATATGAATCTTGCCATTATGAAGCATTTGTTAAAGATCTGATTAAAGGTTGACCGTCCATTCACTTTATATGCGGCACATTTCCTGGTGTGAGTAGGGAAAAGATAAAAGCTGGAATATTTGATGGCACTTAAAACAGAAATCAATGAACGATGGGAGCTTTATAAATTCAATTAATTTCATTGAAGCAGCAGAATTAATTCGTGATAGTTGTAAATGACTTTCTAGGCAACAAGAAAGCGAGCGACTTTGCCGAAATAGTCGACAGCATGCATGAGAACTTTCAAAATGTTGGAGCAAATATGGGCATAAAGCTACATTTTCTCCAATGGTACTTTGATAAATTATTTGAAAATCTTATGGACACAAATGCCGAGCAGTGAGAATATACCCGTCAAAATACAAAATCAAAATAATTGAACAATTGTATCAAGGCAATTGGAACTTGGATCCAATGGCGGAGTATTGCTCGAACTTTGCTCGAAAACTTCCTGAGAAAACCAGGAAAGGGATGAAAAGTCATCCAAGTGCAAATTCATGGGAAATTAGCCATAAACAACAGAGTAAGTTGTTTGTAGAAATTAAAAAATTTTCCAGGTTTTCAGTAGAACTTTTAGAAAACATGCTGGTTTTGAAGAAAACCAATTCCTACGTATGCTTATATGCTACGCCTTGTTTCTCATAAGCTCTGTTTTAATGAGAGAAAAAAATTAATTAAATCTTTGGTTCCCGCCTCTTAAAACATCGACGTGAGAGTTGTAAATGGATATCATTTTTAGTTTCTGTGTATGAAAACCCTCTTGTTCAGGTCCATATCTTTCGAGAATTTTATGAAAGCAGAGAAAGATTTTGATTTGTTGGTCTGTGTAATTATTCAGATAAAAGGAAAATATGAGATAAACGTGATAACTTTCAAATAAATTACAATTACGAGATAATTTTGAAATTTAATATTTGAATTTAATCTTCAAACCAATGCCCATCAACATATAATTCTTGCTGTCATCACTGATTGCTCCGTTTTGGGGTTCCCAGCTTTTATAAAGGATTTTGAAAATGGACTCTTGGGAATGATAGTGTTTCATGTACACTAACTGCATTTTGAAATTCCACTAATAACTTCAGAAATCCTTTAATAAGACTAATAATAATTATATATTCACAAACCCAACTATTTTATGGGTGGGGTAAATCAATAAAAATGGCTCCACTGATCTTCTAGTACTTGTCTTATCAACCCCGTAAAGTCGAAAGGCAAAGTCGACTGCGGTGGAATTTGAAATCAGAACCCACAGCTTGAAGGGAAACTACTAAGCATTTTATCTGGTGTGGACATGATTCTGGCAGACATCTACATTAAATATAATGATTTGATATTTTGGTACAAGGCTAGTAATTTAGAGGGCGGCGTAAGCTGATTACATCAACCCCAGTGTCCAACTGGTACCTATTTTATTCATCCTGAAAGGAAGAAAGGCAAAGTGGACCACACCGGAATTTACTCAGAACATAAAGAGGGACGAAATACCGCTAAGCATTTTGCCCAGCGTGCTCACGATTCTGCCAACTCTCCGGATCCCTCATCATTAACAACAGGAGCAACACCACAGCTCTTTTTATACTTCGTACTTCAAACATTTCACAACAAGATACGTTTTGGACATAACAGTTGCTCCTGCAAAGCAAATTAAATAAAATTTTTGATTTTGCAGAGGGTCAAATTTGGTAACAAAAGCAAGACAGTGAAAACAAACAGGAAGGGCTGCTAAGCCTAGTCAAACTCTGACAGGAGACCGGTAAGAATATGTCCAATCCCTATGGCTGACAAGAGAGAAAGAATGAAATTCAAGTTAGAAAAAGGAAGATGGCCGACGGTCAAGTACGTGCAACGAAAGAGCAAAGGCGGAATATTGAGAGATAGAGAGAGAGGTACAGATAGAGAACGGCGAAGTGGAGGGGAAAAGAAAGGATGATATAAATATATATGAGTGTGTGTGTGCATGTATGTATATATGGTTGAAATGTACAAGAAAGAATGGACAAATACAGGGGAGGGAAAAACAAGCAGGTGTATTAATTTGAAGATCTTCGACTTTTCGCACCTCCGGTGTTCGATAGACAGGGATAAGTGGAAAAAATGGAGAGAGATAAAAAATGGAGTTGGGATTGACGATTTAACAAATATATGTATATGTATACGTTTATTCAAGTTATTTTAAATTAGGACATAAGATAATTTGAGATTAGCTGCACTTTCTGTCATATTGAGCATTGGTTCATACGTTTGTTATAATATGAGGTATTATAGTTATTCGTATTATCATTGCTAGTTTTATCTTAACAAGTGGAATCAGCAATCAATGTCTTCAATTAAGATATAAGAGACTCATGTGAAATCTAAATGTGATTTTCAAAGAACATTTCAATCACAGCTGACGAAGTTAAACTGTTTTTAGCGCTGCCGCTAATCCTGGGAGCTGATGCAACTCCTGCTTTGGAAACTGCCAAACAAGAATTTCATTTTAAAAGCGGCTTCAAGTAGATTGATTATGCATTGCGTTGTGACATCAATTGGTTCGTAAATGAAATCGGCTTGTGGAATAATGCATACACACACACACATATATACACACACATATATACATTCGCACATATCGAAGTATATAATTATCTATATATGTGTGTCCGTGTATGTAAGGACTTAAGATAAATGGGTACAGCAATACACATATGCTTGTACGTATATTTATACCACCACCCACCAGTAATGTAAAATGCACACAAGCACTCTAAGGCAGGTAAACGTAGATGCACAAAGAAATTTATATGCATATATATATATATACATATAATACAAATATATATAACAAATAAATATATATATATATATAATATATATATATATATATATATATAATATATTATAATATATATATATATATATAATATATATATATATATATATATATATATATATATATATATATATATTATATATATATATATATATATATATATATATAATATATTATATATATGTAGGAGTGGCTGTGTGGTAAGTAGCTTGTTTATCAACTACATGGTTGCCGGTTCAAGCCCACTGCATGGCACCTTGGGCAAGTGTCTTCTACTGTAGCCTCGGGCCGACCAAAGCCTTGTGAGTGGATTTGGTAGACGGAAGCTGAAAGAAGCCCGTCGTATATATGTATATGTGTATATGTATGTTTATGTATATGTTTGTGTGTCTGTGTTTGTCCCCCTCCCAACATCGCTTGACAACCGATGCCGGTGTGTTTACGTCTCCGTAACCTAGCGGTTCGACAAAAGAGACCGATAGAATAAGTACTAGGCTTACAAAGAATAAGTCCTGGGGTCGATTCCTTCGACCAAAGGCGGTGCTCCAGCATGGCCGCACTCAAATGACTGAAACAAGTAAAAGAGAAAAAGAGTAAAGAGAGTACACACACACACCACACACACACACACACACATATATATATATTTTACATATACTTATACTTACGTGTGTCAATGTGTGTGAGCGTACAAATAATATGCAATATGGCACTTAGAAGCTAAAGCGGATTATGCGAAACAAGCTTTTACTGAGTCGACATTTTACTGGAATGTTCGCCTTAGCAGATTAATGAGAAATAAATTATTAATAAGTAATTAGTTTTCGATGTGTTCCGAGATAGAAGGGCAAAGTGGATAGAAGGTTGGCAACGGTTTATCTAATTGAATTTGTGTTCTTCATGCATTTGGAAGGTTTATTTCGAAATTCATAATGTCCAATTTATGCAGAAATATGTTACCTGCGTTCGTTGAGAATTAAAGCAACGTGGAAAATTATATAACGTTCCTCTATAAGACATAGATTCCCCTATAACGTCCCTCTATAAGACATAGATTATCTATTGTTAGACAGTGTTGCGGATCTAGCATTTCCCTTAGTCGGAATTTACTTTGTTCTTTACACTTTTATCAACAAATATCTTCAAAATTATTCCTTTGATATTTTTGAGGAATTGTCCCGACACATTTTGTTGGTGTAACCAATTATTTAAAGAGTTTTCTATGTATACTATCACTTTTGTTAGGGTAGACTACACTTTTAATAGGCATCTATTATCAGTATAATGCAGGAGGATTTCAAGTAGCTGGAAAACTTCTAAATATTCTAATCATAGATGTATATTAATTGTAATTGTGCCCTGTTTAGTATTGGTTGCAAGGCTCCCCACCCGCCCTGCGCATTCCGTGTTATGTAGAAATGCGATTATCCATCTACCGTTATTAAGGCGAGCATTTGCATCCTATTATATTTTCAAACGTTTATGCATATTAGCGGGACCCGTGAATATTTCACAGAATTAATGGTAAACCTATTGAAAAGTGAAAGAAATCGGAATACGATGATTATTTAATGCACTTTATATATATACTTTATATACTTTATGCACATAAAATAAATATTCACTCTTATTTTCCCATTTGTGCCATTAAAAAAAAGATATCCCGTGTATGTGATACGACTTTTAGTTAAATTGCATATATCTGCCACGTAAATTGGCGTGAATATTTCACGGAATTGCACTTATGCGCATGTGGTATGTGATAGGTGATATAAAATAAAACATATATCTTCACTATGCAATCACCACCAGCATCACCAACAATAACACTTTTCTCCCCATCTCTTTCTCTGATCTCTCCCTCCCCCTCCGTCACCCTTTCTTTAACCTCACCATCAGAACATCACCCCTCTGATAAGATTATATCGTTAACTTTCCTGCTTTATACCATCACAACCTTCAACTAATTTTCTTAAGAAATATTACATTCCCTCTTCTCCTCTTTTCTCACTCTTTTCCTTTCTCTTCTCTTCTCTTGAATGAATCACATGAAAGCGTTACAATTACTTTCCCTCTTCCTCACATCATGGATGCTTCTATATCTCCTTTTTCTCTTACACTTTTCTTTCTCCCTCTTTTTCCTCAATTACGTGAAAGCGTTATCGACCGCTAAGTAACATAATGACAAGCAGAAATATTATTGTGTGTGGATGTGTATATGTATGTATGTGTGTATGTATGTATGTACGTATGCATGTATGTATGTATCTTATTTCTTTATTGCCCACAAGGGGCTAAACACAGAGGGGGCAAACAAGGACAAAGGGATTAAGTCGATTACATCGACGCCAGTGCGTGACTGGTACTTATTTAATCGACCCCGAAAGGATGAAAGGTAAAGTAGACGTCAGCGGAATTTGAATTCAGAACGTAACAGCAGATGAAATACCGCTAAGAATTTCGCCCTGCGTGCTAACGATTCTGCCATCTCGCCGCCTTCACATGTATGTATGTATATATGTATGTATGCATGTATGTATGTATGTATGTATGTATGTATGTATGTATGTATGTATGTATGTATGTATGCATGTATGTATGTATGTATGTATGTACGTATGTATGTACGTATGTACGTATGTATGTATGTATGTATGTATGTATGTGTGTATGTATGTATGAATGTATATGTGTACATACATGCATATACCCATATAGATAAATACTTACCACTGCTCAAACTATTACTGATACAACAAACCTACTGTGGCACACTCTGTGGACAACACTATGATTTGCAAGTTCCTTTGTATCATTTCTTCTGTTAGACATTTGGTGTCGGGTAATGATTTTCTCATCAGAGGAGAACCAAATCATGTCAGCCATGTTCCAGAATAACAGCAGTCAATTTTGGAACATGACTGTCACTTCATAAACACGATGATCGCACAACACACGAAAGTACTATTTCATTTCAATATTGTAAAGTTTAAAAATTGCAAATAATAAAGCGTGTTCATGCTCATATATATCTAGACATTCTGATATATATTGAAATGAGAAACTTCTGGAAAGTTTTACTGATGTTAACAGTCCCAGTGATGGATTGGATCTGTAGTGTTTAAATTAGCTTTCTCCTTTCTGTTTTTTTAGAAGCTTAATTTCACAAGATTGGTATTTAGCGGTGTGTTACATATCCCAAGGCCCAAATAATTACAGGTATATATGTATGTTTGTATGTATGTATGTATGTATGTATGTATGTATGTATGTATGTATGTATGTATGTTTCTCTATATTTTCTTTTTTATTTTCTGTCCTTGTTTCTGTCTTGTCTTTCTCTCCTCCCATATTACCTCTTTTTTTATATTTGTATACACACACACACACACACACACACACACACACACACACACACACATACACACACACACACACACACATATATATATATATATATATATATATATATGTGTGTGTGTGTATGTGTGTGTGTGTATTAAGAAATGGCCTCAAGTAGTAGACAATGAAGGACGGGGAAGGATAAATTGTAAAAAGATTTTCCATTAGTTTAACGTTTAAAACAAAGAGAAAGAGACATGGCGTTTCGGACTTTCATCAGACGAAAGATGGAAGCGAAAGAATTATAGAGGAAAAACAGACGACCGAGAACATTGGGTGTCATCTGCCGGTCGGAAATGCAGTTCGTTGGTAATGAACACAGTCAGGAAGAAGGGAGGAGGAAACGTAGTGGTGTGCGAATGTATTTCGCGTAATATAAATACATTTCACTGAAAGATACAATGAAGGTGAAATTTGATATTGACACAGAAACCCCTAAAGTAAGTGGCAGAAACTGAAAGAAATAGCAGAAATATTGGGAGCTAGGAAGAATTTTTCTGTAAAATGGAATCGAAACTATGTTGCTTTTAATTGCTTCCGTGAAGAAATCTGTGTCAAATCTATGACGTTAAATTCCCATCATAAACATCAGAAATGCGGTAGAGCCACTAAATTACATTTGACTACAAAAGTCTGTATGTGAACAGTTTTTTTGTTTTTGTTTTTGGAAACGATGTAAACAAAGTAGCTCGCTTGGGAGGAACCATTTCTCCAAATCAAACTACAAATACTCCTTGGTGTGGAAATCGTGTTTTGATTTATTAGATTTTGAATTACTAAAGTTCTCATTTAGTTCACTGCAAGGGACACGTTGAATTAACAGCAACCAATTTTTTTCTTTTAATATTTGCTACGAAGTATAAATTACAAATGCTTCACAAACAATGATTGATTTCGTCTGATATAACCATCATGTTATAAAAGGAAAAGTTACCTCAGGGGTAGAGGCCCACATAATCAATGCTGCGAGTTGAAAAAGTTCGACTACTGAAATTATTTAAGCAATTAGAACAAGCGTCTCCCTCTAGGAATGTTTACAATACAAAAGCAAGAAGGGGTGGGGAAGCAACTACAACAAATAAACTGAAGTTTATAAAATGAAGTTATGCAAAATTTAGAAAATGCACACGAGAGAGGAAGAGAGACGAGGAGAGAAAGAGAAAGACGGTGAGAGATGGAGATAAAGCTTTCTTAAGTGAAATGGTGTATGCACAGTGTATGTTTCAGCTTTATTATACCCGCGCAGTGAATTATATTCAGTTCCCCCGGCAAGTGTGTGGATGATCAGGATGTTGAAACGGATATCAGATTTAAATAAATTTCAGATTTGAATAAATTATAATGATTATAAGGTTGTCTAATTATTTCTGTCATATCTGTGTATTATATATGTGTGTGTGTGTGTGTTTATCCGTGTATGTGAGTGTGCGTGTGTCCGGGTATGCGTGCGTGCGTGTGTGTGTGTGTGTGTGTGTGTGTGTGTGTGTGTGTGTGTGTGTGTGTGTTGTGTGTGTGTGTGTTGTGTGTGTGTGTGTGTGTGTATTTGAAAACTTATAAATCATGATTAGACTTCCAAAATCCATGTTAGGAAAGCGCCTACAGAAGTAATAACCATAAAAAACTGGCATAACTTCTGATAACCCAATCCAGTTAGCCTCGTTCCCTCTTCAGAAGATTGCCAAAAAAGTAGCATTATATAGAATCTCTACAATATCAACTACTATAGACATTTTTGACATGAATCCTTCATTTGCAGTCTCCATTAAAGCGGATTGTTTTCGACTGAACAGTCGCAGGTACCTGGTGTAAAATTATTTCGAAGGGCTACAAGACTCTCGCAATCTTGCCGAAGAGGTCTCTTAGGTCCGATACATTTTTGTTACTTCTATCTCGTTCCGAAATTTCAATTAACTTACATTTCCTGGAATTGTTTTCTCTTGCCTGTCGATTTGAGACTTTAAATCTTCATAGATTTTACAGAAAGCTGTCTGCAAGGTTAATCTTACTGAATCAATGTAAACTGCGTCGCATGTTCTTTGTAGCAGCTGTAGCACTTGTTGTGTTGTTGTTGTTGTTAAGCAGCAAGGCGGGTAAGGGTGATTAGGTGATTGTCTAGGGCTTAGGGGCGGGAGACCCCAGACCTCGGAAAAAAAAGAAAAACTTTGGTCGTTTTGTAGTCGAGGGCTCTTCGTTGACGCCCGACACCACACCACTGGGAGGTGGCCTTCGAAGTCACTGGAAATGGAGATCTCCAGGTCCAAATTATTGAACGGCCAGCTGTAGCACTCGATTACCTGTTCCATCCGTTTTATTTATGGATTTGTTTATCGCATTTTAAGCAACGATTGTTGTTTTCCAAAAGAGGTTTATACTGCCTGTTATAAGAATTCTTTGTTTAATGTCCAAGCCTTTTGAGGAAAAGGTTAATGAATGTTTTTGATCAATTATCATGTGATCAGTGTTTTCTATGCAACCCGTGTGTCTGCTAGAGATTAACGGACTGCGTTTTATCGCGTTCCCTACATCTCAAATAACTAATATTATTGTGTATTGTTTGTTCCTTTTCGAGCCATGCCTGACTCATAAGGGCCGGTTTCCTGGTTACCTTGGCGTATAGGTTCTGCACCTGGACGGGACACCGGTCCGTCGCAGGTGAGCTGCAAGATGCAGGAGGAAAGAGTGAGAGAAAGTTGTGGCGAAAGAGTCAGCAGATGTTCGGCATTACCTTCTGCAGGAGCCGCGTGGAGCTTAGGTGTTTCGTTCATAAACACACACATCCCCCGGTCTGAGTTTTGAACCCGCGAGTCCGCTGCTCTAACCAATAGGCCATGTGCCTCCACAATATTATTGTGAGATGAACATTTCAATTGGTATGCACTGCGTACTCTTGGGTTATTATCCCAGCAACATATTTTTACATACATATAAATGACACTACATTCCCTCTGTTTATCGATATTGATTCTCCTAATCTTAACAAAATAGCAGATTATATATTGCCGAAGAGGCTTCTTTAGTCCAATACATTTTTGGTACTTCTGTCTCGTTCCGAAAATTCAATTAATTTACATTTACTGGAATTGCTTTGTCTTGCCTGTCGATTTGAGACTTTAAATCTTCATAGATCTTACAGAAAGCTGTCTGCAAGGTTTATCTCAGTGAATCAATGTAAACTGCGTCGCATGTGCTTTGTAGCAGCTGTAGTACTCGATCACCTGTCCCATACCTTTTATTTACAGATTTCTTTATCGTATTTTAATCAACGTTTGTTGTTTTCTAAAAGGGGTTTATAGTACCTGTTATGAGAATTTGCTGTTTAACGTCCAAATGGGACGAACTGTATTTGATGAAAACATTAATAAATGCTTTTGGTCAATTATCACTTGATCAGGATGTTCTATGCAACTCGTGTTTTTGCTCGAGATTAACGAAGTGCGTTTTATCGCGTTCACTACATCTCAAATCTATATATATATATAAAACTGAAGTTGTTTGTGTGTGGCAGATTTGGTAGTCTTCAACTAACACTATCTCTTCCGAGACCCTGTGCTTTTTTTTACTGCTGTGTCGCTATTTTTCGGTGTATTTCAACCAGAAAAATGTCCACTTAAGGAGAATAACAAACTACATAATGCAAATTTTTTATTTTTCGAAAATTCCAATTTTAAAAGGTCGAAACAAACCCGAGCAACACCCGGCGATACTGCTAGTAACTAATATAGTGAGATGAGCATTTCAATTGGTATGCACTGCGCACTCTTGAGTTATTATCCCCGCAACATATTTTTTACATACATATGAATGACACTGCATTCCCTCTGTTTATCGATATCGATTCCCTTAATCTTAACAAAACAGCAGATTATATCTTGCCGAAGAGGTTTCTTAAGTCCGATACATTTTTGGTACTTCTGTCTCGTTCCGAAATTTCAATTAATTTACGTTTACTGGAATTGCTTTGTCTTGCCTGTCGATTTGAGACTTTAAATCTTCATAGATTTTACAGAAAGCTGTCTGCAAGGTTAATCTCAGTGAATCGATGTTTTTCAGCTAAATACATTAGAACTGTGAGAGAACCTTATTCATTTTCTGTGGTCAGAAAATTCTTTAAAAAAGAAAAAAAAAAAGAAAATCCGACACGTACTTCTTCATCAATTTCTTCTATCAAATCTTCTTCAGCCACCACCACCACCACCACCACCACCACTACCACCACTACCACCACCACTACCACCTCCACCACCACCACTACCACCACTATCACCACCACAATCACCACTGCTGCCGCCTCCGCCTCCACCTCCGCCGCCACTACTACTACTACTACTGCTGCTGCTGTTGCTACTACTACTACTACTACTACTACTACTACTACTACTACTACAATATTGCTGCTGCTGCTACTACCACTACAACTATTACTACTACATTACTACTACTACTACTACTACTACTACTACTACTACTACTACATCATCATCATCATCATCATTACGAACATTATCATCTTCGATGTCAACTTCGTCATCTGAGTTTATCACG
>NC_042997.1:121268099-121288099 GCF_006345805.1 Octopus sinensis | reverse complement strand
TATATGCAATATCCACGTATAGATAGCAATATTTTGTTTGCACCGTCAAAAGAAGTAACTAAGACGAAGATTAATTTCCAAATTTCAGCTTCTTTTATTAAACCGATAGAAAAGAATCGTATAACCGCTAAATATAACAATAAATACCATAAGACATTGATATCCAGAGAGTTGGATAAATTTATTCACCAAAGCTGTTTACGAGATCAAAAATGTCAATCCCAAAAGGATTTCAGTGACACAGAAGGCCGATATTAATCCCATCCAACTATTTCGTCATGGTGATATTAGAAGAGACACATCACGCATTCTACACAATCTATAACAACTCATACAATACATATTCCATGTAATTTAATATTGAGAGCGTTGAAAGCGACGAGCTGGCAGAAAAGTTAGTACGCCGAGCGAAATGCTTAGTAGTATTTCATCTGCCGCTACGTTCTAAGTTCAAATTCCGCCGAAGTTGACTTTGCCTTTCATCTTTTCGGGGTCGATTAAATAAGTACCAGTTACGCTCTCGGGTCGATGTAATCAACTAAATCCGTGTGTATGTCCTTGTTTGTTCGCTCTGTGTTTAGCCCCTTGTGGGTAGTAAAGAAATAGGTATTTCGTCTGCTGCTACGTTCTGAGTTCAAATTCCGCCGAGGTCGACATTGCCTTTTATCCTTTCGGAGTCGATAAATTAAATACCAGTTAGGCATTAGAGTCGATGTAATCGACTTAATCTATTTGTCTCTCCTTGTTTGTCCCCTCTATGTTTAGCCCCATGTGGGCAATAGAGAAATAAAAATCGTTAGCACGACGGAGAAAATGCTGAGTGACATTTACTCTGCCTTTACCGTCTGAATTCAAATTTCGCCGAGGTCGATTTGCCCTTCATCTTTACGGGGGTTGATAAAATAAGGACCAGTAGATTACTGGAATCGATGTAATCGACTTACCTCCTCTCCCGAAATTTCTTGTATTCAGCCAAAGTATGAAACCAATATTTTGAGTGCCGGTTAAAATCTCTTACACTACTCGTCCCTGGCCTCTGAATACTGAGTTCAAATCATACCTGAATTTGACTTTGTGTTCCTTTTGAGGATGCATTAAATAAACGCACAACCGTTTCTTTACTTTTTTTTTTCTGAAAAAAATCTGCTGTGTTTCGACCCGAAGAGATGGGCCATGTTTGAATCTCAAGGTACGATGTAACACATTATCAATGGCAGCGAGCTGGCAGAAATGTTAGCACGACGGGTGAAATGCTTAGCGGTATTTCGTCTGCCGTTACGTTCTGAGTTCAAAATCCATCGAGGTCGACTTTGCCTTTCATCCTTTCGGGGTCGATTAAATAAGTACCAGTCACTCACTGGGGTAGATATAATCGATTTAATCCCCTTGTCTGTCCTTGTTTGTCCCCTCTATGTTTAGCCCCCTGTGGGCAATAAATAAATAAAAATGTTAAATTAAGATAAATGACATGGGAGCTACAGCATCAGGGAACGTAAGACACAGGGGTCCATTTATGAACTTCATTATTTATATCAACAGGGCTTGAACAACATTTCCCTAATATAGTAACTGTGTTCTAAGAGATGTTTAGAATGTCCTATGTCAGAATATAAAGATTTAATCTTTCATTTTTAATTTCTGTAGAAATTGTGGCTAAAAAGCTTACTTTGAAATTACCTCGTGGATTCAGGTTCAATTCTACTGCGCAACACTTTGTCTGTGCAAGTGTCTTTGACTATAATCCCGCTTCGAACAATGTCTTGTGAGAAAACTTGGATGGAGTATACATAGATACCCACTGTATATATAAACACACACACACAAAACAAAACCTCGCTCACCACACACACGCACTTTCACACACATATATATGTGTTATATGTGCGCAACTGTGTGCATGTTATTGTATCTCCGATTGTCCCCTCCCACCGACATCGCTTGACAACAGACTTTAATTTTTTTATGCCTTTAGTTTGGTTATGTCCTTTTAACTTGCGGTTCGGCAAAACAAACTTATAGAATAAGTACCAGACTTACAAAAATAGCTAAAACTCTTCAAAGTCCAATGAGTGAAAAAATATGCTCTATTTTCCCATACAGTAGATGATTATTTATTCTGATCATAAAATAAGGGCTAATGAACGAGCCTACAGAGTGATCGTTATATATTGAGAGAGTAACTGAGATGATGGAAAATGAAACGTTTCCAGAGTGCTTGCTCGTCAGACACTGAATCTTCTTGCAGTTTAGTCCCAAATCAATTCTAATAGAGGAAACATGTTGAGCCTCTACAATAGTCAGATGTTCTGGGTTCAAATTCTGCCGAGGTCGACTTTGACTTTCATTATTTTGGGGATCGATAAAATAAGTAACAGCTCAGTTCTGAGATTATTCTAATCGACCTACCCTTCCCCCAGAAATTGCAGGCTTTGTGCCAAAATGGAAAACCAATATTTTGATGTAATCATTGTCCTGAATGATACAATTTACCGTTATCTCAATGCTATCAAATAACACAAAGAAAAGAAGAAAAAACGGTTAAATTAGATGTTCCTACGAAACACTTTTGATATCTGAGTTAGAGAAATTCTTTAGAAAGTCCTCAAATTTATGAGTACACCTTAGAAGACTAATATTTTCTGGGGAATTCAAAACGTGCAGAATAAAATGCATACGCTGATAAAAAGAGAATACATTCGAATCTACACTTGGAAGAACCTGTTACACAAGTATTTGAAAATATAATTATCGTTTCTCATTTCTTCCTTTAAATGTAATTATACAGCTTGAGTCCTTCTAATCGATTTATTGTATTTGAAATAACCATTTAATAGACTGCTTGCTGAATTAAACTACTGAAGAGTATATATTTTATCAGTTCCTACACAGTTTGAAATTAGTTTCTCGAAGTTTTTTTAGCTCCTTTTCATTAACATTATTATAACTTGATCTCTAATCAAAGGTAATGAAGATTTTCGAAAAGAAAACAAAAAACTAACTTATTTCCATTGAACTATAAGAGATGACAATTTGAATGGAATCTCTTCTGAATAAGAAAACCTCCAGTTTCACTCTTTAATAATGTTAATCTTTGAGCGAATATCAGGTATAATAAATAATTTTGGCGTCTTTGTCTTTAGTTCTCGGTAAATAAAAGCCAAATTCTGATTAAAGATGAAGCACGTGAATAATCCGAAAAGAATTGAAGTAATAAGACAATAGAACATCGTAAGAAATTATACACAATGGTGTATATATATATATATATATATATATCTATATATATATATATATATATATATATATATATATATATATATATATATATAATATAATAAATATATATATATATAATATATATATATTATATATATATATATATAATATATATATATATATATATATATATATATATATACTATATATATACTATATATATATGTATATATATGTGTGTGTGTGTGTGGTGTGTGTATGTATTGTGGAATCGCAAAATGAATAGCTAGTTTAATTTTGGAGTCAAATTTCCTTTTGTTTCCGGGACAATGTGAAGATTTTTAATGAGATGGAGATGCGTAGATTCTATCTCTTTCTTAGAAGTTTCTTGTGTTTTATACGTGGGAAAATCGATCTATCTAAAGTAAAATGTTGCGCACGTTTTACGTCTAGAAACTCATAGTTAAATTTCTAAAACTTTGCGGAACCCCAAGCTTGGATATATAAAATATTATCCAGTTTCTTTCATCTACAGAGAATATATTAGATTTTATGAATTACAGATTTATTGTCTATTGAAATCTTACTGCTTATTACAAAACATGCAATCTATATCTACTCTCAAATACGAAAACTATGTTTTTGATCAGCATGTTTCTGGTGACCCAACCTGCAACGTCTCGCATCAAATATTTTTGGAACTTTTACTTCATCATTTATTTTGGAGATGATTATCGACTAGAAAAAAATGACAGATTAAAGAAACACTAAAAACTTAAAATCATAAAGAGATATGAGGTCTTTGTGTTGTGATATGAACCTCTGAATCAAAGCTCAAATCTGATGTGTGTTGGACGCTTTTACGTTCATTCTAATAACAATAATATGAGTATAAAGTATATGCGTCGATCAAGTTGAAGCGACCACGAAAACACTAAATTGCTAAAACTGTTATGGGTATTTCGGAATTAATACTTCTGCATTATAGCAGGAAAAAAAATCTTACTTGAAAAATACTTAGATGTAGCCTCTTTCCAGATTTATTTCCCATATGTATTCTCTCTGTCATAAATGACAGAATGGTAAAAAGAAATCTGATCTGCTCTTTTACTATTGTAAGAAAGTAACTCAATGTAGAAAATCTAACATCCAAATGTACATGTCATGTCTACTTTTACAAAAGATCGATCCTGATCGCCATGCATTCCTTTACTAAATTAGATATTTCCATTAAGTAACATCAATTTTCTGCAGCAGTTCACAGTGATGAGAGCAAATGTTTTTAGATATTTGAAAATGTATAATCTATTACTGTAAACGTTTTACAGGTATGTTTAAAACTTATTTTATGCTAAGAACAAGTAAAATTATAAATTCCAAATTATCTCATCATTGCGTAATTACATTTTAACAAATATCAAAACTTTTAGAGTAAGAATATTTCCCAGAGAATATTTCTCAATTTATTTTTAATATTGCATTAAGTGAAAACATTTTCCATAAACACATTACAGGATACGAGAATATTCATAAATAGAAAAAGAAATGATATTATTTTATATAGATAAATAGCTATTACAAAAAGTATCGGTAGAAACTATAAGATGGAAAATCTCGTACGCATAATAATTCTTACCTAAAATTGACTGAGAATTTGAAATAATGTAATATATAAGAATTTACTGACGTTATTCTCTGTTCGACCTTTCTGTGTTAGCCTTCAGACAAAAATATTTGAGTGAATCGTTCAGGTAGCCCATTAACGTAAAAGCTCTAGAGGTAATTACTTTAGGAATTAGATCAAACAAATATAAAAGAAATGGACGAAAAATGCCATCTTACGTTGTATTTTTATGCATTTTCTTCATTTGATGTGCGTGAAAGAAATTCAATTAGATAAAACAATGATGTTAAAATTGTTTTATAGACATGAAATCATTAAATTAGTTAGGAATTTTATACTTTTGAAATGAAAAAAAAATTAAATCATCGCTTTAAAACGTAATATAAAAAAATGAAGAACACGTCAAATGCATTTATACGAAACGTAACGAAAAGAACAAGATCGATTTTCTTTTAAGAGCCATTTTAACCAATCCTAACTACTTTCTAAAATGAAGTCGTATTAGCACGATTTATAAAAAGACAGACCATATCTACGTGCTTATATGTGAACAGACACAAATGCACAGAAACCATCACACACATGTACATATGCATAAGAACATATAAATTATACATATTTACATTCATATATACATACATACTTACGTACATACACACACAGATATATATATATATATATATATATATATAATATATATATATATATATATATATATATAGAGAGAGAGAGAGAGAGAGAGAGGGAGAGAGATAAATATAGACATATAAACACATACTATCTATATCTATACATTTATGCATGTATGTATGTATGTATATCTAGACCGTTGGGACGGTCTATCATGGGATGATATGTCACAAACTACGAGATCTTGGCATAGTCGGAAAACTGGGAGAGTGGTTATATGACTTCTTAAAAGACAGAAAGCAGGCTGTGGCAGCCAATGTATTCCTCTCCAAGGAAACAGTAATAGAGAATGGGGCGCCTCAGGGAGCTCTATTGGGAATGGCATTGTTCATGGGGCCTCTTTTTGATATGCCATCAGTTACACAGGCAGTCACACTTACTAGCTATACGGTCGACACAAAGGTGGTACAAGCAGTCAATGGACCATCGGATGCTAATCTTCTACAGAAGGACATAAAACGGCTGAAATAACAACATGCACTTTTATGCAAGTAAATTCCAAACCACCTCCTACCAGCAAATTTGTGCTCAGAAGTCGCAACAACGAAATGAATGGCAATCCCAGAGTCACATACAGTATTTGGTCCGGGTGTTGATGTGATCAAGGTAGTGGTAGTGTGCAGAAGAATGGCCAGATTGATTCTCAAACCTTTAGAACGATGGACCAGGAAACTATACTGGATCTATAGATGTTATTTCTACTCAGTTTTTTGGACTACTGCTCTCATCTGTCGTCACGATTTAGTGTCAAATTACTCGCGGAACGTGAGACAGTTCAGCGGTGTTACATTAGGAAGATTGCATAAATGTAACAGCTTAGCTACTGGGAGAGACTGAAATGGCTATGACTCTACACCCTGGAGCGAAGACTGGAGCGGTATGCAGTTATATATGTATGGAAGATTCTGAAGTGGATGGCACCCAACTTTGGTATCGAAAGTTATACCAACCCCAGACTGGACGTCACTACACTGTTTTAAAGGGCACAGGCGTCCCGTCTCGATTGAGGATCATGTACTCCAGTAGCTCGCAATTCGTTGGCCCACAGCTATTAAAGTGTTGCTAAAAGAAATGGGATCTTCATGTGATAAATATATATATTGGCAGGAAGGGGTTAGCCAATACATTCAGCGATAGAGAAGTCACTACTGATAAGATTATAATTTTCAAGCAAAATGAGTCAAGTGTACTGATCTAACATTGCTGGGAGCCGGTTATCTCGCCTGTAAATATATGAAAATGCGGCCTCTTGCGACTCTGGGTTGTTTTAACTGTTCTTTCTAGCAATATAGTTGTTACGCGGACCCCTCAGTCACATTTGGTGACAACTGTATAAGCATATGTTTATCATAAGCTTATACGTTTATACAATAAACACCTACATACAAAGAACATAAATGCATGAGTGTATGCGTCTATATGATTTAGACTAAAGTTTTCAAAACTTACATTACCCTATTTCGACATCCCCTATTGGATTTCGACGTATCCCCTAATGGCACATTTCTACTACGAAATTTCCACTTCCTCATGCACTTCAAAACTGCTATGGACCTATATCTGATGGTTATTGAGTGGTCCGTTTTGTAACATTTTCCAGTTGTTATATAATTGTGATAATTGGTGAATTTTAATGTTGTTAATACAAGGGAACGCCTTAACGAAATATTTACATGTGGAAAAGAATGGAATCCCAGTTATTACGAGGTTATAACTCCCAACACAATCAACTTCTGTTACGGCTTTGATCTACAAAGGGGCTAAACACAGACGGGACAAACAAGGACAGACAAACGGATTAAATCGGTTATATCTACCCTAGTGCGTAACTGGTACTTATTTAATCGATTCCGAAAGGATGAAAGGCAAAGTCGACCTCAGCGGAATTTGAACTCAGAATGTATCGGCAGACAAATACCTATTTCTTTACTACCCACAAAGGGCTAAACACAGAGAGGACAAACACGGACAGACACACGGATTTAGTTGATTATATAGACCCGAGTGCGTAACTGGTACTTAATTTATCGACCCCGAAAGGATGAAATGCAAAGTCGACCTCGGCGTAATTTGAACTCAGAACGTAACGGCAGACGAAATACCGCTAAGCATTTCGCCCGGCGTGCCAACGTTTCTGCCAGCTCGCCGCCTTTGGTTTTAATTTTGATGAGTATCCAGACACCCTCATCTTAAGTCTAGAAAAATACTCAGGTTGTGGAGCCGGTTTAGTCACCGACCACTGGAGATCAGTGATCCTGATTCTGGTTTTCATAGTGCAAGTAGCAGATCACATCAGCCTGTGATGAACTGAATTTAAGAGACACAATAGGGTATGTATAAATCTATAGAAATGTATAAGCTGGGAATCATCCTTGTGGCAGTAGTTTTTCTTTGTCTATTCGAAATTAACATCAGAAATGGCATAAATGGTAATTCAAAAATAAGTATTCTAATTCGAAAGTTAAAATTTTTCGCTCAGAGAATTCTAGATCCCCAAGGTTTGAAATGGCTATATTTTAATTTTAAATTAACAATCCCCTGTTTTCTGAATATACAATACTAAAAATACTGCTGTCACAAAAATTAACAAAATTCTATCTGCAAAACAACAAACCACATAGTCTCACAAACCACAAACACTCATAACTCTCTACCAACTGATGTCGAATAAAAACATCATGCTTCCCAACATTTGCGTTCCCGTATTTTGCGTAATTTCCAACTAGTAAATCAATGTACAGTAACTGTCTTGGACAAATTCAAACATTTAAACCGTTGTATGGAAAGGTTCTTTGTGGATCAGTATTAAAACCAATTTCAAACAATGAGCCTGAATCTGCTTCTAATTATGGAAGTTTTATTGAGAAATTCAGAAAATATTTATTTGAATGTATACTCTTTTACTTGTTTCAGTCATTTGACTGTGGCCATGCTGGAGCACCACTTTTAGTCGAGCAAATTGACGTCAGGACTTATTCTTTGTAAGCCTAGTACTTATTCTATCGTTCTCTTTTGCGGAACCGCTAAGTTACGGGGACATAATCACACCAGCATCGGTTGTCAAGCGATATAGGGGGTACAAACACAGACACGCAAACATATACACACATATATATACATACATATATACGACGCGCTTCTTTCAGTTTCCGTCTACCAAATCCACTCACAAGGATTTGGTCGGCTCGAGGCTATAGTACAATACATCTGCCCAAAGTGCCATGCAGTGGGCCAGAATCCGGAACCAATTAGGATTATAGGAGCAATTTTGTAATGTGAGTAAGTTACAAATAAGAAGTTGGTGTATAAAAACACTCTGAATTCATTTGGTATCTTTCTTACGTCGGAAATGTGTCTAGACTTATTAAATCATCTGACTGTTACTAAAATGTCACGAACAAAGACACACCCAAATATGGTACTTCCTCCTTTTTATGCTAAGTCTATTTGGTCGCAATAGTTCCTTCTGTAATCCACCAGAGTAAAGTAAACAAGTGACAAAATGTGTTCCCTCCACAAAACATTCGATTTGTCAAAATGGTGTGAATGTATGCTACCGGCCTACAGGGTAATATTGCGGCATAGAATGCTCGGAAGAAAGCCCCAACTCTTTCAAAACGAACAGTCTTATCCACATTTGTTGTAAGCATCTCTCGCACCTCCAAAAGTAGCTCCTTACATAAAGGAGCTATATAATTGTTGGAGAATTTTCCTCAACTCTACATCTCAGTTATGGTTACTCAGTATACGATAGCCTTCGAAGAAATACTCTACGTCAGCTGACTATTTTGCAGAAAAGTCTACACAACATTTACTATTAATACGTCTCCAACTTCCCCACCTTCATTCCATTAACTGCGCCACCACCTACATATTAGTGTATATAAAAGTCAGGATGTGTGTGTGTGTGTGTGTTTGTGTGCCTGAATGTAATTTATGCCCGCATGTCTCTCCAGTTTCAGGAGGACATTCCTCATGAGCCTAACTGTTTTCGTCAACTTATTTTTACCAGAGGCACCAGCGAATAGCAGTAAAAATAAATTTTCAACCAAAAATTTTAACAATTTTGAAGTCGGAGAAATAACCATTGTCTGCAAACAGGAATGAAGTCCCTTTCTAGAGACTTGTATTTTTGTCAAGACTTTTGTTGTTGTTTTTTCCATCCAGAAAAAAGTGTTTTGTTGACATACAGGTAACACACACACACACACACACACACACACACACCACACACACACACACACACACCACACACACGAACATGTATGCGTACAAAAAGCATGTATGCAATAGGTGTACATACGCACGTGTGTGTATTGTGTGTGTGTTGCCCATCTATATATATAAACGAATTTCAACGGACCCTTCAACCTTCATCAGGTGTTTTGGGGACGTTTCAAACCTGTGTTCTCATTTCTAATGTATTTTTTCAATGTTATAATGATGATGATAATAATAATAATGATAATAATAATAATAATAATAATAATAATAATAATAATAACAACAACAACAATAATAATAATAATAATAATATTTTATTATTATTATTATTATTATTCAGTAGTTTTATTTTTATTTTTATAGCGTGCTTTCACTTCACTACCGAGCGCAGCTGTGTGCCTTGGGTATGTGCTGTGATTTGTTGTGATGTCTGATGGTTATTGTATGGAAAGTGTCTGCGTAGGATGTGTGCAGTGCCTAGTAGTGCAATTTTCTGTATGTTATATGTGTTTGTAAGTCCTGGTGTTTTTGTTATGTATTTTGTCTGAATATTTTTTTATCATGCCTAATGCACCTACTATGATAGGAATGTTTCTGTTTTTCAGATTCCACATTCTAGTTACCTCTATTTCCAGGTCTTTGTATTTTGAGAGTTTCTCCATTTCTTTTAGAGACACGTTGTCATCTGCCGGTATTGATACATCAATTAGAAAGCATTTTTTTTCTTCATGGTCTCTGACAACTATATCTGGTCTGTTGGCCTTAATTTCTCTATCTGTGTGTATCGGCATATCCCAGAGTATGGTTGCTTTCTCGTTTTCTGTGACCTTTTGGTGTGTGCCTATACCATCTTTTTTCTGTTGTTATTCCATAATGTTGGCATAGCTTCCAATGTATGTAAGTTCCAACTCTGTCATGTCTGTGAATATATTCCTTCTTAGCCAGGAGGGCAGCTAGAGATAATATGATTTATTGTTTCTTGTCCATCTCCACATATTCTGCAGTTACTTGTAATATTCTTTTCATTACATGTTTTTGGTAATTTCTAGTGGGGAGGCTTTGGTCTTGTGCTGCAATTAAAAATCACTGTTTCTGCTTTGAGTCCTGAGCTTCTCAACCATTGCTGGGATTTTTCTTTGTCTATTTTTTTTGCGTTTAGTTTAGTCCAGTATTTACCATGAAGGGGCTTTTCTTGTCATCGTTTTATCATGGTTCGTTGCTGTTCTATTTTTAGTTTGGATTTCATTTTTTTTATAGCTTTTGTTGTTTCTTCATCTTCTTTTTCTTCTTCATGTTTATTAGGTGGTATGATTTCTTGTTTGTATTTGTCAGCTTCCTTAAATACTGAGAACAGTTTTTGTTTTGCTCGTGTTTTGCCGCTATCTGGATCAGTTTTCCTTCCTTCTGAAGTAGATATTTTTGCAGTCCTATGGTGGTTATTTTATAGTAGTTTTCCAGCTGTATAAGGCCTCTACCACCTTCTATACGTTGTATATATAGTCTTCTATGTCAGATTTTGGGTGATGCATCCTAGATCCTGTCATTATTTTTCTGTGTTTCCTGTCTATTTTGGTCAGTTCATTTCGTGTCCAGTTAAGGTTATTGTAGCTGTAACTTATAACTGGGACAGCTAAAGTGTTGATACCTATTATCTTGTTTTTAGCATTGAGCTCTGTTTTAGTATTGATCTAACTCGTCTATAATATTCTTTTTTTCTTTTTCTTCATTTGTGTGTTGTGTCTTATCTAGTTCATGGATTCCTAAGTATTTGTAAGTTTGGCTTTGGTCTAATTCTTTTATTTCATTTGCTTCATCTAGTGTGATGTTGTTACTCTTAACTAGTTTTCTCTTTTCAGGGTTACTTTGGCGCATTTTTCTAATCCAAATTTCATATCTATTTCTTTGTAAATCCATGAACTGTCTTTAATAGTGTTTCCAGCTGTTTGTCATTTGCAGCGTATAGTTTTAGTCATCCATATATAAAAGGTGGCTGATCGTTTTGCCGTAACATTTATATCCGCATCCAGTTCTATTTAGCATATCAGATAGAGGTGACAGTGCCAAGCAGAAAAGGAGTGGAGAGAGCGTATCTCCCTGGAATATTCCTCTTCTAATGGGATGTCTTTGGTTTTCATGAGTCCCTCTTTTGTTTGGAGGGTAGGACTGTTTGCCATTATTCATAGAGTGCTCTATGAATTTTATGATTGTTGGTGCTACTTTGTTATGGCTAGTGTTTCGAGGATCCATGTGTGGGGGATGCTATCAACGCCTTTTTGTAGTCAATCCAGGCCATACTGAGGCCTTTCTTCTTTCTGTGGCTGTCTTCAGTTATGGCTTTATTAATCATTAGTTGATCTTTACAGCCATATGAGCCTTTGCGGCATCCTTTCTGCTTCTGGGAACAGTTTGTTTTCGTCCAGGTGCTTGTTCAGCCTTTGTGATATCACTGCAGTAAATGCCTTGAACATAGTAGGGAGGCAGGTTATGGGTCTGTAGTTTTCTGGTTTTTCTGTTTCATTTGATTTGGGAATTAAGATGATTTTCCCCTTCGTGAGCCATTCAGGCATTGTCTCTGGCTCTGCTAGTACGTTGTTAAAGTTTTCAGCCAGCTTTTGTGCATCCTGTTAGATATTTCAACCAGAAGTTGGGGATCTTGTCATGCCCAGGTGCCTTCCAGTTGCTTAGTCTTTGCAGTGCCTGGGTGACCTCTTCAGTTGTTATGGGGGTCCAAGTTTGTTCAGATGCCGAGTTTGTTATTTGATACTCCTTTTTTTGGGTTCGTTCGCGCCGACCATAGTCTCCAGAATTCTTCCAATTCTTCTGCCGTTGGTGCTGCAGTGACTTCTATTTTATTTTTGCCCAGTTCTTGGTAGAACTTTTTATTATTATTATTGTTATTATTATTATTATTATTATTAGTATTACTATTATTATTATTATTCAGGTCACAGCCTGGAAACGAACTCGGAAACTTGGGGTTAGTAGTCCGCGCTCTTAACCACATATACACATTTGTATAAACGTACTTAATTTAGGCATACATACCTACATACACACACACATACACACACACACACACACACACACAAACACACACATATATATATAGATGCATGATTGAACAAAAACACCCGCATATTTATATATATATACACACATTCAAACACACACACACGCACATTCGCAGTCGTTACACGTAAATTTGTCTTTCTATCCCGATAACTAAAATGTATTGTTATTCCCTGAATTAAGGCAGTGAGCGGACAGAATCGTTAGTGTGATGAGCAAAATGCTCTGCGGCATTTTGTCAATATTTACGCTGTAATCTTAAATGGCTCTGTGGTTTACTTTGTTTCTTATCCTTTTAGGGCCGAGCAAATCAGTGCCAGTCGGAACACTGTGTTCGATGAGATAGACTTTTATTAATAACTCAAAATTACTGGCCTTGTGTCAAAATATCAAAACTAGTATAATTACTTGAGCTTTGAATATTTTACACTCATCCATTGTTTCCAAACAGGAGAGGATTTGGTAGAGGGTTTAGAGTTTCAGGCAAAATTTGATCCGACAATCGGCGATCTGAATTCATATCGTGACCAGGTCAAATCTGATTTTATAATTTCTATATGGATAAAAACAGAATGATATTTCTGGGCGATGGTTGGACGAAAATGAATAACATCGGTGCAGATGTCTCGTAGTATTTATTTCAAGGTTTTGCAGATTCCACACTGTCTGGATAGATTTAGGAGAGGACTTATTTGAATATATTATTTGTTTATTTAACTAGCACTTTTCCTTTCTCTTCCTCCCACATCGTTTCTTATCTCTCATGTTTTCTCTATTCTCATACCTATGCTACCAATCTCTTTATAACCTTTTACTTTTTGCTTTTCTCTCTCTATCCTCTCTCAAACTCCCAGTCTCTTCAGTTTCCACTGACAACGTCCTTTCCTCGCCTAGTAGGTGACTTACACTGCTGCGACCATATAAGAGCAGTTTGGCAATATTTTGAAACGTTTGTCAGGCGGCGAGCTGCTAGAATCGTGAGCACGCCAGGTGAAATGCTTAGCGGAATTTCGCCTGTATTTACGTTTGCACATATATATGTATACATATATATCTATATATATATGTGTGTGTGTGTATATGTATATATATATATTTGTATATATATACATATATATATATATACATATGTATATATATTGATATATATGTGTGTGTGTATATATACATATACACATATATGCATATATATACATACATACATCCATACATACATACATATATATATATACATGCATATATATGTTAAATAAAATTAGACAACAAATGCAAGGCAGCGTGAAAATTCTGCTCACACACGACCAGTATTATACTCTTCACTCATACTATTATTGAAGCGGAAATGTAACTACGGTCCTTCCGTTGCACTTACATAGCCTTACTCCATTTTGGGTCTCCCGGATACTAAATGCTCCCATATCATTGCTTACATGCATATACACACACACACACCACACACACACACACCACACACACACACACACACATATATATATATATATATATATATATATATATATATATATATATATATATATATATATATAATATATATATATATATATATAAATGTATGTGTATTTTATCAATGTGTACAAGTAACACGAATAAATAAATAAATAGTTACTGAGGTAGCAAAAAGTTCTCATGAGTGCCAAGGATGTTATAGCTTATTTATAAAGGAAGAAATCCCAGTGTTTAGTGAAATGTTTTTGTATAACAGATAAAGAAAGAAATGGGGTTAAACGCAGGTGTTATTCAAATCTTTATACTTCCGACATATCTTCCCGTCTGGGGAAAAAAGAGAAACAAAACACATAAATAAGCCATTTTAACCGAATGTGATGACTGCGTATACGATGAACGGAAAGCTGGTAAGTTATTTGAAAAAAAAAATAAACCGTTAATAATAGATTTAACGTCAAATGCAATTCAGAGAAATAGAAGGAGAAAGAAAGAAAATAGCAGAAGAAACAAGAGTTGAGAAGTGTAGTGCGATAGATGGATGGGGATGAAGCTTAAAGGTGTGGAAATAGATATATTTAGGGTAAATTAAATGCAAGGAGACATTTAAAGGTTACATTTTATAGATTGGTAGAAATTATTTATAGGAACCAAAGGTATGTTTTGCCAATGTTTGCAACGAAAAACGCGTTCTTATGTATGTATCTATGTATGTATCTATGTATCTATCCTTCTATCTATCTATCTATCTATCTATCTATCTATCTATTTATCTATCTATCTATCTATCTATCTATCTATCTATCTATCTATCTATCTATCTGTCTATCTATTTATTCATCTTACTCTCTCTCTCTCTATCTATCTATCTATCTATCTATCTATCTATCTATCTATCTATCTATCTATCTGACTCTCTCTCTCTCTCTCTCTCTCTGTATATATATACATATATATATATATATATATATATATACGGTGGAAATTTATAGAAACACGCAAGACGAAGACTGGTGTATGAACAACTAGAATGTATATTAGTTTGTATATTAAAGGAAAACAAGTCTTTTACGTTTCGATCGTAATCGCTTCAACAGAAAGGAATAAGATAAAATAAACAGACAGAGAATAAAAGGTGAGGATTTAGTGATCAAGCACACACACACACACACACACACGCACACACACACACACACACACGCGCACACACACACACACGCACACACACACACACACACACACATAGATATGCACAAACATGATTGTGAGTGAGTGGTGTTGTAATTTTGCCTACATGAGTAGCAGCTATGAAGAGTTTGTAATAGTAAATGCATTATTTGAAATTTCTCACCCACAAAATAAAAAAAAACAAACTGTGTGACATCTTGCAACTATAAATCTATGTGCTGATGTGCCTTCACGGTTATTAAAATAAGTAAAAAAAAAATTAAAAATTGATTTTCATTGATTTCTCTTTAAGGCTTACTTTCACTTGATATTTCAAATCACGAAAAGTAACGTAGTTATTGCTGATTCATATTGAGAAGGGTGTAATCTGTAGAAAGGTGGAGAACCTTTGTCTTCTTTGTCTCTCTTTAGAAAGTAATCTTTAAAGAGTAGAGTGAACATCCAATGGGGAACGATTAGCCAACTGAAAGCCTTCTTTATAACCTTAAAATGGAAGTATCAATGCTCAGGTATAGAATAGCAGCATCCGGTGTTTTCCACCGACCACATTCTTAAAGGCTGTCTTTGTAAAATTTTAAGAAGTTACAGTAACTTTTAGGCAATACATTTGTATAGACTTACGCTTGCATATATTTTTATTGTGTAACGGGAACATATGTCTCCATGTTTCTATAGTGTAGGAAACATATATAACATGTTTATTGATGTACTTTCAAACTCGTTTTCTTTTTTTTTGTTATTAGCAAAATTACCATAAATCAATTTTGCTATATTTTGCTATATTTGTCTCTTTGTATTGGAGACCTGCTCCGACGTAGAAAACATTAAGGTTAACGATATAAAGTTTTCTGATATTTCCAGCATGCTATCTGACTATAGGTGCAGGAGTGGCTGTGTGGTGATTAGCTTGCTATCCAACCACATGGTTCTAGGTTCAGTCCCACTGCGCGGTACCTTGGGCAAGTATCTTTTACTATAACCTCGGGTCGACCAAAGGCTTGTGAGTGGATGTGGCAGACGGAAACCAAAAGAAGCCCGTCGTATATATATATATATATATGTGTGTGTTTGTGTGTGTGTGTTTGTTTGTTTGTGCTTGTGTTTGCGTGTGTTCCAACATCGCTTGTCATCGATGTCCTCGTAACTTAGCGGTTCGGCATAAGAGACTGATAGAATAAGTATTAGTCTTATAAAGTATAAGTCCTGGGGTCGATTTGCTCGATTAAATGCGGTGCTCCAGCATGGCCACAGTCAAATGACTGAAACAAGTAAAAGAGTATACATTCAAATAAATATTTTCTGAATTTCTCAATAAAACGGACTTTCACCCGTGGTAGTCTGTCATATCAAGCTAATGCTTTGAAGTGCGGCAATGCGAAAGCTTCTCTGATATTGAAATTCGTTATTATAATTCCTCATTGAAAAGTCATATAATCTAAAACGTAGTATGTTGTTTCCAATTACATCGAAGAGATATTTATTTTTTAACTATTTCACATTGAAATTCTTATAAATGCATGATATCAAATCATACTTGCTGGGTGTGTTCTACTGGTATAGGTTAAAATACAAGGAGAACATTATAATGAACGTGTATTTTATACGCTATTCTCTGGAGGACTCTCACTGTCAAACGTTCAAACGAAACGTGAGATTCTTAGTTGCTACGAACGACTGAACAACCAGCAATTTTTAATATCAGCCCCAGAAAAAAATCCATTTCTGCTTAGCTGATGGCTTCTGAATAGACAACACATGAATATGTATCTCTCCTCTCTGAGAATACCTTACTGCTACATTCACAAACATCGGTAAATCTGGGACACTCCACATGAACAACAGAGTCAGCACCATGAGTGAAAGAGAACGTGGTCTTACAAATACATTGTAACCTAAATAATTATTTCTTCTCTCGAACTTTTATACGAATTTTCTAATAAACGTTTACAATTTTGAATTGCATACATTAGGATTTTTTTTGCCATAATTATCTGAAATATGTAAGGTTATCATCTACTTAGATTCAAAAACATTTTGCAGTCAGACTGCAAAATATTTGTGAGGCTAAGTATCCTCTCATAACAAGCATACGAATGATGGAATACATTTGCCAGAAATGTAGAGAATATCCAATTATTAAGATCTACTATTAGATAAAATAATATGGTGATTGAAATAAGAATTAATCTCTTTCTGTCTTTCTCTCTCTCTCTCTCTCTCTCTCTCTCTGTCTCTCTTTACACACACAATTATGTTAGCGTTTATATCTGTTTACATCTGCGTATGTGTATGAGCATTTATAAGTTAGAAGAGAATTTAGATGGTTATATATTACATGTATATATGTGTGTGGTCATGTGTGTATACAACGTGGTATAAATAATGGTACTTACACACATACACACACACACACACGCATACATATATATGTACGTATGTAAAACGTCAATGATGACTGCAAAGTACATTGAACAGAAGTAATATGTTGATTACGATCACGAAATTACTAAGGTTTCGCAAATAGGATTTTAATAGGAGATTGAATATGTTTATATTTTTAGTTGTACATAAGACAAAACCGTTCACAATACTAATTTACACAAGAGAATAAATATAAAATCAATTGAAATACATAGGTTATCCTCAAAGAAAGTAATATCAATTAATAGCAAGACAGTAGCTATTGCTTTCAGGATCACTAATATCAGCTTTAAAATGAAACACGTTATTTTAAATGCATTTAAATTATCTGCAAATATGTATGCATGTATGTATGTATGTATGTATGTATGTATGTATGTATGTATGTATGTATGTATGTATCTATCTATCTATCTATTTATACAAAATATGGGGGTTTAGTTCACAGGTGGTCTAAACCATTAGGCATGTCAGGTAAGTGATGTAACGGATTACTGGGGCTCCAAGGTCATAGCCGAGACGGTAGTTATGGAGCCATTGGAGATTTCCGATGCAGCGGATATATAATTGTTAAACAGCAGTTTATATTTGCTGCTGATAAGTTGGCGCGATTACGGTGGTTTTGAAAATTTAGGGTATATATTCCCGAGGCACAAATGCTGCTGCCTCGTGTATATCTATTCCTCCTGGCTTCTTTTCCGATTTGGTAGATTGACTTGATTAAATTAAATTTAATTTAATTAGGCTGGTTTGCCATAAAGAACGTCGAAACAATGCATTGTCTAAAGATAAATAGGGTAAATGTTTTTTAATTTTCCTTTAATTTCTGAATTACTACTATTTAGCGGTTTGAGTCTTGGCTGCTCTTTCTAGTGGGTCGAATGGCCTATCGGGGCCGTTCCTCAATGTTGTTGAAATATATATATATATATATATATATATAATCACACGTATATATATATATATATGTGTGAGTGTCTATGTGCGTGTGTGTGTGTGTGTGTGTGTGAGTGTCTGTGTGTGTGTGCGCGTGTGTGTGTGTGCGTGTGTGTCGGTATACACTTATGCGCATATATACGCGATTTTATTTGTGCATGTGTGTGTGTCATATATCACATACAGGAATTTAATTATATAAACATTGCGTAATTGATACATCTTAATTCTCAGAAAACATGGTGGTATTTGAACAATGAGTGGATGTCTCGTTGCTCGAAGCTGGTTTCTTGGGTGAAAACTCTACCGTCTTTGAAAATACATGTACGGGAAGTTTTGTTGATAAGCATTCAATAGGGAAATCCAGACGAAAAACATTTATCCACACAGCAGATAGTGTTTTAGAAATTGTTTGAATCACAGCAGAAATATATTGAAGGCCGTTTTGCCAGCTAGACATCTATTTGTGATACATTTATCATGCTATACACAATACACACAGTGTCCAGAAGCCTATGTCCAATAAGTTCTCACGTGGCTGCATTTTATCTTTTGTATGGTATTTTTTAGCGTATAGCAGCCGTCAAGGCTAGTTCTGTACATGGAAATTCACTACCAGAGAAAATATCTCTCAGTTTCAGCAAATTTTTTAACGAAAAGAAATGTGCAGAAATTCCCAGGATTAAAAATGCAAGAAATATGCTTTATCGTGCATGTCTGTAGAAGGTTCTATTCATTGTGCGACACAACAAATTATTCACTATACTATGAAACTATGGCCTATATCGTTCTCTTTCGCATTAAGTACTTTCTTATCTCATTGTACCAATATGTTTTTTACATACTACATTGTATTGATTTTATCATACGTGGAATTTGTTTAACTGTTTTATCTAAATTTACTAACCTTTTGTTAATCATGGATATACCGTATTTAGAGCAAGGAAATGCTGATGAATAACTTTGCATGTCGATCTAGATATTATCATCTACCATATTAACTGGAAAGTGCTGTATTACAATCAATCCACTCGATTGACCGTATTAGCTAATTCCTTCTTGTTTAATACTTTGCAACCGAAGAGATGATTTTCTTAATTGTCAAAAATAAATAATGCAGGTATCAATTAGAAAGCTAAAAAGAAAAGTCTTTCCTTCTCGTCATGAG
>NC_042997.1:121260599-121263099 GCF_006345805.1 Octopus sinensis | reverse complement strand
GTACAGGCACACAAACAAACAAACACACACACACACACATATATATATATATATGTGTGTGTGTGTGTGTGTGTATGTGTGTGTGCATTTAATTCCAAGACATATATTTCAAACAAGTGAATAAATTTAATAAAAGCATCTAAATATATAAAACATCATGAAAATTGTGTAAACTGAAATCCTTCTTTAGCGACACATTTTTGCATTCGAGTCAATACAGAATTACAGATAGCATTCATGGAATTTTGATTTACTGTCGGGTGACTTTTGGCGAACCCTGTATGTCTATGCACACCTTTGAATGCAATGTTTGTCAGAAGCTTTGCAAATCTGATGGAGGACTCAAAAGTCACAAATATCAGAACTTATCTGCAGATCTTGGTGGTCCAAATCGGATATGCAATCTATGTGGGCGTCTTTTCAGAACATTGTCTGGTTTAAAATGCCATATCAGATGCCATGATGGTTTAAAAAATTGTAGATACAGGAGGTGGTCAAACTCCTCATAAGGAGTAGACAACACACACATATATATATATATAATGTAAATATGTTTCAAAAAGAAAATAGAAACTACACGTGGAAAAGATATGGGAAAAGGAAGAAGAAAAGCGAAAGTGCACATTGGATATCAAAAGAATAAAGGCTTTTTTTTAATTAAAAGTAACGATAAATAACTACGATTAGATGAACTGAGGTTGAATTAAGAGGAATAATAGTCATTATTATGAATTGTTAAAGAGATTCAAAGTCATATCGGTATGGTCATTGCTGTTCACTGGCTTTGAATTCGCACAGAGAAGAAAAAATTTTAATCGATGCTTGGTTCAGATTATTTGTATCACATTTGGAAAAGTAATGGAAATTAAAAAAATTAAAAGATAAAAAGACATACCTATAAGAATAATAATAACTGAACCGCATCAATAAAACAACCCCAAAATATCCAAAATGAAGTTCTACATATGTTTCAATCAAACAACCTTCTGGAATCATCAGTGATTGTAACTTTTATAGATGTAATAAGCTATACATCGTTAGATGCTTTCAGGAAAAATAAGTTTATTCTAGTCCTGAGTTGCGAAATGACGTCTTTGAGGACCAGCGATTTTCTATTTTTAAATTTCAGCTGACCAATTACATCGAACGTTGGCCCTTGGCCTATCTCATGTCAGACAATAGGTGGAAGGGCTTAACCACCCACTTGTAAATAAATAAAATTAAATTTAACCGATTAGCACTTTATTGTGATTAATACTATTATTTAGTACTACAAACACACTTATTATAAATTATTACGATTAATCTAAAACCTTACTGTATTTTCACCCCTTCTCACCAAAAAATGTAGTTGATCTTGTATTTTTATTCGGATCATACACACACGCACACACGCACACACGTACACACACACACACACACACACACACACGCACACATTTTGCAACGGAATGATTAGAACATATATTATAGCGTTTCATAATTAAAACGTACCAAATCTGTGTTACCGTACTATACATATTAAGTGTGGAGGAGTGGCATACACCATATGACTGAAGAACGACTTGACTGGTTTACTAAAGGAAATGTAACTTTTTTCCTCTCACTCCTCGCTTTTCAGTTCTATTGCTTTCAGAATCAAGTGAGACTCTTCTTTTGTGAACATAAACTGTTCAAAGGAACATGAATTTAAGGGTTGCTGGAGTTAACTTAATAAGTTTGTGATACTACATGATCAAATCAATATTGCACATCCAAGTGTTGAGTTAAACAGTTGTCTTTTCTTCAAGGCAGCAACGCACAGAACACAAATTATTGTTTATCCCAGAGATCTTGCCGAAATTCATACGATACACATGCTTCTGTTTTCTATGCTACATATCAATCTTGAATGAAAAGATGTACAAATAAAAAGACAATTTATAAAGTAAAACATAAAGAGAAAATATTATTTTGCTGTCAGAAAAATAAAATTATGTAAGAGAATATGGCAAATGCTTCTCACATGACAGAAGCCTGGAAAATTTAAATTTATTTATGGTTTATTCATGTATCTTGATTGCATTAAAATATAACCAAATACAACTACCTACAGCGAAAGCTACATGAACAAAAATCTTGCAATCATTCATTTTTCTTACAAAAATATTATAGATTCGACTTGCAGTCAAAGCTAGGTATCTTTTATCTTTTATCAATTACTTGTTTCAGTCACTAGATTGAGGCCATGCTGGAGCATCACCATGACGATTTTTAGATGAACGTATCCACCCCAGAATCTTATTTCCTTAAGCCTCCTACTTTTTTCTATTGGGCTCTTTTGCTGAAATGCTAGTTTACGTGGAGGTGAACACACCAACGCATCGGTTGCCAAGTGCAGGGAGGACAAACATATAGAGAAAGTAAGCTTTTTTTTAGCTCTAACTGAAATATCAACAAGTGTAGCTGAAGACGCACTTGAAATCTTTACGATGTTTATTTGTATTAATTCTATTGGCTT
>NC_042997.1:121205599-121250599 GCF_006345805.1 Octopus sinensis | reverse complement strand
AATAGCAGTCAAATCCCTGACCCTGAAGCCACCTGTATAAATAGTTCCTGTATACATACATATATACATACATAGAGAGTGGGCCAAAATATTTGACGTTTTTAATCATCATCATCATCATCATCATCATCATCATCATCATCATCATCATTATAATTATTATTATAATTATTATTATTATTATTATTATTATTATTATTATTATTATTATTATTATTATTATTATTATTATTATTATCATTATTATTATTATTATTATTATTATTACCATTATTATTATTATTTCTTTTCATCTCAAGTTTCGTAGGAACTGCTGGAGTCTTGCATGCGTAGCGAGCTTGCTACCTGCACCCTACGGTACCGTGTTACCTGTTCTTTTCTGCTATCTAATAATTTCTTGATTATTCCGGCCGTGTCAAGGAGGCAAATCTTTTGTAACAGTTCTAAGAATTCTATTCCAATTTCCTTTATAATCCCTTTGCCGCTTTATGATTCTGACCCCAAGGACCTAACAAAAGTTTACACTATGTTCAACGTCTTCATTTTCCATTGCCGGGCTATTTCTTACTTAAGAGGTTTGTATCTGTCTATCTTTTCGCCTTCCTTCTTCATTATTGTGGCTCAAAGTGGCTTGCAGCATCAACTATATAGCATTTGCGGTGCACCTTCTCTACGACCACCAGTTCCTGTATGTTTTGCTCTAGCACCTGATTTATTTGCATTGGGAAATCCCAGAAGATTTTGCTAGTCTCCGACTCCGCTACTCTCTACCGTTTGTGCTCATACCACGTCTGGGCTCAAACTAGCTCACACTTTCCGCAGTTTCCAGGGTAGCACTTTCGCTACCTAATTGTGTCATCACAACTTGTAATGATTTGGGGCAAATCTATGGCATTCGTTTGCGATATGGGCAATGGTTTCGCGCATTCTATTACAAATGCGACGCAGCAGAGATACTTGTTCATCCCTAAGGTTCACCTGTTTTCCCTTCTTTCTTCAAATTTTCTTCTGTTTCTCGCCGAGTGTTTTCCGTACACCTAGGGCAGAGAAGCTCATTATATGCATTCACAGATTACACACGCAGATTCACAGGTAAATTATGTATTTAAAAAAAAAAATAAATAAATAAATTTATGAATGGATGTTATTTTCACAGCGATAATGCTCTTCTCATTACGTGAGTCCTTCCAGTTAATACGATTTTTTTGCACTTTCTGTAGGAATGGTAAGCCTGGTATCATTTTCAAATATGTTTCAGCTCCTTCTTTTATCATTCCTAGAGTTCCTGGAATCACTGGTACTATAATCACCTTGAGATACCACATCTTTTCAATTTCTATTAGCAAGTCTTTATATTTACTGTTCTTGTCAAATTCTTTCGCCGCTATATCGTGATCACAAGGAATACTCATGTCAATTAACAAACACACCTTTTTGGCCTGATCTTTTATAATATCCGGTTTATTAGCTTTTATATTTTTATTATTATTATTATTATATTATTATTATTATTATTATTATTATTATTATTATTATTATTATTATTATTATTATTATTCACATATGCCCATCAAATTAGACTGCTGGAACAGAAAAATACCAAACATCAGGCTACAACAAGATACCCTCCTAAGTATCTTAGCTGTCCCTAGTAACACTGTTTTCTGAAGTTATACTAAACTAGGTTTTATGCCTATTTCGTCTATCCGTCTATTGAACTCTTTGGCGTAGTTACTAATGCACCTATAACCACTGAGATATGTTTTACTCGCACTTTCCATAGTCTATGTAATCAAATGACTTTGTTAATCTTTCTATAACTCCCGAATTGTTTTTTTTTTCATTATTTTGGAATGTAAAGTGAATTATCTGACACTTTCTATTCTCTTCATCTACTACTAGTAAATCAGGCCTTCTAGCTTCTATTACTCATGCCATTCTCAACTAAATCAGGCATTCAAGCTTTTGTTACTCTATTATCATATTATCATTATTATTATCATTCTACCAATATTATTATTATTATTATTATTATTGTTATTATTATTATTATTATTATTATATTATTATTATTATTATTATTATTATTATTATTATTATTATCATCATCATCATCATTGTAGTCATCATTACCATTAACTTTTCCATCATGTACAAGTACATGTTTATTCATCATAATTAGATTTATTTTATTCAATCTTAGAAAAATTAAGGTATGTCGTTGACAATTCTGGAGAATATTGAACTTGTGCGTGAATTTTGACCTCCCTGTATATAGGTAAATATAAATTGAGTTTATGTATCACTATTTCTTTTTTGTTTATGCATATAAAGGTGTGTATATGTTGTATATGTAAATATATGTAAGTATATGTATATAAATCTAGATATGTAGATAGATATTGCTGTTACATATAAGAATGCAAAATTTGGAACTACTTCACGAGTGCCTATCGTGGATTACAGATTTCGCTTGCCTATATTTAGAACTGTTGTATGGAAACATGTATGTGTCGATGATTTTCGTCAGACAAGCGAGCAAGACAATATTCTGATAAACAGGCACTCCACTCATATACACGTTATATGTACATACATACATACACACACACACACACACACACACACACACACACACACACACACACACACACACACACACACACACACACACACACACACATATATATATATATATATATATATATATATATATATCCCTGCGTTTCTGACCTAGGAGTGCACGTATATATATATATATATGTTTTACTCTCACTTTCCATAGTCTCTGTAATCAAATGACTACTTCCTGGTACTTTGTTAATCTTTCTATAACTCTCGAATTGTTTTTTTTTCATTATTTTGGAATGTATTTTATGTATTGGCTTATGTCTTTCACTGTTTGATTTCCCTAATAGTGGTTTTATCTCTAATTTAATATAATATAATATAATATATTTATACTATAAAATTGGATTTAATCCTAAATCTAATTTTTCCCTGTAAGTTAGGATTTATTCCCTAATATTATATATATATATATATATGCATGTATATATACATGTATATATACATGTAGATGTAAGTATATACATATATGTATATATGCATATATTTTATTTATTTATTATATTACTATATGACCCAACGCACGCGTTATTTCTCTATTTCTCTTCTCCAAGTTGATATATATATATATATATATATATATATATATATATTTACGTATGCACACAGGCACAAGCATAGATTTACATGTGCCTCTGTAAGTATCAATGTGTACACATAAAAGACATATATTTGAGCTTTTATACGCGTAAATGCATATATATGTGTGTGTGAGTGCGTGACAAATGAATCTTTGTAAGAACTTTTTACGGGTCTACTGGAAAGACACAACCGCGGAATGATAAGATGGGGAAATGTTAGTTCGAAATTCGGATATCTCTTTATATATGCACAGCTGAGTTGACATTTGGAAGATCATAGTATAGAAATCATATTGGCATTATGTTACTTTCAGAAACGCGACAGCCGTTCTCAAAATTGCTCGTTTCAATAATGATAATTAAGAGATTACATGAATAACTGGATAGGGAGAAGCATTTGTATTGTGCAACTTATATTCACACAATAAATTGAATGATTAGTCGAAGAAGACATTTTCATGAATGTTAAAGAAACAATCAATAATGTGTTTTGAACATGTTTTTACATGTCTTTGAAGTTCATTCCTTATTCTCGTCTATGATCGTTCAGCATTATGCGACTTACGTAAATGCAGTTTTACATAGAAATAGAAATTAGAAATATCTTGCTTTGATGGTATCTACATAACTGACAGTTCGGTGACATCCTGCGGTAGCTTGGGCAAATTTCTTATATGATAATGTAATATTAATAAAGTTTTGTGAAATAAATTTAGCAGACGAAAACATAAAAGTCTGGAACTATATGAAAGCCTGTCGTATAAAGACTTATTGTCTTCGGTAAGTAGATATAACGCTTTCACTGGTTGATAGAGTACTCTGTACTTCATATTACCTGTAACAGAACACTACACTATATTAATTTTAAGTTTGTCTCTATAGATGTTCTCTAGAATCCAGAGACAGCACTACAAGGCATAATGTTTCTTATATGAATACGTTCATGTAAACATTATATCGTGATCACAAGGAATACTCATGTCAATTAACAAACACACCTTTTTGGCCTGATCTTTTATAATATCCGGTTTATAAGCTTTTATATTTTTATTATTATTATTATTATTATTATTATTATTATTATTATTATTATTATTATTATTATTATTATTATTATTATTCACATATGCCCATCAAATTAGACTGCTGGAACAGAAAAATACCAAACATCAGGCTACAACAAGATACCCTCCTAAGTATCTTAGATGTCCCTAGTAACACTGTTTCCTGAAGTTATACTAAACTAGGTTTTATGCCTATTTCGTCTATCCGTCTATTGAACTCTTTGGCGTAGTTACTAATGCACCTATAACCACTGAGATATGTTTTACTCGCACTTTCCATAGTCTATGTAATCAAATGACTTTGTTAATCTTTCTATAACTCCCGAATTGTTTTTTTTTCATTATTTTGGACATAATTGGACAGACCATTTTCCATATCCAGAATATCTCGACATATGTGGCCATATATAGGCGAAGGTGTGGCGTGGCTTTGTGGTACCTGATTCCGGGTTCAGTCCCACTGTGTGGCACCTTGGGTAAGTATCCTCTACTATATAACCAGGCCGACCAAAGCTTTGTGAATGGATTTGGAAGACAGAAACTGAAAGAAGCCTGTCGTGTATATATATATATATATATATATATATAGACGGGCTTGTTATATCTATATGCGTGTGTGTATGTGTTTGACCTCCTCCTCCGCCAACACTAGACAACAGATGCTGGTTCGTTAACATCCCCATAATTTAGCGTTTTGGCAAAAGACAGATAGAAAAAGTACTGAGGCTTACAACGAATAAGTCCTGGGGTCGATTCGTTCGATTAAAGGCGGTGCCCCAGCACGGTCGCAGTCAAAATGAGTGATATAAGTAAAAGAATAAAAACATAGAAGAATATGCATATGTATATATATATATATATATATATATATAATATATATATATATATATATATTGTATTGTATTGGCATCCTTTCTGTCTCGGGAGACAATGGAGTTGCGCATTTTTTTTTTAATTTTTATTTTTCTAGGTCTAGTCCGGCTGTTATATCTCATTTCCTGTTACATTTCTTGCTGTGGCTGTGTAGTCCTATCCTGGACAAACACTCCCTCTGGCAGGTACTGCAAATGTAGCGAAGACTGTTCCTGGCTGGTTGTAGTGCCATGGTCTCTTGTTTATGTCTCTTCCTTTCTTTCCATTTCTCCTCTCTCTTTCTGTCACTCCTCTGTATACCTTCTTTTACTGTACGTCGCCATTTTCCACGGTTGCCGGCGACTGCCTCCCAACCGCTAATGTTGATGTTGCAGGCCTTCATATCCCTTTTGCAAACATCCTTGTAACGTAGGATCGGTCTACCCACAGACCTAGTACCCCTAGCAAGCTCTCCGTAGAGTATGTCCTTGGGGATTTTGCCATCTTTCATACGGCTAACATGCCCAAGCCATCTCATACGTCTTTGTGTGAGGAGTGCAAACATGCTTGGTATTCCTGCTTGCCTGAGGACATCTTTGTTGGGGATATGATTCTGCCATTTGATATGGAGGATTTTTCGGAGGCAGCGCAGGTGAAAGATGTTTAGGCGACGCTCTTGGCGTGTGTATAGCGTCCAGGTCTCGCTTCCATACAGTAGAGTGCTGAGTACACATGCCTGGTAGATCTTCATTTTTGTGGTCTTGGTCAGCTTATTGTTGTCCCAAGCCCGTTTGGAGAGTTGGGCCATCGCAGCAGCTGCCTTGCCAATGCGTATATTGAGCTCAGCGTCAAGGGATAGGTTGTAGGTGACGGTAGAGCCCAGATAGGTAAACTTCTCCACCTCTTGTAATCTGTGGTCTCCAATATGTATGTTTGGGATGTCCGATGTAGCCTGGCCCATGATGTTGGTCTTCTTAAGGCTGATAGCTAAGCCAAAGTCGTTACATGCTTGCTCAAAACAGTTAATGGGCCTTTGGAGGGCTTCTTCTGTGTGTGTTACCAGAGCGGCATCATCAGCAAATAACATCTCCTTGATCAGGACGTTTCTGATTTTGGTCTTGGCACGCAGGCGCGAGAGATTGAACAGTTTCCCGTCACTTCTACTGTGCAGAAACACTCCATCATCTGATGTCTGAAAGGCATGTGACAGTAAGAGTGAGAAGAAGATGCCAAACAATGTAGGAGCGAGGACACAGCCTTGCTTTACCCCGTTTTTTATTTGGAAGGCGGCTGATGTTGAACCGTTGTGCTGTATGGTGCCTTGCATGTCATCATGGAAAGACTTGATGATCCTCAGCAGCTTTGGTGGACATCCGATTTTTTGGAGCAGGAGGAAGAGGCCTGTTCTGCTTACCGAGTCAAAAGCCTTTGTTAGATCAATGAAGGCCATATATAATGGCATTTTCTGCTCTCTGGACTTCTCCTGAAGTTGGCGTATGGAGAATATCATATCGATAGTTGATCTGCTTCTTCTAAAGCCACACTGCGATTCCGGATAGATTCGAGAAGCAAGTAGTTGTAGCCTGGCCAGGATAACGCGGGCAAAGGTCTTTCCAACAGTGCTTAGAAGGGATATACCACGATAATTGTTACAATCACCACGGTCACCTTTGTTTTTGTAGAGCGTAATGATGTTGGCATCCCGCATATCCTGAGGGAATGTACCCTCTTCCCAGCACTGACACAGAAGCTCATGAAGGTGCTGAAGCAGGATGGTGTTTTTGCCGGCTTTGATGATCTCTGAGGGGATGCCGTCTTTTCCCGGAACCTTATTTCTTGCTAGGGAGTCAACAGCCTTGGTGAGCTCTGCTATACAATATATATATTGTATAGAGGGCATTAATACACATAAATGCCTCACACTAAAAGGGACAAAGTCATTGCTATCAAAATTACACTAATCATACCTAAAGGCAGCTCTTCAAAGCAAGACATTTAAAAAATGAATTTAGTTCTGTATCACCGTGATTTCACATTTAACTTACGTCTTATGATCCTCAGCAGAACTGATTCTGAACACATCATAAATAAACCACCAACCTTACCTAGCGAAGACGAACAGACGTAGTAATGACTTTGTCCCTCTTAGTGTGAGGCATTTATGTGTATTAATGCCCTCTATACAATATAGATATAATTAATTTGTTCAAAAGAAAAAAATTATTTTCGAATTCTTTTCTTTTATGAGGTTTTTACGCTAACTACCTGATAATTTCTTGTTAAGATCCCTTATTAAGAAGTTATCCTTAATTGTTATATATATATATATATATATATATATATATATATACATACATACATGCAACTTTTATATTTATGTCCGTATATTCATGTAAGATAGTATGCTTAGATCTGTTGATATATATATTTAGATACACTTGTATATTGGTTACATAACTCCTAAAATAAGTAGGAAAGTTTCAGAGAGATAAATATATATACATTTTTGTAATTGACCAGACATTTACATGTGAAGAACTCACGTGATAGGCTTTACTACTGGCTACAGAGAATTCATAATGCCTCTTGAAATATATTATTACCTGAAACATCATAAGAAGCATCAGGTTATTGTTGGGGCCGCAAGAGACTTAATCATGTTAGTTAGAACGTTTCTTATACACGGATATAACCATTGAGGTTACAGTTTCAGGAATTTCGGAAACAGTCGGTTAAACATATATTTTGCCCTAATATTTGAACATTTGAGAAATTAACTCTTTCTAAACGAATATTGAAACCAGACTACAAGGTTTCTTCATAGATAACATACAGCTGTGTTTCTCACTAACTCTGATACTGAGTTATGAATTATACATAAAATACACATTTCAATGAAGTGTTCGTAAATCTAAACCAGATATTCAATACGTATTCACATTCTTCCCGCTTGTGGCATCATGTTTACACATAAAACGCAATCTAAATACCCCTCTTTCATTATATTCAGGCACTAGCAATTGGGAATTTTATCCCCTTTTATTCACCACTTTCACATTAAGAACCACATTCACACTCACATAAACACTAATGTTTTACATCGATGTTACTTGTTGGCGTTCTTATCGCACCTACTATCATTTACACTAAGTCTTTCATTCATCTTACAGAAGCCAGTTTTTACCACAAATGCTCGTATATGATTTGATGCAGAGATGGCACTTATCTTTCTGTTTTCTATAATTTTTGTTTGTTCGCTTCTCCTTTATGTATCTCTATTCGGGATGTGGTTTCGCTATTGTAATACAAGAATTCCTATAAACGTCTATTTATGAATTACCATACTATTCCCACTTTCGGTATTTTTCTTTAGAAATTGTTTTGTTTCTTTCATTTATCTATTACACGATTCCCCCCTTCCCTCTCATTTAGCTATCTGAATATTCTTTATACATATTAAACATCATTCTCCTTCATACATGCACAGTATGTAACTTATAAGCATATTCATACATATATACAGAAACACACAATTACATAGAACTCACACGAACTCAAAGGCATAAAACTCATATATATAATCATAATTCAAACATTCACTTTAGATATAAGCAACATTTGTATACAAATGACATACAAAACATATAAAATATGCAGATATATTATACACATAGATATGGATATACACATTGTGTATAGAGACGAATTTATAAATATTTGAATGCGCAAAAACATATTTTTCTCTTTTCCCTTGATAAGTAAGAAGCTACGATATCCATGCCAATGGGCATTAGTGGTCAAAAGCGGTCAGAAGTGAATTTTTCTCTGTTGCAGAACGACAAACCAAGGTCTGGTTTCCGTTTGTTCTGGCATGCATTTTGCTTGATATCACTCACCTAACAATATGCTCCTTATATACACATGCGTATTTTCGTATTCATATGCCGGCGTTGCAAATAAGCGCGTGCATACACGCAGACACACTCACATATATGTATGTGTATATAGACACATACAAATACATATTCATACATACAGAAATATATGTACACACATATATATATATATGCACATATATATATATAAAATTACAAATTAAATAATGAGGGTAGAAATTGATATTAATCAATTAAAACCAGTGGCTTAGCATATTTAAAAAAAATCCGAAGATTAAAAATTATATTGCATACAAATTTAAGAGAAATGACCACTAAAGTGGACACCTAATATGCTAAATATAGACGTCAAATATCTCTTACCACGAAGAGTTTATTAACTGCAGAGTTATTTCCGGCCTCAGTGCGCGAACGTGAAGACATTTGAAAATACACTCAAATATATTTTGTAGAACTTTATACATGCCCTCTCTCGGGTGAGCGTTTTGTGTTTAGCTCTGGAAATTGTGTTTTGTATGCGACAGACTACGCTGATGATCTTGCATATATTTACATACGTAAATATTAACAAGTGAAACCATGGTACGTCGGTAATCGTTTTTTATTTCATAAAGTTTCATTTCGCTTGCTCATTTTTGCATTTTAGCGTTTGCTGATTTTTTTTTTTACTTGAGAACACACTCTTCGTGGAAATGGCGATTTGACGTCTATATTTAGCATGTTAGGAGTCCACTGTAGTGGTCATTCCTCTTAATTTTGCATATATATGTATATCTGTATATGTGTGTTTATGCTCGCGTGCGTTTCTATTGCAATATATATTGATATTACTACTCGGAAGAGCAGATCTGTGTTATACGCAATGTACATAACAAAACTATTTAATTTTCAAAACGATAAATGACAAATGTTTGTGCAAGGACTTACAGTGCAATACATGTAATATTAAAATAGTCATTCATATAGAGATGCACAGACATAGAAACGGAAACACACTCCCACACACATAAACATAACAAACGCACACACAGATATACACTTAAACACAGACACCACATGACACACACCAGACACACCGCACACCACACACACACACCACACACGCACACACACACGCAAACACATAAACACACACACACACACAAACTGACTTATTCAAAACTGGTGAATCTTTCTACCGTTACATTGACTTCCGCAGTACGAGAGCAGACAACAAAACGAACTCTATTTGTTTATCTGGGCACATAATTAAATTCTACTTCATGCATTAAGAGCTTTTTATCGTCAATATACACTTACAACATGTCATGTGCATATATATATATATATATATATATATATATATATATATATATATATATATATATATATACATATATACATACATACATACATATATATATACATATGTCCATAAACATGCACATACACATATATAAATGTGTGTGTGTATGCATATATGTACATATATATGTAAGTATATGTTCACAGAGAAACATACATCCGTGTGTAAGTATATATATATATATATATATATATATATATATATGTTATATATATGTTATATATATGCGTGTGTTGACTTTTTATTCAAAATTGATATTATAATAATTCGGTGGTTTGCACTTTTATATGCTATTTCAATATGTCTGTTCTTCGACCTGTTGTTTAGGTAATGTTGAAGAAGATGTTGTAAACTTATAGAAATGAAATAACTTGGTAAAAGTACAAATCATCGAACTGTGTTATTAATTTCTAATACTTTGCATTGTTCTGGAGTTAAGACAAAATAATTAAACCGTTTACATATATTAATCATAATTAGTCATCAAATCTATACTAGTCGATTTTATGTCTGTATGCATGAATGAATGTGTCTATCTCTCATTCTCTCTCTCTCTCTCTCTCTCTATCTATTACCTTACCTACTTATCTATCAATTATCCTACCTACTTATCTATATATCTATTTATCTATCTATCCACCTATCTATCTATCTATCTATCTATCTATCTATCTATCTATCTATCTATCTATCTATCTATCTATCTATCTATCTATCTATCTATCTATCTATTACCCTACCTACTTAACTATTTATCTTTCTATCTGTCTATCTATTACCATACCTACTTATCTATGTATGTATGCATGTATGTATCTATCTATATATTTATCTATCTCTCTATCTCTCTATCTAGTTATCTATCTATCTAACTATCTATCTATCTTTCTAACTATCTATCTATCACCATTTATCTTTTATTTGTTTCTGTCATTTGATTTGGGGCTCCACCTTCATTATATATATAATCAATGTGTCCAACCGGTTAAAATTCTATTTATTTCTGCAGCCGATGATGGCACTGCATTTAAATCGATGTACTGATTGTTTTGTTCAATGTAATGGAGCCGTTTGAAACGATCGTACTGACGGAATTATTGACAGAAGTAACTTCAAAACTTTCTTTGAAATTTGTACACTTTGTTAATTTCCCTAACGATTTGTTATATACTTTTGCAACAATTTTTCTTTTTCTATTTTTAACGAATTTTTCTGGTTCCTTCGACACTTGCTCTTTAGTTCATTAAGTGAGAAATTTCGCTTCAACCCTTCAAGGTCAGCCAAAAGAATGTATTTGCCAAGAGAAAAAGAGACAGCTGCAGAAAGGGAAACATACCAAGGAACGAACAGACTGTGCTCCACACACGCCAGAACATCTCAAAGAGGTATGCACGGTTTGACTAGGAATGGGATCACCACTGCAGAACGAAGAACGGTTCCAACAGCTCCGAGAAGCAACTTCTATGAAGCAGCTTTCTATTGTAATAAAGCAGTTCATTATGCAGATGACACTAAAGTTTCCATTGGTGCAATTACAACTGAGCACATACATTGTAAAGCAAGGAAATAGCCTGGAGAGACACATGAACTGCGCTGAAATGGTGGAAAGGTTAAACTTCCTGCCATCCCCCAACCTCCTGAGCCATTTTAGAAACTGTTATCATCAACTGATAAAGATTCCAAGGTCTTCTAAAGCAATATTAGACAATACTTAGGCGCAGGAGTGGCTGTGTGGTAAGTAGCTTGTTTACCAACCACATGGTTCCGGGTTCAGTCCCACTGCGTAGCACCTTGGGCAAGTGTCTTCTACTATAGCCTCCGGCTGACCAAAGCCTTGTGAGTGGATTTGGTAGACGGAAACTGAAAGAAGCCCGTCGTATATATGTATATATATGTATGTGCGTGTATGTTTATGTGTCTGTGTTTGTCCTCCTAGCATTGCTTGACAACCGATGCTGGTGTGTTTATGTCCCTGTCACTTAGCGGTTCGGCAAAAGAGACCGATAGAATAACTACTGGGCCTACAAAGAATAAGTCCCGTGGTCGAGTTGCTCGATTAAAGGCGGTGCTCCAGCAAGGCCGCAGTCAAAATGACTGAAACAAGCAAAAAGAGAAAAAGAGAATACAACGCTGCACTATAGATAACGTCATTTGGAACCACAAGAGATTTAAATGAGCCAGGATTCCAAGCAAACGTTCAAGATCCAAGGTCAGATTTATAATCGGATTGGCTCGCTAATACCTCTGTCAAATGAGACCCCAAAATCTGCCTGTCATTGTTTATAATCTGTACCAGTTTTTTGGTTATGACAAAAGTTACACCAAAAGGCGTTTTTGAATTACGTGTATACTTTATATACATATATGAGTTGAAAACCTTCTATTAATATTTCACTTAACGCCTATGTTCCATGCTGGCATTGGTTGGAGAGTTATAAATGTACAAAGTTGGTACCTCAGCTACGAGTAGGAGAGACCTGAGTAATCTATATAGCGTTTAAAAATTTCATTATTCTCTTTCATTCGGGCAACGTCGGGTAATTCTACCAGTACATACACACACACCATGTCAGATCGCTAGCAACTACACATTCTTTATTTTCTCTCCCCGTTTCTTTCTGTGGAAGAGCGTTGGCTCGAAACGTTAAAGACATTTTTGCTTCCCGAGCGTTAAACTAATGCATCTGTTTGTTGTCTACACGACCTGTCTTCGTCTTTAGTTTCTTTGTGAATACTCCCTATACATTCATACATACTTACATACATACATGCATACATACATATACATACATATACATACATACATATATATATATATATATATATATATATATATATATATATATATCATATCTTTTTTACATCCCGCCGGGGACAATACTGTGATTTACTTTATCTGTTACAAATATGACTGGCAGAGAAAATTCTATATAAATATATAAATGCATTTATTCTAATGTAAGTTGACAATATTTATTCCAGAGTCTTTTCATCTTGTCACCATTATGTTATCGCTCTGAACACGAAAATATTTTCATATTTATTGAATCCTCTGCTAGAATCCTTTCCGCAAACAATTATCTACGATGTTCTTGTGAATTAAAAATCATGCATGTATGCATATATGTGAGTATGTGTGCATGCCTGTATGCATACAAGCATGTATGTATGTATGTATGTATATATGCTTGATTTTGGTTTCGATTTTCGAGTATCCTTCTCACATGAGAAAAAGTCATATACAAGCATAGGAATAAGATTCTTTCATTGTAACTTAGACAGCAGCCTATGTAGTCAAGTATGAGTATATTGTTGCATGGTTGCAGATATTTATGCATGTATATATATATATATATATATATATATATGTGTGTGTGTGTGTGTGTGTGTGTGTGTGTATATATATGTATACCCTAATTTATTCATGTACAAATGTATCAATATACATACGAGTATGCGCATATACATATTAGCGAAAGCATGAATAGTATTGTGTAGATGAATGTTAATAATTTTTCAGTCATTTCTGGTAAGGATTAGTATTTATTTGCATGTTTGCATGTGATAAGTCACGAGACATGACTAATAGTTCACCAAAGATCAACAACAGTCCGTTCCACCATTTTCAAAACTCATGGTAACACTTGTATATCAATTTGCTTTCCTTTAATTTTCCTGTATTTCCAAGGTAGTGAATTTGCAGGCATTCAGAAGGCATAAAGGCAAGCTGTAATCCGTCATATATATGCAGAAGCACATGAATTAATGTATGAATGTCTACATATACATATGTATCTGCACATATACCCAATGACATAAGCATGAATGCTATTGCTTACATAGAACTTATTACAGACTGAACGTTATGAATGTTTTACCTGTTTTGGCAATACGGCTGACAGTTTGTAACTGTAATCATCTAACAGAGCGTGATCTTTCTAGTTTTGTGACTATCAGCTTCCCACGCTTGCTGCTGATATGACTATTCACGTACCTTAGTTCTTCAAAAATTATTGGTAGAAATCTAAATTTATTGCCCGGACAAAGCATCTGTGGATTACTCGCCTGTTCAGTATTGATGTTCTGTTTTGTCTTGACGTCTTTCACTCATGTTGGCAACTGTTGGGAAGCTAGTTTCAACTATTGTGCATATTCTATTTCCCTTATCCCCAACCATTTTGTCTCTTCTATTGTGCTTGCGTGTCACGTAGGAATTGACGGTGTCATTTCGCTAGGTTTCTTTCATATTTTACTTGGTCCTGTCCCCCTGCATCAATCTGGCTTCCTTTCTTTTTTCCTTACGATTGCTTCTTCTACTGATTACATTATGTAACCTTCTCATCACGCGACCATGAGTCGTATGTAGATAAAACCATAAATATATTTTAGGGCAGCTACCTATAATATGCGAGACATCCTGAAAGTTTTCTTTCACCAATCTTCTACTGGCTGTCGCTTGTAAATGGTTTATCTGCATTCCTACACCATTTCATTTTTCCGGATTACTGCGAGGTACAGTCTCAGACAAGCTCCATGTGTTTCATACATGACATGCAGCAAGACTAGGTTTCCACCAGGTAATGATGGAAACATTATTGCTTCAATCAGTATTAAAAACTTAATATATGTATATTTACATTGAGAATTCACCAATAAAGTTAAATAAGATATCGCAGATATATTTCAGTCATTGTACCTGTAACCTACTCCTTTTCTAACTGAATTTATTGGGCCACAATGTTCTTTGTTTAATAAATAGACAATATTTCTGCCGTGTTTCTTCCAGCTTCATTGCTCTTTGATTAAAATTCTTTGCTTCATTTTAGAGTTTTCTCCAGAATTACCCTGTAACATCCTGTGACGGTGTCACTACGATATCTATTGATTGTCCATTCGTGCCTTGTTAAACTACTGATTGGTTTCAATTGAATTTCTTGTTAAACTTTACACTTTCAACTCCTATTCTTTGCTGAAGGAATTTTACAACAACAGCTTTTACTTCGTATTTAAGAATGAGTAGTCTGTCATTACTCACATTTTCTCTTCTCCAACGAATTTTCCACAATACTTTCCACTCTAAGTTAGTGGAGAGTGAACAAATTTCTATGTTTGCATGCGATAAGCAACGCGACATTCCATATTGTTCATTGCAGATCAACAACGGCCCGCTTCATCATTTTCAAATCCGAGGATAGCACTGCTATATTGATTTGCATTTTCGTTAATTCTTCTGCCTTTCCAAGTATATATATATATGTATATTTCTTTTGGAGTTATCAAAATGTACTCTAACAAGGGTTAATTTGTCGAATTGCTACATTGCAGAAAATATTCTGTCCCCTGTTTCTTTGAGCTCTCTTAGAGTCAGCTCATTTGCTTATTGCTTTATTTATACTTGTTCGATGTCTTTTCTCAAAAGATAGTTTTACAAATACGATAATCTTCTCTTTCAAACATTTATACTTCACTTAAACAAGTGGAATATTTTTTTTATTCTCATGGTCGTTGGTAAAATAACTGACAGCGTGTTGGCAGTCAGTTTGGCTTCATGCCAACATAGTCCGGTCAGCTTGATTGCTAAGCAGACATCGCATAGCAGTCATAATAGTAGAGATGGTGGCAATAGCAGCAGCGGTAGTAGTAGTAGTAGTAGTAGTAGTAGTAGTAGTAGTAGTAGTAGTAGCAGCAGTAGCAGCAGCGTTATTTATTCTGGACATCATGCCTGATCTAGAGTAATATTCATGTGATAGTTTTGTGTATTTTTTTTCTTTTCAGAATAAAATTACATCCGTCATTTTCAGATAAAAAGATTACTAGAATCAACTGATGAAGCAATTTTAGCCAATGTCCCCCGTTTATACAATTGTTAAACCGTAAAATAATTCAGTTCTGGACGAAGATAATCACCGTAGGATTTAATTATTTCCGCACAGTCTTCGGGGGATTTTCTTTCGCAATTTTATAACAATTAAATAAGTCATTACAGAATTCATCACTGCATGAAAAATAAACTTTACAATTACGATTTCTCCTACAGCCACATTTTCAATTTTCCGATTCAGTTCTTCGATGGATCTGCTGTCCCTGTTTATTTGCGGCTTTTGGTATTTACATTGGCAATTCTTCAGTAGATTTGGTGTTGACATCACCAGTCATTAGCTGTGTTATTGGAAGTACATTCCTGTATGTGAGGTCAATATTGGAAACTGCTTTCGTTAAGAGTTTAACATTGGCGCAGGGGTGGCTGTGTGGTAAGTAGCTTGCTTATCAACCACATGGTTCCGAGTTCAGTCCCACTGCGTGGCACCTTGGCCAAGTGTCTTCTACGATAGCTTCGGGCCGACCAAAGCCTTGTGAATGGATTTGGTAGACGGAAACTGAAAGAAGCCCGTCGTATATATATATATACATATATATATATATATGCGTGTATATGTTTGTGTGTCTATGTTTGTTCCTCACAACATCGCTTGACAACCGATGCTGGTGTGTTTACGTCCCCGTAACTTAGCTGTTCGGCAAGAGAGACCGATAGAATAAGTACTAGGCTTACAAAGAATAAGTCCTGGGGTCGATTTGCCCGACTAAATGCGGTGCCCCAGCATGGCCGCAGTCAAATGATTGAAACAAGTAAAAAAACAAGAGTATACGCCATGGTGTAAAAAATTACTGCATTAAAAAATAAGCAGAAAACGCCTGAAACTGGTACCTAATACATGTATCGAAGTTACATACATTTATATAATGGACGTTTATCTTTTATCTGTCATTTCTTTCTATTATTAGAATGTGGCCATGCTGGGGCACCGCCTTGAAGAATTTTAGATGAACGAATCGACATCAGTACTTTTTCGGTCACTTTGGGCGAACCGTAAAATTTACTTGAAAATAAACACGCCAACATCGGTATGGAAGTGGTGGAACGGGGTATAACGCAGATGCAAAGACATGCGCAGAACACATGTAGAATAGATAAGAGAAGTAATCCAAGAGAGAGTAGATGTTTAATCCATTCGTTTACTGCAGTTTCATAATCCTCTTAGTTACATAACACATGTTACATCAACATTTACAAGCATATTAAATATACATTCTTGTTTTTGTTTTAGTCTTTTGACTGCGTCTATGCTGGAGCACTGCCTTTTAGTCGAACTGATCAACCCCAAGACTTATTCTTTGTAAGCCTAGACCTTATTCTATCGGTCTCTTTGTCCGAACCGCTAAGTTACGCACACGTAAACACAAAAACATCGGTCCCCCGTCAAGCGAGGGACAAACACAAAAAACACACATAAATACATGCATATACGACGGGCTTCTTTCAGTTTCTATCTGCCGAGGCCATAGTAGAAAAAATTGTCTAAGGTGCCATGCAGTGGGACTGAACCTGGAACCATGTGGTTGAGAAGAAAGCTTCTTAAAACAAAGCCACACCATAGCCTATAGACACACACACACACATATATATATATATATATTTGTGTGTGTGTGTGTATATATATATCATCTGAGTGATAAATGAACATTTCAAATCTCCCCCACGCTTATCAGCTATTATATGCTCACATACAGCAGGAATACTCATTTTTCTGGATATACGTATGTAAATCGATCAGTGTACGCGGAATTCATAGAAGACTATTATAATACAAGTAAATGCAATGGAGTGGATTTAATCCTTATCACATTAAATGAGTTTTGCATGAAATCCAGTAGTAATATGCACAGTTTCACATTATACATATTCTTTTTTTACCTTGGGTAGCGGGCCAGTCGATTAGATCGCAACATGTACTTAAATTATTGACCAAAAAAGACAAAGTCGACCTAGTCGGTTTTGAACTTACCGTAAAGACAGACGAAATACCTATTTCTTTACTATCCACAAGAGGTTAAACACATAGACAACAAACAAGGACAGACAAAGGGATTAAGTCGATTACATGGACCCCAGTGCGTGACTGGTACTTAATTTATCGATCCGAAAGGATGAAAGGCAATGTCGACCTCGGCGGAATTTGAACTCAGAACGTAACGGCAAACGAAATACGGCTACGCATTTTTCCCGGCGTGCTAACGTTTCTGCCAGCTCGCCGCCCTTCATATTATACATATTATTTCATAAATATTATAGTAATATGATCCAGCAGTAGTTGTGCATGCCATCAGGTGAGTGGCTTTGAGAGAACTGCTGGGTGACCTAAAATATCCCATTGTTTTATGCCCGTTTTCTATTTTAAGCTTTCCCTTGATAACGAAAAACTCGCATATTGAAAAAGACGAGTCATAAAATATATATATATATATATATATATATACAGAAAGAGGGAGAGAGAGTGAGAGAGAGAGAGAGAGTGAACGAGAGCGCGCGCGAGAGAGAAAATATACATATGTACATAAAAGCAATATTTGTATTGATTATAAATACACACATAAATACAAATATATCTATGCTCGAATCTGTATGTGTGTTTTCTGTGTATCTCTGCTTATGTGCATGCACATTTCAATTTTTCTATTTCTGTATATCTTTACCCACCTCATTGTAACACATTCTATTTGTCTCTCTAACTTTATCTTTCTGCTTATTACACTCACATTTTCATCGTTACTGTAAATATGTTTCACTAAATCTGTCTATTTAGAATATAACTCAATATTATCATCGTTGAAATTTCCTCAAGAAATACTGTTACATTTCCGAAATATCATGCTTCAACACACATGGACACTTCTATTTGTAGCATTGCATTTCTGTTTGTGCTTATTGCTTTTAATGGTCGTAGTATTTGTATTACAAAGTATTTTGATGATTTTCTTTGGATATCTAAAATGTTTTTTTTTTCTTCTCTAAAAGACGCAGAAGAAACTGATGGTTGGTTGTGGGTGATTATAGTCCAGAATATCACGTCAAAAACGTCAATACAACATTCTTTTCTTTTGGCTTCTATCTTTTCAATTCTTTGTTTTAACGCCTTATTTATTTCATACTCTGTGAAAAACATGATATTCAACAAACATACGAAATAATTTAATATTTTTTCTCTCTTAGCTTGACTTGATTTTTAACGGAAATGTTGGTAAGCTAAGCTAAATTATATACAAGGAATGTCATAATGTTTTGTATAAAGGAAATGAAGACAAACATATTTACTTTTGATAAGTAATTCTGTATTATGAAATTATTTGAATACACATAAGTAAATACACGTGGACTCAGAAAATGAACTGGATGGGAATAGAATAAAAGAGAATAAAAAAAAACGTAGAATAAAAATAAGAAGCGAAAATTATTTCTTAGCTAAAACATTTACGGAAAGCACAATCATGTTAAGCTATTCTATAACATTATAAACAGACAAATGCTTATAGAGTATTTTACAATGATACATAACTTCTTCAATCACTCCCAAATTATTCTGGTCAAGGATGATTAATTTCAACTTTAATTACCTTTTCAACAAAGCGAACATTTCCTGTAGAATTTCAATCTATAATAACAAGTTTTTGCAGGATTTGGAGAAGGGAAAAAAACCCGGACAGATGACGGAAAGAGAAATGAAAGTATCAAATATATATATATATATATATATATATATATATATATATATATATATATATATATATATATATCTTTGTGTGTTGGTGTAAATGTAGTTCAGACTAGCGGGAAGAGTTAAATTAGCAACATAAGAGATAGAGAACAGGAACAGCATGTTTACAGACTGGTTCACTGAAGCGTGATGATAATGAATAGCTCTTTCAACCTCGTTTGTTAACTATTCACAAATATGAACCATACATAAAAATCATTCTAGAAAGCATTCCGGAAGTGAAACCTTATGGTCAGCGTAGAATGTTGTAAATTCAAAGCCGTTATATTTGTGAAGAGAAAACCAGCCTGGAACTCGTGTGTGACTTCTAGAACATCAGTAAGTAAAGAACATCGAATATGTTCTGGAATAAAGTCAAGTCGAATTTATTGTATAGTTTGCATACAATAATAGATGCTATAGATATGTGCCTACGTTTTTTCTATGAGATTTATTTAAGTTCTTAAGAGAGCTCAAACAAGTTGTTAACAAAGCGAGAAGATTTTTGAGATTAGAGAATTCCCGGTGTTTGAAAATATGTGGCGTCAGTCTTTTTTGTTTTCTTTTGTTTCGTAAAATATAGCCTTATGCATGTATACACGTATGTATATATGTATAATACAAATATATTTTGTATATTATATAATCCCATAAATAATGCGGTTTTTCTTATACTTTCTTCATTTTTCAAAATTAAGGTAACAGAAGTTCTTCTTTAATCTAAAATATACTCTCCTTCATTTTCTACAATGCTCTGACGTCTATCCAGAAGACCTGCAAGGTTCCTCTTCCAATCTTCACTTAACTGACGAAAAATACTCTTCCACTACTGTTCTGGCTTCGTCTACAGAATTCATATTTTTTTCCGTCCAAATGATTTTGAAGACTGCAGAATATTTGATAATCAGATGGGGCAATGACCGACGAATATGGTGGGCGGAGCATCGTTTTACATTCAAACTGTTCCAGCCTTTGTAATGTCATCCTTGGCTGAGCAATATCCTGATGGAAGAACACCTTTCGTCTTGAAACCAAAGATGGTCGTTTCTCTTCTAGCGCTAACAGACGCCGCTCAGGCTACACGCAGTAGATCTCTTTCGTTATCATTTGGTTAGGGTTTAAAAGTTCAAAGTTTGCTAAACGTTCCATATCCCAGCAAACATATAACACCTTATATGAATGAAGACCTTCTTTAGGTTGGGTGCCGGTGCTTCTCCATTCCCTACGCACTGTCTTCGGCGCTTTCGTAGAGAACTCTTTTCTCATGACTAGTCACTATTCGGTACAAAAAAAAGTTCATTCGTGAGACATGACATCAAGGAGAGCACACATTCACTCACTGCACACAATTAGGCTCGGATTGTTTGTGAGGAATTCATTGACCCAATTTGCTGACTTTTACGATGGCACGCAGGTGTCGATGAATGGTTGAATGACCATATCCAAGGTTCTCTGCTAGTTCCGCAACGGTTATGATGGGATTTCATTCCACCAGGGTTTGCAAGACGTCCTCGACAAGCACTATAGATCTTCCAGGACGAGGCTCGTCTTCTAGGTCGTAGTTTCTGGCTCTGAATCTCTGGAACTGCCGTTGATACTGGTTTACGCTTATTGTCCCATCCCCATATACTGCATTAATATTCCTTGCTTCTCCCATTGCGTTGTTGCTCTTATTGGACTCATAAAACAACACGTGGCGAATATGTTCCTTTGTCACTTGCAGCATAGCTTTGAAAATACAACTGTTAATATCGAACTGCACTTACCTAAACTTGCACTAACAATAAGTACAAGGTAAAATTACTACCTGCTTTTCTAGCAAGTTGATGCAGCTGGTTTTTTCCGTCCAGCTCCGACATTTAGTTCATACAATTGAAAAAAACGCATCATCTATGAGCTGATCAAATACATACATACATATATATATATATATATATATATATATATATATATATATATATATATATATATATATATATATATATATATATATATATAATATATACATACATACATATATATATAATATATATATATATATATATATATATACATACATATATAATATATATATATATAATATATATATACATATATATATATATTCATATGGTAAATACTACATACTGTCAGATGTGATTTAGCTTAATCATCAGCGAAAGGGAAGTCATTATTGATGAACTAAGCAAACCTAGCTAGCTAGTATAGTGATCTTGCTCACTGTGGTGCAGTTAACTTCCTTGCCAGTACATACATCTGTGCTTTTTAGCGGCTATAAGGGCCTTTGAGATTTGCTTCTTGTAATGTAGGTGCTTCTCTCAAACACTATTATTGACAATTGAAATTTTCCTTTTCGGTTTCATATTACGTATAGCCGTCTTCGTTATTATATATATGTGTGTGTGCGTGCGTATGTATGTGTGTCTGCGTGTATGAGTGTGCCTCGCACACGCGTGCGCGTGTGAGTGTAATGGATGTGTACTGCACTTATCACCGAATCCCGGAACACCTCTAAATGATAATCTCTATTCTTCTTTCTCGTACCTGTGTGATTTGGAGTATTAACTTTCAAGATATTTAACTATCCTTGAAGAACCACTATGAACTTTTGCTTTCCCGTTTTTTTCTGCCCCGTTTTTTTTTGTTTCAGCTTAATGATTTTTATAATCATTTCCATACAAAAATTCATAAAAGATCTCATACCCTATCTATTTTATATAATATTATATTTAATCTCTCTATCTCTCTAAGTATGTATGTATGTATGTATGTATGTATGTATGTATGTATGTATGTATGTATGTATGCATGAATGTATGTATGTATGTATGTATGTATGTATGTATCTATCTATCTATCTATCTATCTATCTATCTATCTATCTATCTATCTATCTATCTATCTATATGTGTTTGTGTGTATATGCACGTGCCTTTTTATGTGTGTCTGTATGTTTAATGATCTAATTTACCAACGAATAAGATATGCTATACTTATTAGATGCCATACTTTGAACTAAATTCGTATTCATGTAAACTGTAAAATTCTCAGCCGGTAATTTCAGATCGATTCCTCTACACAGAAGTAGTTCTTGCTTTTGCTTACTTCGGTTTTATTAATCTCTTGTATGTGGTCGTTTTCGGATTTGATCTTTCATTGGTTGATCTCTTTTTCATTCATTGTTTTTGCTGTTATATCTGGTGTTATATTTGTTTTACATTTATTATTTTAGTCGTACATTTTTTGTGGTAGTCATGCCATCATCTGCTCTTTCTATGGCTTTTCTACTAATTTCATAATGATATTCTGTTTCTCTATATCTCTATAACTCTTTTAATTGTAAAAGTTCGTATTTCGCCTTTCTCATTTAGTCAAGTTGATATTTGTATTCGGCTGTTTAATTCATATTTTTTTTTTCTGTCACTTTATCTTTTTTCGTTTGCCGTTCGGTACTAATTAGTAATTTAGACATTTAGCCATTTGATTTCATTATTTTAATTTCATATAAGTTTGCATTTTCTCAAAGTTTTCCATAGGCTAATTCAACAAGTGTTTACCGACGACGTTATTTGCATTTCTTTAATAAAGACTGTGATTCTGCGTACCCCATATTTTTGAAGCATTTTACTTGATATTTCTCTCTTTGTTATAACCTCTACGTTTTGTATTTTATATCAAATGTCTAATAAATGTCATTATTTTCCATAGTTCAGTTTGTTAGTTATTTGCTTCGATGTACTATCCGCTCTTGTATTATCGCTTCTCACTTATTATGTTCTCTATCCAGTAGCCATCAGGCTATTGAGTGGTTATACTGTCTACGATTCTGAACAGCTTTTGAATATAGATATAATTTGATATCTGCAAGTTAATATCATAGAGAAAGTAGCATTCAAATATACCTGATTATAACTTCATCTTCATGACAACTCTTTTGATTTATTGAAGATTTTCGAGAGGCTATTTTCCTCAGATTTCTAATCAGTCACACCGTTAATTTCTTACCTGACAAGAAACTGTTGGAAATTTTTATATTTTAGAGTGATATCTGCTTAGTACAATGCACCACCATCTAAATATTAATTTCCTGCTAGATATTTGAAGTCGTAGAAGAAATATTTTCCTTATAAATCAAGCAAAAACAACACTTCGCTGGAGTTCAGGCACTGCATATATACAATGCTTTATGTGTGTTTTTGCTGGGCCTGCAAAAGAATCATCATTCTTCAACGATGGGGAGTAAAATATCCTGAAAGAGAATATTGGGGTGGAATATTAGCAACAGAGCAGTCTTTGCGAAAGGTACCCACATTGCCGGGTGGTTGTGTTAGATATTTCTACTAAATATAGCTACTGCTCAAGAAATCCAGGATGGGAATTGAAATCAGAACATAGTGAGTCACAAAAATGCATGAATCATAAAGGATGGCGACCTGAGAGTTCCACCAATCTACAGCTTTTAATGCGAATCTTATATTTATTTTTATTTTTATTTTATTTCATCTAGTTTCAGCTCACGAACTGTGGCCATGCTGGGGCACCGCCATATCGGCCTCTATCTATGAAGTGCGATGTTGATTTATAAGGAATGTGAACTTAAGATATATGATGATTAAATTACTTATATTCTTTTTGTCTTGCACTGTGGATTAATCTAAAACATTTAAATAAGGATTAAATTAAATTAAGATTTATTTCCTGTAAAATTCGATTCATAAAAATGTCTACTTTTAACTGTCTTAATCGTTTTGGTGGCAATTTCTAAAATTTATCTTCCACAAATAACCTGAAGTAAGTTCCATGTACGCATTTGGAACTCATGAATTTTGCAATCATTCTTCGATGTATGCTTTCTTATATACCAGGCTACGTTTTATATGGCAACGCGGTTTCCCTTAACATTTGTCAGACACATACATAGTTGCACACACATGATTATACACAAACATATATATGCATATATATGCATAGATAGATAGATAGATAGATAGATAGATACATACATACATACACAAACATATATATGCATATATATGCATATGTAATATATATATATATATATATATATATATATATATACATATATATATATATGTGTGTGTGTGTGTGTGTGTGTGTGTGTCTGTGTGTATGTGTGTGTGTGTGTGCATGTGTGTACTTGTACATTTACATGTGTAAGCTAATGCGAATTACACACGCGCTATTGCGCATACACATGCATACACACACACACAGCATTATAACATATCTATATATTTATATATGATCAATCGTTCGCACATACGTACATAGAGTTACGAACAGAAATGAGCATGCGAAATACTATTTCAAGACATCAATTATAGTTAGTCGGAAAACAATTCGAACAAAATTGTGAATAAATGTTTTATTCTCAAATGCACAATTGTAAATATTACTTGCATAGACAATTTTGGTTTTCAGAAATAACTAATGCAAAATTAACGTAGAAAATATCTATAAAGTTATATGGAATTTTTTCCTACATAATAAGTCATGATAGAAATAACTGCATCAAGCTCTTCATATATATATATATATATATATATATATATATATATATAAGTGTGTGTGTGTGTGTGTGTGTGTGTGTGTGAGTGTGTGTGTGTGTGTGTGTGTGGTGTGTGTGTGTGTGTGTGTGTGTGTGTGTGTGTGTTTATGTATGTATAAAGACAGAGGGAGAGAGTGGAGAGAAATGTGCCACTGCAACGTTATCAATCAGAAATTCACTTTAATATTTATTAGGTGTGATAGCTAGCTGTTGCTTTCAAGATAAATCCTTCTTATATGAAAACATATTTAGATTTAGCTAAATATATAGTTTTAAAAGTATTGCGACACAAGTCTTATGTGAATTGCCTCTCCACATAAAGCTTTCTATTGCAACATGAACATTCAGATGAACAAAAATCAGCAGAAAGAATGAGTGAGACAAAGAGTGAGAGAGAGGGAGACAGAAGGAGAGAGACAGAAGGAGAGAGAGACAGATAGACACACAGAGAGACAAAAACAGAGACACAGAGAGAGAGAGAGAGAGAGAGAGAGAGAGAGAGAGAGAGAGAGAGAGAGAGAGAGAGAGTCAGAGACAGATAGAAGATATGATTGTATTCAGTGAGATAAAGAATTTTATGATTGGGAATCAGTGAACACCACTAGAAATTTCTTTAAAAATCTTTCTGACAAGTTCACACATTTGAGAGGAGATTCGAGTGGACTAAGGAATGGGAAAAGCATGGAATACCTTAGACAAAACTCAGATTTATATGGAATTGTTTCCTTCCTGGTAACATGAAAAGCAGTCTTTGAATCTGGACTATACTGTGGTTTATTTCAAAAACGACTCTGCTTGAGGATTCATAATGCTTCATGCAGTTCTCGACAGCAAAAATTATGCAAAACAGTGACTGTATGCCAGTCTTTTTGCAATCATCACGGTAACCAGAGAAAAGAAGAAAAAAAGAACACTTTTTAAAAAGTATTGAAACATCAAGCGATTGCATAATCTGGACAGCCAAGCATAGACATACAGGTATCGACCGACCAAGAATAGCATATAAGCGAGGAATTTGTGGAAGGCACTGGATGTCAGAGTGGAGGCGCGTGGCTTAGTGGTTAGGGTGCGAGCACCATGATCTTAAGATTGTGATTTCGATTCCTGGACCGGGCGACGCGTTGTGTTCTTCAGCAGAACACTTCATTTCACGTTGCTCCAGTCCACTCAGCAGGCAAAAATGAGTAGCGCTGCGATGGACTGGCGTCCCATAGAAATAGAGAAGCCATGCACATGAGCCTGGCTAGACTTTAAAAGGGCGCATTTATTATTTTTTTATTACTGAATATCAGAATGAGGACAGAATGGTATGTACCATGGATGTATTGCTTTGGTCCGGTTAAATAAGTGAACTGAATAGATAAATAGAGTGGATTAAAACGTGATTAGTTTTATGGTGCTATATGCACACTTTTATTAAAATGTGGACGGACGATCGGCTTAATCAAGTCAGTCGAGTTCTTCATTCAGACCGTTGATGGACCAAATTCAATACAGCAAAATATTCCGCTCGACGCCTAACCGATCACAGGTTAGTTGAATTAAATATATTAAAAATTATTCAACACATCAATGAATATCTGGCAACCAGCGTTTCCGTAAAGTTTCAACGTAATATCCACATGTGCCTTTAATTAACTAAAATATTCAGTGAATAATAATGTTTTTCGCTCTTTGTCGCTCTCCCTCTTTCTACACACACACGCACACACACACACACACACATGTATATGTATTCACAGCGAGAAAGACGTAGAGAGAGAGAGAGAGAGCAAGATATTTAGATGGATAGATTACTAGTTCTAGTCAAACACACACACACACACACACCACACACACACACACACACACACACATATATATATATATATACATATATATAAGCGCATGCATGTAAGTTTGTGGATGTGTGTGTGTGTCTGTGTGTGTATGACTAGAACTAGTAATCTATCCATGAAGTTTATAAAATGATATATGATTGGCTAGACACACACACACATACACACACACACACACACACATATATATATATATATTAGCGCATGCATGTAAGTTTGTGGATGTGTGTGTGTGTCTAGCCAATCATATATCATTTTATAAACTTCTGAAGAATTTCTCATCATATCTCGTAATTAATTGCATTCCAGCATATGTCTTGGGACTTCTTAAATATTAATTACTTATATTAATAGTGCTCATTTCCTACACTATTTGATTATACTGTATGCTGAACTTCATAACTTTATTAATTTTCTTCTTTAATTAATATTTTCATGCATTATGTGCGATCAGAGAAAGATACGACATAAATGAAATCATCTATCTATCTATCTATCTATCTATCTATCTATCTATCTATCTATCTATCTATCTATCTATCTATCTATCTATCTATCTATCTATCTATCCATCCATCCATCTATCTATCTATCTATCTATCTATCTATCTATCTATCTATCTATCTATCTATCTATCTATCTATCTATCTGTCTCTCTCTCTCTCTCTCTCCTCTCTCTCTATATATATATATATATATATATATATATATCTACCTATATATATATATATATATATATATATGGTGTCTGTTTTTTCGTCATGTAACAGGAAAAAGTAAATTTAACATTAAACTGAAAGATTAGTGAATACTTTTAGTAAAGTGCATGGTAATTAAACTTGGACAAGGGGAGGTTGACAGTGAGTTCAAAACTTCAGCAACAAGCTACCCTTCATACTTATAATTTTCACTTTTATCGTTTTAGAAATCGGCGTATGATTTCTACGATTAATCTTATAAACTGACAAGGCGTGTTGAGTCTCAACCACGGCTCTCGTCATTAGCGAGCATTAATATAAATGCGAATTCAATGCGACCTGGCTATTCCTATGCGCTGAGGGAAATTGCTTCCCTTATCAGTCATTAAGATAAGTGATTCTTGTGGTTATGAGTTGTTCGAACTATCAACCTTTAGTAATACTGGTGCCCTCAGTCACTTTAGTAAGGTATATGTTTCTGTCTTTCTGTTGTAAAATTACCAACAACTTGCCCTTGTATTTCATCACACACACACACACACACACACACACACACACACACACACATATATATATATATATAATATAAATTGGAGATACATATAAACTAGAAGTAATACCACTATTATGCAATTCAAACTAAATTGAATTTTTCCCTGTAAGTTGGAGTTATACTCCCTAATATTATTATTATTATTATTATTATTATTATTATTATTATTATTATTATTATTATTATTATTATTATTATTATTATTATTATATATAATAGAAATATGCTACAAAAAGAAATAGAAACGACACGTGGTAATGTAAGGGGAAATCAGAAGAAAAATATGCGAAAATGCACTTTCGAAATAAAAAAAAAGTAGGGTACATATAGATTTGTAATGTGAATGGTGTATGGGATATATGGGTGGTATTAACTGAAAAGTTATTAGTGCTCTGTATTAAGATATGTGTTTATATTGAGTCGTGGAATATATTTATTGATGAAAGTTGCCTCTTTATTCATTCTTTGTTGTATTGAGTTGTTCTGTGAACATTGATAGAACGGGTATATTAGGAAATTAGGATTAAGGTTCCTAGCCCACTATGTGCTCACTAACCTGTATCTGTCTGTATTGTGGGTAGCGGATTTGCTTTTTGTGGAAATTGGTACTTCGACGGAGTGGTATTCTTGTTTGGCCAGTATAATGATTACCAGACCCTAAGCATGTAATGGCATAGGTTAGATTTTCCGAAGCAAATGTAAAATTTGATTTAATCTTAAATATTTCACGTTGTTTAAAGTGGAATTGTGACCCCTCGAAAAGGTGGGGACATGTATCATATTTAGGTCGACCACCTTTTTTTCACTTTTGGTTCCGTTGTTAATAGATATAGTCTTGCGCTTGTTCATATTTTTTTCAATGATTTCGGTTGCATATTGCTTTTGATAATTGTGTGTGAGCCTACAATTTTGTTCATCGAATTATCTCCTGTGAGGATGGGTAGATTTTGAATGATAATGTTGAATGCTTCGTTGTTTCTACGGTTATGTGTGGAGATGTATGGGAATAATTTTAAGACTGGTGTAGTATTTCGGTTGACTTCCCTTAATGTTGGTATATCTATTTCCTTACCTCATTTAATGCCATCATTTATTAATGATATTGGGTAATGTCATTTGATTAGTATTGATCTGAGTTCAAGGAGTCTTCGTTCACGAGTATAGGTGTTCGAAACTATGGTACAGATTCTTTTCTCTAGATTATGAGGTATATTAATTTTTATGTGTTTGGTTTGGCATGAGTTGAATAATAGGTATTATTTCGAATCTGTGGATTTATAGAAGATGTCTGTTTCGATGTGGTTATTGACTATCTTAATTAGGATGTCAAGAAACGGGAGTTGTTTACTGCTGAGCTCCATGGTTAATTGTCTGTTGCTATTAATATTGTTAAGCATTATTTTGAAATCGAGGAGTTTCTCTCTCTCTCTCTCTCTCTCTCTCTCTATATATATATATATATATATATATATATATATATGTGTGTGTGTGTGTGTGTGTGTGTGTGTGTGTGTGCGTGCGTGTGTGCGTGCGTGTGTGTATGTATATACTTTATATTATACAAAAAATAGCGAAGATGCCTAAGCAGTTTTCGCAGTTTGTTTATCGTTGATCATATGAAAAGTATACTTCTTTCTTTGGAGTATGAAATTAATATATATTATATATATATATATATATATATATATATACAAATTACTATTTAATTCAATGCAAAGCTAGATTTTAGCTGTAATTTGTAGATAAATTTGTAGGTCGTCACTCCGTCAATCTGTTAGCAGCGTGATTACATAATGTACAGAACGAAGTAATTTTCGTGAAAGTAATCTAAAATGTATGTTTACAATATGTATGCTTACATAAATGATTGCATTAATACATGTTTATGCATATATAGTCATAAAAATATGTGTGTGTTTATATAGATATAGATAAACTGCTCTCAAGTGTAATCATCACAGTATGTCAAATTAAAAGCGGAACTTGCAGTTCAGCAGTGCTACACCAAGAGGATTGCAGGTTGCATCAATGGAAATTTTGAGCTACAGGGAGAGACTGAAAGAGCTGCGACTTAACTTAAAGTAGCAAAGAGGGGAGAGATATGCATATGCAAAAAAATCTGGAGGCTTTGGCACAAAACTTTGACATCGTAAATTAAACCACCACCCGAACTACTTGATGTCATTGCACTGTTCCAAAAGTCTAGATGAAGGATCATTTACTGAAATTATTTGTGATTCAAGGGTCCAGAGCTAGTTAGTAATTTACTAAAACATCTGATGTGTCTGCATGGTGAAGGTGTTTATATTTTGAAGAAAGAACGTGACCTCCTGCTCTCAAAGATATTACCAAAAAGCCAATCGCATAAAAATAGCCCATGGAAAGGTGATTACACTGACGATCCCTCGGCGTGGCCACAACCTTGGACAGAATCTCATGAAAGTATAAAAGAATGAATGACGTACGGAAGGCCATTGATGGGTAGAGAGTTTGATATCAGAAAATGTTTGTATGTATAGATGTATATATGCATGCATGTATGTATATATGTATGTATGTGTGTGTATGTGTGCATATACGTATGCATTTATCTATCGATCTATCTATGCCCGTCTGTTTATCTATCTATCTAAGCTACGTATGTACATAAAACTTAGAGATAAAACTTAGATATGTTTCGACCAGAGATTGGTCCAGGCCATGTCTAACTTCATAGCACCACCTGATAGGATTATTCGAATCCTGTTTAAGTCAAGTTTTGTTCAAGTAGTGAGTTCTTGTTGGGTGAGTTGTATCCAGTTTTGTTCAAGTAGTGAGTTCTTGTTGGGTGAGTTGTATCCAATTATGGGTGGCTTATCTGGTATTCTTTGAAGGAATCTATCCAGACTCTGTTTGACGTTGATGGGATCCTTTTCCTCTTTGATCTCCCTCGGGACAATGTTAAATAGGGCAGGGCCTGTTGAGGAAAAGAAATTATGTTGCAGTGTACATGTATGTTGTGATCTTGAATTTGGCAGGGGACGTATAGCCCGTGGTCCAAGTCTCGGATGAACCTTGAAGCTAATGTTTAGGTCGTTTGGGCAAAGTTGGCGGTATATTTTCCACATCGTACAAATGATGTACCGCTCACGGCGACGCTGGAGGGAGTAAAGTTTCAAGGCTTTAAGGCGATCCCAATAGTCGAGAGCAGCCATGCCTTCAATTTGTTTAGTGAGAGCCCTCTGGGGTGACTCAATTCTGGAGATGTTTTGTCTTGTGTGAGGAGACCACAGTGGGCAGCAGTATTCAAGGTGTGGCCGTACAAAGGATGAAAAAAGTGGTATGATGACACCTTGTTCTCTGGACCGGAAAGTTCTTAAGATCCAGGAACTCATCCTACGAGCTGTATCGACCTTCTTGTTGATGTGTGCACTCCAACTGAGATCGTCATCAACAATTACACCCAGGTCTCTGATATTGTTAGAGGCTGTGAGCGGTTCCCCTGAAGGAAGAGAGTATGGTTGTTTTAGTGAGGAATTTCTTCCAAAATGCATCAGCTCAAATTTTCCCTCATTCAGTTGCATTTGTTTCTGTCTGCCCATTGACTCACAGCATATAGGTCAGACTGGAGTTGAGTTCGGTCTGCTTCTTCATTGACGATTTGCTGGAGCTTAGTGTCATCAGCGAATATTTTCACTTTGCAGTGATGTACGACACTGGAAAGGTCGTTTACATAAATTATGAAGAGTAGCGGACCCAAAACAGTTCCCTGGGGAACACCGCTGGTGACTTTTGCTGGGTTTGAGTGGACTCCATCAACTACAGCATGTTGTGTTCTATTCGCTAGGAAATACTGAATCCAGTGTAGAACTTTTCCACGGATTCCAACATTTGCCAATTTTGAGAGTAGGATGTTATGGTCTACCCTGTCGAACGCTTTACTGAAGTCAAGGTATATGACGTCAGAGTTCGAACCTGTTCCCAAGGCTTTGAGTACATCTTCAATGTGGTGTAAGAGCTGTGTTAGACAGTCCCTGCCACAGCGAAAGCCATGCTGATTTGAATTTATGTCCATACTATAATTATATCCCCATGTATGCATGTGTACGTGCGTGTGTACAGGGCAATAAAAATAGACATCGCAAAATATTAAAATCTTTGTCGAACGGAGAACATTTCCAGGAAATAGTATATAATTCTTTATCATTCTGGAAAGAAACTACTATCTGATAGTATAAAAGAAAAACTGAACTCCGTCTGTCTGTCCGTCACAACATCTATTAAAAGAAGGGAAGAAAGAGGGGGATGGAATCAGAAGGAGAAAGAACCCATGCCACAAAATTTTGGTAGACAGGGAGAATAAAAAGATGTTGTTGAGAGAGAGAGAGAAAAAGAGAGAGAGAGAGAGACAAACAGACAGACAGACAGATAGAGAGATAGAGAGAGATATACAGTGGAAGATGGATAGAAAGATAGATAGAGTGAGAGTGAGTGAAAGGCACATAGATGGATAGAAAGATAGTGTTGACACCATAGCAACTAATATCTTTTGATGAACAACACGGTAAATTTAAGCGCAAGTCTGTCAGCACAACGCAACAAAGATATTACAAAAATAACTGTATGCAAATGTAATACATTAAGTCATAATTTTCATTGTTTGTATGTGTGCGTGTGTGTGTGTGTGTGAGGTCTTTCAACAAATAGATGATGCAAGGCAGCCTTTTAAAAATGATTTTCACTATGATGACAGATTGTTGCTGCTGTTGAGAGATAAATAGAGTAAGAGCGAGAGAGAGTGTGTATGTGAGTGTGTGCGGGGGAAATATAGAATTAGAATGTCAGGAAATAAAACAAAAAACAGGTTGTGATCGACAATATCAATGTAATTAATCATTGTAGTCGCCTTCTGCTGAAGGATCTAATTCCTCTCGACTAAGTCGGTAGCCAACAGCATAGCGATGTGTAAGACACGTTATAATATAGACATGGCGTCCTTCAAATTAACGTCTCTAGCCATGTATTGTCATTTAAGTAGACTTTCATATTTTTTATGATTTACTCATTTACTCTTTTACTCTTTTACATCTTTCAGTCCTTTGGATGTAGCCATGCTGGAGCACCGTCTTTAGTCGACCAAATCGACCGCAGGTCTTATTCTTTGTAAGCCTAGTACTTATTCTATCAGTCTCTTTTGCCGAACCGTTAAGTTACGGGGATGTAAACACACCAGCATCGGTTGTCAAGCGATGTTGGGGGGGGAAACACAGACACACAATCATACACACACACACACACAGACACACACACACACACACACGCACACACACACACATATATATATATATATATATGACGGGCATCTTTCAGTTTCCGTCCACCAAATCCACTCACAGGTCTTTGGTCGGCCCGAGGCTATAATAGAAGACATTTTCGCAAGATGCGTCGCAGTGGGCCTGAACCCGGAACCATGTGGTTCGTTAGCAAGCTACTTACCACAAGGCCGCAGCTCTTCCTATGTTCAAAATAAGGACATTCTAGAATCCTTATGTATATGGATGTTTTGAATCTTTCACTACTTTATTTTTTACTATAGTACAGCTTTGACGGATTTAGTGAAACCACTCGCCCGCAGTGCCAATTTCTTTTCCGTCTGGTATATAGTCCGGCGCACTCTTTTGCGAAACAAATTAGATATTGGGACGTAAACAAACTGATACTAGTATTTTCAGGTTTAGTGGGTGAAATCACATCACAAACACAGAGAAACGAATACAGACGCGCACGCGCAAATGCATATCAACATATGACAGGATTCTTCCAGTTTCCCTCTAATAAATCTACTCACAAGTCATTGGTCGGCCCGGGGCTATAGTGCAAGATATCTGTCGAAGATGCCGTGCAATGAAACTGAACACAAGTTTCCCAAAAACATGTTTAGGAAGCGATCTTCTTAGTAATACAGCTATGTTTGCGCCAACGAAACGCCACAGAACATATCCTACGTACATATTCGAATAATCTGGTAGGTGACAGAGGATTTTTCCCTATCAAGGATCTGTGATTTTGGTTTGGCTAAGTTTTCTTCACGCAATTCCTTATCGACGACTTCGAAGTGACAGACAAATATATTTATTATAGATATAGGGTAAAAAATTATTAATTCATAATTAATAAATTTTGGTAGTTTCGGTATGGAAAGGAACCATATTCGGTAAAAGCTTATACAAGAAGTTTTATACATAATTATAACAATAATTAAGGGTTTAGCAACGAGTTGCTTAACCACATACCGAAAAATTTAGGAATAGCAGCTAAAAGACCGTTATTTCTTTTCGCTACCAAATATGACTCCGCAGACAACCCTCTCTGTAACTCACACAGGCAAAAAAGAAGGAAAACAATGAAATCAAACAGTCTTCGGTTAATTATGGACGCGTTTCTGGATTAGAGTTATAAAACTCATTTCCTTATCAACATCATATTCCAATAGTTATAACTTTAAAAATGTCAGAAAACTTACCCTTTGCATTTCTGACCAAGCGACACCAGAACATCACACAAGGTAGTTAGCATATCCGAATTTCTATAGACGAGTGAAATTCATATTTGCCACTAATGGAGTCATATTTTGTAGGGAAAAGAAATAACGGTCTTTTGCCTGCTATTTCAAAATTTTTCGGTATGTGGTTAAGCAACTCGTTGCTAAACCCTTAATTATTGTTATATATATATATATATATATATATGCACATATAAGAAATAATTGAGATTCAGTTAAAGTAGGTACTGAAGTTGAAGCACCAAGTCAGTCCGGTATTATCCGCCGTTTCAAGCGGCTCCATTTAATTGAACAATGCAATCATTATATCAATTTAAAAACCAGTGCCATCTTCAGCTGCACAAATAAAAAGAATTTTAACCAGTCGCACGCATTAATATATTTTTTTCTCAAATACCTTAACAGAACAAGAAGATGTAAGAATTTGATGTCGCTATTGTAACTAAGAATATATTACACATCCAAGAATTGCATGAAGCTCATTAGGGTCATGCTGTGTAAAGGATTGTAATTCATTTCTAATTCATTTATCAACTAGTAGATCTAAGACTAGAAGACTGTGTCTGTTTTGAATAAAGGGCAAGAGTTAGTTGATAGCTCATGGCTAGGAGTGATCATAAATGTTGTCATATGTTTCCCTTTTCGTCAGGGAGGAAAGAATATATTAGAAGTCAGTTGGATATAAATCAACTGTCTATAAAAAGAGGCTTGATAGGGGAAGACTTACAATCATGATGTTATTTACCAGTTAACGGGGTAAAGCGCTAAGAAAGCTAGGGTGTTAATACAGAGGAAATTATATGTAGGTGCAATATGGATGATTGTTTATAAACAATATTGTTATGTTGTATAAAAATAAAATTTAAGTCTTTCAAAAAATATATCGTAACCAAAATAGATAAATGCGTGTACATATCAATTATAAACCTTAAAAAAGGAAGATTACAAGGAATAAATTAAATATTCATTCATTTACTTAATTAATTACTTATTACTCAGGGCATTTACTTATGGAATAACTGCAAAGATAAACATGCTATCTATACATTAATAATAACCCAAGAATTAGGAAAAAATAAATATGTGTATAGATACACACACATATTTATCTATGTGCACACATGCACACATACACAAATATTTATACGTTTATATGGATATAGTATAACCATCTCGCATAGACTGAAGTAAATAAAAAGTATCTATTTATGAACAAGAAAGATAACAATTTATAAGGTCTAACAGGTTAATAGGTTATGCATATATGCACATATACACATATGCAAATATTTATACGTTCATATGGATATATTATAAGCATCTTGCATAGACTTAGTAGCTGAAGAATTCCTGTTTAAGAAGAGTAACAATTGTAAAGTATACGAGGTCAATAGGTAAGGATATCAAAGTAATAATAGTAAAATATGAGAATTTATAGAAAATGATAAGAAATATTTATAACTTACATTTAAAGAGACAGGGTATTAATATCAAGTCATGAATCAGAAAACAAATTAAGATGTGTACTGATACACACACATAATTATATATGTGTACACATACACATATAAGTAAATATTTATACTTTTTAAAAACTTTTGTTATCATGCTTTCCTCACTGTGCATTGAGAGTGAAAAATATTGTACGTGGTTAGACGCTCTAAAGTCTAATTTTCAGCAAGAGATTTTTCTTTTGCCCTTATTTATAATTATATATATATATATCTATATATATATATATATATATATATATATTATATATATATATATATATATATATATATATATACAGTTGCGGCCAAAATGTACAGTAAGGCATTGTTTTCGTCAAAAAAATAAGTATAAGTTTTTATCAAAGCAGTTTTATATTCTATAATTTTCACAGACAATAAATACAATATTAATTGTTATTGTCTGCGATGTTGGTGTAATTTGAGAGGATAATGCAAAAGTTATGGATGATTTAATGATTTACTGCAAACCCATGGCGGCCAAAAGATCAGAACGGTTGAAAACATAACAAAATAATCAAAAATGACAGAGAATACTGGAATTATTTAATATTTAGTGTGAAGCCATTTAGCTTCAATCACACTCTGACATCTTTGACTGCATGAGGAAATTAAATTTTCAATTTCTTGCTGGGTGATCTTATTCCATACTTCCTGAAGGGCATTCCATAATTGCTCGGTTGTTTTAGGGTTTCTGGCTTTCGAACGTTCTCCTAGAATATTCCATACATTTTCAATAGGATTGAGATCTGGGCTTTGAGCAGGCCAATCCATAACAATAACCTTTTCAGCCTTAAGGAAGTTCATGACCCCCTTAGCCTTGTGACATGGGGCATTGTCCTGCATGAATATGGGTGGTCGCTTAGTTGAATTTCTCAGCACAGGCAAGACATGATCTTTTACAAGTTATTTATAAACTCCTGCATTTACCTTTCCATGTAATCGCACCAAAGGGCCCACACCATCTCCAGATATCATCCCCCAAACCATGATACTTCCTCCACCGAATTTAACACTAGTTTTAAGGCATTTAGTCGACAATTTTTCACCTACTTTTCTACGAACGTATCTTTTCCCATCTGAGCCAAATAACATAAACTTCGATTCATCACTGAAATGCACCGTTTGCCATTTTTCTTGAAACCACAACACATGTTTGGTTGCAAAGGTAAGACGACACTTTTTATTCTTGGAGCTGATCAGTGGCTTCACTGCAGGTGCTCTGGTTGTAGATCATGTTCAACTAAACGACGAGACACAGTTTTTCGAGATAAAATTTACTTTAATACAATGCTGATTTTCCGAGAAACAGCAACAGCAGTTTTAAATCTGTCCTTTTTAACCAAATTTACCATAGCACGATCTTCTTTCTTGGTCGTTTTTCTTGGCCTACCTGTAAAATTTCTTGCTTCACACGAACCACAATCATCGTAGACGTTAAGAATACCGTGTACAATTTGTTAACAATATTTGCAATAGATCCAATACTTAAATTATCCTTCCTTCAAAGCTTAATAATCTGCTGACGAATTGGTAACGGAGTAAGTGGCATTATATTAACAAAGTACACTGCAAATATTCTTACTAATGTTAAGTAAACGAATCGTCACGTAAACAAATTCAAAACATTAGAGTTCGCCGGTTAAATATACTAAAACACGGAGTAAAAGCAACCGTTCTGATCAATTTGACCGCCATTAGTTTTGCAGTAAATCATTAAATCATCCATAACTTTTGTATTATCCTCTCAAATTACACCCAAATCTCAGGCAATAACAAATGATAGTGTATCTATTGTCTGTGAAAATTATAGCATATAAAACAACTTTGATAAAAAATTATATCTACTATTCTGACGAAAACAATGCCTTTCTGAACATTTTGGCCGTCACTGTATGTATGTATATATATATATATATATATATATATATATATATATATATATATAGAGAGAGAGAGAGAGAGAGAGAGAATTTAGATCATTGACCACTAAAAGTGGACAGCCTATATACTAGAAATAGACGTCAAAATCAGCATTTTCCACGGAGAATGTGTTCTCAAGAAAAAATTCAGCAAAAAACCAAAGCGTAAAAATAAGCAAGACAAATGAAAATATACGAAAAAAAAAACGATTTTGCTGAATTTGTTCTTAAGAACACATTCTCCGTGGAAAATGGCAATTTTGACGTCTATCTCTAGTATACAGGTTGTTCACTTTTAGTGGTCAATCCTCTAAATTTTGTATGTAAAAAATTTTTGATCTTCGGATTTTTTAAAATATACTAGACCACTGGTTTTTATTGATTAATATCAATTTCTACCCTTATTTAATTTTATATACACACACACACACACACACACACACACACACACACATATATATATATATATATATATATATATATATATATTTGCAGAGTGCCAGAAACCGAAGGTAATACCTATTAGAGTTTGGCTAGGCATTCAACCAAGGGCGGTCTTATTTTCTCTGTTACGTATTAAATAAGCGGTTTTGAAAGATAAATACATAACTAACAAACGGAAGCCCTAAGTCAAGCAATGTGAATGAACCAAATTCCTCAGGATAAATAAACTGTCGTAAATGTCACAGAATAACATCCCTTTTTTTAGAAAATCTGTACATAATGAACTGTGAACAACTACTTCGGGATTCGTGGCTGGCGAAAATAAAGGGACAGAAACACCTGTTATAAACACCATCATATCGTCACTTCATGTTCTTCCTGATAATGTCTCTGAAGAGAATTTGTCTTCTGGGACAGTTACCAGACAGAACAACTTGCCGAATTGAAGCTTACACAAATTTATTAAATAAATATGTACAGAGCTTTATTTGGACTAGGACTATTCAGTGTTTTTATGACTATTTGTTTGTGCTCATAATTATAGTTCACAGATGGCGGACAATTTGACATATAAAGTAGTGATGAAACAAACACGTTACGTGCAAATAAATGATTGAATCATATGCAGCACGTGTTGAACTGTTGAATATCCATTCATATATATATATCAGAGTAATAAATAAAATATATGCATACATACAAACATATATGTACGTACCGACATCTACATGTATATATACATGCATATATAAATATATATACGTACAGGACACCACAAAAAGACGTAAAACTCAACAGAAACGAAAACGGAAAAGCCATTTTGTTACAACAGAGAGATAGAGACGTGGAACAGGACGAGAACGAAAACGGGAAAAACATTATTTACAACAGAAAAACAAAGTACAGGACATGCTACACAAGGAAAAATTCCCTTCATCAGCTGTCACTAGTAGACTTAGCGTGTTTCGAAGGCAAGACAGGACACGACTCGTCAATACTAGGCCTTCTTGCGAGAGAATTAAAATAAAATAACCTCGCAGAGGGGTAAAAAAAAGCAAGAAAAAATGTAACACAAAAGGGACGTAACAATAGAACAGCACAATAAAATACAAGATAAAAATACATGTACAAGAAAATACAAAACGAGAAATAAAATACAATACGAGAAATCAAAATAAACAAGAAAACAAACGAAAAAAACAAACGAAAGGCCTTTGTTCTGGCTGGGACGGAAGAGGTACTGGCGAGCGCATGGAAACATGACCTTACGGCCTGAAAGCAACGTGCAAAAGGATTAGCAGTGACGAAAGTGAGGAGGAGTGAGAGAGAGAGAGAGATAGATAGAGGAAGACACGCGGCTGAGAGAAGGATGAGGAAGAGGGAGAGAGAGAGGGGAAGGTAAAGCAAAGGGAGCAGATAATTGCGAAACAAGGTGAAGAAAACTGTACTCAAATACCGGATGTTGAGTAATAATATAAAGCAATATTTTAGAGTGAGATTCTAAACCAAAACTGTCGGACAAACGGGAATGTGAAGCTCTGATTAATAGTTTTTGTGATGTTTTTGCAGCGTTAATAAAGTGTATCTTTCCCCTCTCTCTGTCTCTCTGTGTCTCTCTCTCTGTGTCTCTCTCTCTGTGTCTCTATCTCTGTCTCTCTGTCTCTCTCTCTCTCTCTCTATATATATATATATGCTGAGCCCCCCTTCGGTCATGGCTGACCATTGGATTCCACCTAGAATGTTTCCCTCCCAGGCACAAGTCCGTGCAAGGTTAATAATGGAAAACCAGCAGTCGCCCATGCATACTACGACACCAGTGTTATACCATCTCCAAGCCACCGCTGTTATCCAAGGGAAATGGAAAGGCCAATAGAACCTGGCACCAGTGATGCCGCAACACATTTCTACAGATGAGTGAACTTGAGTAACGTGAAATAAAGTGTCTTGCTGAAGAACACAACACGCAGCCCGGTCCGGTATTCGACTCACAACCACACGATCGTAAGATTGAGGCTCTAACCATTGAGCCATACTCCTTCACACACACACATATATATATATATATAATATATTTTTCTATATATGTATAGGTCAACTTATGACCTATCCGACTTACAACCGATCAAATTTACGACCATTGGCATAACAGCTCCCGGCAGCAATAATAAATAATCCAGTTGAGATCTAAAATGTTTAATTTCTTAGAAATTAACCCGTCTACGGATGATGTCAGCTAACGATTCCCCTTGGAGCACCGCCTTTAGTCGAGCAAATCGACTCCAGGACTTATTCTTTGTGAGCCTAGTACTTATTCTATCGATCACTTTTGCCGAACCATTAAGTTACAGGGACGTAACCATACAAGCATCTTTTGTCAAGCGATGTTTGGGGGCGGGGACAAACAAAAACATGTACACACACATACACACACACACACACACACACACACACACATATATATATATATATATATAATATATATATATATATATATATATATGTATGTATAAAATATATACGACAGGCTTCTTTCAGTTTCCGTCTACCAAATCCACTCACAAGGCTTTGGTCGGCCCCAGACTATAGTAGAAGACACTTGCCCAAGGTGCCACGTAGTGGGACTGAACCCCAAACCTTGTGATTTGTTGGTAAGCAAGCTATTTACCACACAGCCACTCCTACGCCTATATATATATATATATATATATATATATATATGTACACTATCCGCGTCGCACACATAGTGTATGTATTTTGTGTGTGTGTTATTGTGCATCCGTTCATGTGTGCGTTTGTGTGTGCTTGTAAAAGCGTATGCACACACACACAGACACACAGGCACGCACACACACAGACACAGACACACATACACACACACACACACACATACACGCACACACACACATACGAATTTATGATAGAAATCGAAACGAAAACCGAAAAATATACAGTGCTTTCCACGAATGTTTATGGCGATATCACGCAGCAGTGACTCTTTGTAACTCTTTCATAGATAAGAAATGAAACAGTGATTGGTCTGTTGAAACAAATAACTCTATTTTCCAATAATTGTAATTAAAACAAATGAGCAACACATTATCGTTAAGGAAATAAAACGGGGGAATGAATGAATGAAGAAAGAAAAGGGAAAGGAAAAACGCTGCTTTTATTAAAGTTGTTGAATAAATTTAATAATTCTTCCAATTTTGGACTAATGTAATCGGACAAATGTGATTTAGAAGTAGTTAGTATCTTTGATTGAATAATCGTGACTCGGGACAATCAACAAATTGCAATTTACGAATGAATGCCGTAACTATTATAGATTTATTGAATTCCTTTTTCGGTAATTGATTAGTTCAATGAAATTAAAATAAATAAATAAATAAATATATAAGTGAATAAATAAATAAAAGCCTAAACAATTCACATTTATCCATTTCGACTTGACTGACTACTTTTCTTTCTTCGTGGAAGAATGTTCCAGAACTTCATCTAATAAATAATTGATAATTCACCATTAACTCACGGGAAGAAACTATCGATAGACGACAAATTATGAAATCATTATAACAATCTGAGCCAGAGAGGAATATTTACCACGAATCTATAAACGTTGATCCGACTTTCAACCTAACGTTGAACAATCAAAATAGTTAGCATGATATTTATGCACACGCCATACACAACCAAACGCACAAGGTATGTATGTGGTTCATATAAAGAGTGAAGAATATTATTTGTGAATGCCATTTTCAAGTAAGATGGAACATGTCCTCTTGAGTTCTCGTTTATATCTACGTACCACTCATGAAACAATGGTGTCCTAGACACGGCAAACACTTTAAATTGCAGCACCACACTTTCCTTAACGTATCAACACATACATCCAAGGAAATGTGATGCATGTTCCATTAGAATATTGATAAAAGAACTTAGTAGGAAGATTCTACCCTAACTATAAACTATTCTGTGGAAATTTCACATTTATCTTTTCTTCCCTTCGATAAACACCATAGCTATAGTCGTCAACCGAATGTTCCATGAAGTTCAATGATCATCCATTTGTTCTATAACTTTGTTAATTGATCGATCCTCTGTGCTCGCAAATTTTCTTCAACAAATTATTGTCAGTTAACGTTATTCTGCATCTAAGAAACTTCAAATAACTTTCCTTCTATAATATTTCAAGCATTGCATATTTTGTACCAACCTCACAATTTCTCCTGTTCACCATTGAAAAATTCCGTTTTTATTTTGAATAATGCACAATACACATGATCGACTATTGTTCCAAATAACAAATGAATATAATTCAAGAATACTTCATTCTTAACATTTATGTTTCTTCATTGGACTATGTTGAATAGATATGCTTGTTTACCTGTATATATTAAAGCGATTATTTCATTGTCTTAACCATATATCGTCATATTTGTTGTAAGCAGTGTTCTTTGATTTGACTATTATGGTCAGGAATGCGGGTGAACCATCTATTTCAGAGATTCAATTGCCTATATGTAATTTAACTAGCTTGTCATGCATTTGAATAAGAGATTCACACTAGCTCTGTCACTTTAATTCAATTGTAATCAGCTCTCATTATATAGCAGCGTTGCACATCAAGCAGCATACATCCACTTCATTCCGTTTCATTCAATACACATTATTCGTAATTCAATACCTACGTTGGGTAACATTTTACTTATGCAAACCCCGTATGTTCTTACTATTGTGCGGTTAATGACATACAGAAAAGAAAGATCTTCGGAATTTCAATTCTCCTGACCAATTTCAATTCTGCCAATGTTGAATACCTCAATTTATGAGCAGTCAAGTCTTTTTCGTTTGATTTATTTATATCATATATGCGTGAAATAATTCCCAGATCATTTAATCTCTCCAAATTTTGGTCGACATATCAATCTATACTTCGGGATTGAATACCACTTTTCTCATTTTCAGGTAGAAATTTCCGAACATAATTGAATCATACGAGAATGAATTGTAGGCTTTAATAACACACGACAATATAATGCTGCAAAAGTGATCTATAACATGTTGGAGTGTCGTCTACTCTTAGTTATCTGGATGAGCGCTTGTCACAGAAGCATTATATTATGTATATTATATATCACTATTGGTGAAAAATAAGGCTGATCATTGCACATGACAAATGGGCAAGTCAGTATTTCACTGCATTTCAAATAGTAAAATATTATGAGCGTGTGTATGCAACTATGTCCGGAATTAATGACACAATTAAGTTCGCTCGAGAAACGTGGGTTTCCTCGTGCATATATATACTTATAGATCACTGGCTACACACACATATTCACGCACACATACGCACAAATTTATGAACATACCAAATTAAAAGCAGATCAAATAATGGAAACATTATCGGTCCGGCACACATAGTGATTTTGATTGTAAAATAATTTGCTTCGAGAATGCGTGTTGAGAAAGTTCCCTACACGATGCCGAGGGTTAAAGAACGCTGAATGTGTGTGTGAGTACTACATATATATATGTATATATATAATATATATATATATATATTATATATATATATATATTATATATATATATATATATATTATATATATATATATATATATTTATTATATATATATATATTTATATATATAATATATATATTTATATATATATGCATAGAGAGAGAGAGAAGGAGAGAGAGAGAAAGAGAGAGAGAGGAAGAGAGAGAATGATTGATAGGTAGCCATACATAGATATATGTATGTCAGATGTTAAGAAACACATGATACACCAAACAGTAGTCGCATGTTAAATACATTTAAATTAAATTTAATTCACATACGAATTAGTAATAATGTCAATATTGTTATAGTTTAAGGCGGTGAGCTAGCACAATTATTAGAACACCGGAATATTCTGTGTTCTAATTCCACCAAGGTCGACTTTACCTTTCATCCTTTCGGA